>NC_134354.1:201587714-201935214 GCF_048569485.1 Anomaloglossus baeobatrachus
CCTATCTCTTTCTTTGTCTGTCTCTTTGCCTGTCTCTTTCCTTGTCTCTGTCTCTTTCCCTGTCTTTTTCCTTGTCTCTGTCTTTTTCCCTGTTTTTGTCTCTTTCCCTGTCTGTCTCTTTCCCTGTCTGTCCCTTTCCCTGTCTGTCTCTGTCTGTCTGTGTGTCTGTCTCTATCCATGTTTATCTTTGTCTCTAACCATGTCTGTCTGTCTATATCAATCTCTCTGTCTGTCTGTCTATCTCTCTGTCTGTCTCTGTATCAGTGTCTCTGTCTGTCTCTATCTCTGTGTCTGTCTGTGTCTCTCTATCTCTGTGTCTGTCTGTCTCCATCTCTGTGTCTCTCTGTCTCTCTCTATCTCTGTGTCTGTCTGTCTGTCAGTCTCTTTCCCCATCTGTCTCTTTCCCCATCTGTCTTTTTCTCCGTCTGTCTCTTTCCCCGTCTGTCTCTTTCCCCGTCTGTCTCTTTCCCTGTCTGTCTCGTTCCAGGTCTGTCTCGTTCCCCGTCTGTCTCTTTCCCCATCTGTCTCTTTTTCTGTATGCCTCGTTCCAGGTCTGTCTCATTCCAGGTCTGTCTCTTTCCCCATTGGTCTCTTTTCCCATCTGTCCCTTTCCCTGTCTGTCTTGTTCCAGGTCTGTCTCATTCGAGGACTGTCTCTTTCCCCATCTGTCTCTTTCCCCGTCTGTCTCTTTCCCGGTCTGTCTCTGTCTCTTTCCCTGTCTGTCTCTGTCTCTTTCCCTTTCCCTGTCTCTTTCTCTGTCTGTCTCTTTCCCTGTCTTTTTCCTTGTTTCTGGCTTTTTCCCTGTTTTTGTCTCTTTCACTTTCTGTCTCTTTCCCTGTCTGATCCTTTTCCTGTCTGTCTCTGTCTGTGTGTCTGTCTCTATCTATGTGTATCTTTGTCTCTATCCATGTCTGTCTGTCTGTCTATGTCAATCTCTCTGTCTGTCTGTGTCTATCTCTCTGTCTGTCTCTGTGTCAGTGTCTCTGTCTGTCTCTATCTCTGTGTCTGTCTGTCTCTCTCTATCTCTGTGTCTGTCTGTCTCCATCTCTGTGTCTGTCTCTCTTTATCTCTGTGTCTGTCTGTCTGTCAGTCTCTTTCCCCGTCTGTCTCTTTCCCCATCTGTCTTTTTCTCCATCTGTCTCTTTCCCCGTCTGTCTCTTTCCCCATCTGTCTCTTTCTCCGTCTGTCTCATTCCAGGTCTGTCTCTATCCCCATCTGTCTCTTTCCCCATCTGTCCCTTTCCCTGTCTGTCTTGTTCCAGGTCTGTTTCATTCGAGGTCTGTCTCTTTCCCCATCTGTCTCTTTTCCCATCTGTCTCTTTCCCTGTCTGTCTCTGTCTCTTTCCCTGTCTGTCTCTGTCTCTTTCCCTGTCTCTTTCCTTGTCTCTGTCTCTTTCCCTGTCTTTTTCCTTGTCTCTGTATTTTTCCCTGTTTTTGTCTCTTTCCCTGTCTGTCTCTTTCCCTGTCTGTCCCTTTCCCTGTCTGTCTCTGTCTGTCTGTGTGTCTGTCCCTATCCATGTGTATCTTTGTCTCTAACCATGTCTGTCTGTCTATGTCAATCTCTCTGTCTGTCTGTCTATCTCTCTGTCTGTCTCTGTATCAGTGTCTCTGTCTGTCTCTATCTCTGTGTCTGTCTGTCTCTCTCTATCTCTGTGTCTGTCTGTCTCCATCTCTGTGTCTCTCTGTCTCTCTCTATCTCTGTGTCTGTCTGTCTGTCAGTCTCTTTCACAGTCTGTCTCTTTCCCCATCTGTCTTTTTCTCCATCTGTCTCTTTCCCCGTCTGTCTCTTTCCCCGCCTGTCTCTTTCCCCGTCTGTCTCGTTCCAGGTCTGTCTCGTTCCAGGTCTGTCTCTTTCCCCATCTGTCTCTTTTCCCATCTGTCTCTTTCCCTGTCTGTCTCTGTCTCTTTCCCTGTCTGTCTCTGTCTCTTTCCCTGTCTCTTTCTCTGCCTGTCTCTTTCCCTGTCTCTTTCCTTGTCTCTGTCTCTTTCCCTGTCTTTTTCCTTGTCTCTGTCTTTTTCCCTGTTTTTGTCTCTTTCCCTGTCTGTCTCTTTCCCTGTCTGTCCCTTTCCCTGTCTGTCTCTGTCTGTCTGTGTGTCTGTCTCTATCCATGTGTATCTTTGTCTCTAACTATGTCTGTCTGTCTATGTCAATCTCTCTGTCTGTCTGTCTATATCTCTGTCTGTCTCTGTATCAGTGTCTCTGTCTGTCTCTATCTCTGTGTCTGTCTGTCTCCATCTCTGTGTCTCTCTGTCTCTCTCTATCTCTGTGTCTGTCTGTCTGTCAGTCTCTTTCACAGTCTGTCTCTTTCCCCATCTGTCTTTTTCTCCATCTGTCTCTTTCCCCGTCTGTCTCTTTCCCCGCCTGTCTCTTTCCCCGTCTGTCTCGTTCCAGGTCTGTCTCGTTCCAGGTCTGTCTCTTTCCCCATCTGTCTCTTTCCCCATCTGTCTCTTTTTCTGTATGCCTCATTCCAGGTCTGTCTCGTTCCAGGTCTGTCTCTTTCCCCATCTGTCTCTTTCCCCATTTGTCTCTTTTCCTGTCTGTCTTGTTCCAGTTCTGTCTCATTTGAGGTCTGTCTCTTTCCCCATCTGTCTCTTTCCCCGTCTGTCTCTTTCCCGGTCTGTATCTTTCTCTTTCCCTGTCTGTCTCTGTCTCTTTCCCTGTCTCTTTCTCTGTCTGTCTCTTTCCCTGTCTCTTTCCTTTTCTCTGTCTCTTTCCCTGTCTTTTTACTTGTCTCTGTCTTTTTCCCTGTTTTTGTCTCTTTCCCTGTTTTTGTCTCTTTCCTTGTCTGTCTCTTTCCCTGTCTGTCCCTTTCACTGTCTGTCTGTCTGTTTGTGTGTCTGTCTGTGGGAAGCCAATGAAGGGATTAGCAGAGAGGAGAGGTTGGGGAGTAGCAGAGGGGCCAGTGAATTAGTCAGGCAGCATAGTTTAGAATAGATTGTAGGGGTGCGAGACTGTTAGAAGGGAGGCCACAGAGCAGGAGGTTGCAATAGTCCAGGCGGGAGACAATAAGGGCATGCACTAGTTTTATTTGCTGCTTCTTGGGAAAGGAATGTATGGATCCGGGAAATATTTTTGAGTTTGAATTGGTAGGAGGTGAAGAGACCTTGAATGTGTGGCTCGAAAGAAAGATCAGAGTCTAGAGTTACTCCCAGGCAGCGTGCACGTGGGACTGGGGAAAGTGAGCAGCCATTGACATTGATGGATAGGTCGGTTGGAGGCGTTGAGTGAGGAGGAGGAAAGTTAATGAATTCAGTTTTGTCCATGTTCAGTTTTAGAAATTGAGCAGAGAAAAAGGTTGAAAAAGCAGTCAGACACTGTAGTAATCTGGTTAGTAAGGAGGTGCTGTCAGGTCCAGAGAGGTAGATCTGTGTATCATCAGCGTAAAGGTGATATTGAAAGCCGTGGGACACTATGAGCTGTCCCAGACCGAAGGTGTAAATGGAGAACAGCAGGGGTCCTAAAACTAAACCTTGGGGACATCGACAAAAAGGGGGCGAGATGAGGAAATGGAGTGAGAGTGGGAGATGCTGAAAAATCGGTCAGTTAGGTATGAGGAGATCAAAGATAGTGCCAAGTCTGTGATGCCCAGAGATGAGAGAATTTGTAGTAGAATGGAATGGTCTACTGTGTCAAAGGCAGAGTACATGTCCAGGAGGAGGAGGACAGAGTAGTGTTGCTAGGCTTTGGCAGTTAGTCATTGGTGACTTTAGTTAGGGCAGTTTCAGTGGAATGATGCGGTCGGAAGCCAGATTGTAATCAATCAAAGAGGGAGCAGGAGGAGAGGTGTGAGGTCAGTTCAAGATGGACATGCTATTCCAGTAGTTTTGAGGCATAGGGGAGAAGTGATATGAGGCGATAGTTTGAAACTGAGGGAGGGTCAATGGAGCACTTTTTGAGGATGGGTGTGATGGAGGCATGTTTAAAGTATGATGGAAATACACCAGTTGTTAGTGATAGGTTGAATTGATGGGTTAGAGCTGGGATGAAGACTGTGGTGAGATTTGGGATGAGGTGAGATGGAAATGGGTCGAGTGGACAAGTGGTAACATGTGATCTTGAGAGTAGGGCGGAAAGATGATCTTCTGTCTTGGTGGAAAAGCTGGATTTGGAGGAAGAAGGCTGAATAGTTATGAGGAGGGATTGTGGGGTTGTGTGCTTGCTCTGATGTTGTCAATCTTCTGTTTGAAGAAAGAGACAAATCTTCAGCTGAGATGAGAGGAGAGGAAGGTTGTGCTGGGGGACTGAGTAGAGAGTTGAAAGTGTTGAGTAGCTGTTTAGAGTTGTGAGTAGAGTTGAGCGCGGTTCGAGGTTCTCCAGTTCTAGGCTCGAGTGATTTTGGGGCCTGTTCTAGATCGAACTAGAACTCGAGCTTTTTGCAAAAGCTCGATAGTTCTAAAAACGTTCGAGAACGGTTCTAGCAGCAAAAAAACAGCTAATTCCTAGCTGGCTTTCCGCTGTAATAGTGTAAGTCACTCTGTGACTCACACTATTATGAAATTTCAGTGTATAGTGTGCGGGAACAGCGCCTTCAGATCACTGCTGTTTGTATAATGGCGATCGCCATTTTTTTTTTTTTCCTTGTCTTCCTTCCCTAAGCGCGCGCGTGTAGTGGGGAGGGCCATTATGTCAGCCAATCCAAGACACACACACAGCTAAGTGGACTTTTAGCCAGAGAAGAAACGGCATGTGTGATAGGATGTCCATGTCACATGTCCCTGCATTATAAAAACGAGTATCTGCCCGTCCGGACGCCATTATCTCTTCTGCGTCCTTGGTGTCAGACATAACTGGCGCAGCTCCGTCCTTTGTCCTATTGCCGATACTGCTGTATGCGCTCCATACACAGCGCTGGACAGCTTAGGGAGAGCACTTTCTATCAGTCCTTTTAAGGGCTCGTACCGGCAGGGTCAGAGCCATAGGTGACAGGTCCTGAATACAGAGACAGCGTCTGTGTAGCTAAGGTCAGGGATTTCCTCGCTGCATTTCCCCATTAGGAGGGAATAGAAAGGCAGGCTTCCTTTCCTCTACCCAGAGCCCCACAACCCTGGCACTGTACCCTCCTGTCCTCTGCACACTCAAACTCATTGTTACTAAGCCATTATACTAGCAAACACTCAGTGAACCTAGTGGCATCCTAAACGTGGCTGTTGGACTTCTGTATAGTCCCACTAGTGCACAGATATTTGCAGCACGTCTGCCTGCATTGCACACTCAAACTCATTGTTACTAAGCCATTATACTAGCAAACACTGAGGAAACTTAGTGGCATACAAGAAGTGGCTGTTGTACTCCATTAGTGCCCCACTGGTGCCAAGCTATGTGCAGCACCTCTGCATGACACCCTCCTGCTCTGTTTTTAATAAGCTATAATGATAGCAAAAAATACAGCAACTTAGTGGCATACAAAAAATGCCTGTAGGACTCCTTTATTGTGCCACTTGTGCCAAGCAATCTCAAGCACCTCTGCATTCTACCCTCATGCACATTTTGCTATGCTAATTTTATAGCAAACTCAGGGAATTCCTTGCTGCATTTGATCATTAGGAGGGATAGAAAGTGAGGATTCTTTTACTGTCCTGGTACCCACAGAACACGGCCACTGTACCCATCTGTCCACTTTTGCCACGCTATTTAATTTGCCCAAAGAGCTGACTCTTTTTCTGACATCCTAAAATTGTCTGGAATACTAAGTTAGTGTTCCTTTGCTGCCAAGCAAGGTACAACACATGTGCATTCTACACTCCTTTCCATTTCTGGAATGCAATTATTAACTGCAGGTAGTCCAGGCAATCTGTGACGAAGGTGCAGGCGTGGATATAATGTAGACTGCATCTAATGATGGTTCTCTCGATGTCTGACAGCTCAACAATACCTTCTGTTTCCACTTCCAAAACAAGTGATGACCTGCCAATCACACTCCCTGTTGCGGGTAAAGGAGTGGAAGTTCAGTGTGAAAAACCATGTGTGACTGCTGTCCCCACAGTCACAGAGGATGAAGAGCACGCAGATGCACTTGATGGGGCAGGCAGTGGTTGCACAGGCACGCTAGGCCGCATTGTAGCACAGTGAAATTCACATTGCGACTTATGCTTCATTTTAAGTCGTGTACAGGGTGGGCTCCCCAGTATGCAGCAAAACCAGGCAACAGGAAAAGGACTCTAGGCAGTTGGGTTGATAAATGATTGTTTAACTTTACCAAAACAAACAATAAGAACCATGCATACAATTTAAATAATTGAACAATCTATTCTGTTGCCTACTACCTGCTAATCCCTCTGTGTAGCAGTAATTGTGTGTTTGTGCGTGTGTGTGTGTGTGTGTGTGTGTGTGTGTGTGTGCGAACACGACTTACCAGTGGCGCATCACAAGAGCTTCCAAGTTATCTACCTAAACATAGACAAAACACATTACCCCCCCTGAATACCCTTGTTAGCTGAAGCCTCACAGATAATGCAGATGATAACAGTGTGAATGCAAACCACACAGCTCTGCAACACAGTCATGGAAATCTTGAAAAGCAACAGTCAATGCAAATATGTGTTGCTGTCCCTCTATGATTTAAACTGTACGTGACAATTTGACAGTGCAGAGGCAGCAAGTCTTATTGTCTATATAGTCGGCCTACCCAGAACAGATATGTGTTTTGCTAGTAAAACAAAGTGTTGTGTGCCCGCATTATTGTCTGGGCACAGCCTACCGTACCCGGGTACTGTGATGTCCAGTTGCCAGAAATACAGACTTTATGCTCCTCTCACGGTAAACAGTATAGACAGCACCGTAAGAATGTTGGTCTGTGGCACAGGATGCTGCTCACTGACATTACAGTGCTCATCATCAAAGTACAACACAACTCCTCTCACAATTGAACAAAGTGTTTCCGCGGTGGCTCCTTGCTGTAACACACACCTTTAGCTTTTCCTTCTGTTCATAGACAGCATCTCCAGGTCCACACCCGAAGAGCAATTTTCTATTGCTATAGTGACCAAAGGCAGATCCAAAAAAACAGCAGCCCCTTGTGTGTAGTCTGCAACAATGCATGCAATGAATGCAAATAAGCATATTGCATTGATAGTTGCTAAAGCTGAGCAATACACCTTCACGCTGTCAATTCATATCCATGTGATACTTCATGGAGGAAGTACTCAAAACTGTGATTTTTTGCCTTCTACTTACAGATTGTTGACAAATCTTACAGATTCCATGACTTGGGTGATCCTTTGCGATGTCCAAAAATTCACAGGCTAGGAAAGGCTTACAGCCCATGCGACCTGCATAGCCAACACGACTTCTGCTCAGAGTCAAAGTTGTGGTCCAGGATTCAGTTGTTGACGTGCTTCCAGTACTTTGTCTCTGGCCAGGAAGACACAACGTAACCTCGTCGTCAGTAGCATCCTCCTCCACCTCCTCTGCTGACCTCATCGACTGGCTGACTTTGGTTTGACAGTAAGTGTGGTCTCCAACCTCATCAATAACCCTGTGTGTTTTCATTCCCCTCGTCCTGAGTCCTCCGAGACAACCTCTTCCTGCCCTGACCGAATAGTAAAGTTGTCCTTCCAATCAGGTATCTGTGCTCCTCATCATGTTCCCCATTGTCTCCACCAGGAGGATTTACTTTTTGGAAATGAGGGTGTAGATTAGGCTCAGCACCTTCTTCATCGGGGCCTGGATCCCACTCACAAAGCTTCTGGCCATCTGCGCAGATCATTTCCCCTGTCTCATGGAACTCGCTACCTCAACACGTCAGATTATCTGCTACACACGCAAGCTTCAAACTGAATCTGAAAACTCATCTGTTCAGAAATGACTATAACCTTCAATGACACCACCACCATACGTACTTGACGCTCAACCTAAACCACTCCTACTGTCTCCTCCCAAAAATCCTTTAGAATGTAATCCCGCAAGGGCAGGGCCCTCTTCCCTCTGTACCAGTCTGTCTATAGTTACTTGTATATGTATTCTGTATGTAACCCCCTTCTCATGTACAGCACCATGGAATCAATGGTGCTCTATAAATCAATAATAATAAAAATAATAATAACTTCCTTGTCTGTACTCATTGCAGCTTTGGAGCAGACCTCTGATTCCCAGGCTATAGTGCGACTGAACAGCTATGCAAACTCAACCATCTCTGTCACCCCATACTCAGCAAGGCTGGTGGAAACTTGAGAGCTGTTAGGAAGCAAGTGCGATTGGATTGACACCACAGAGGAATGGAGTATTTGGGATCTTGAAATTGGGGTGGAGGAGAGGCCACTTTATGGAGCACTTCAGATCCATTGAAGCAGCTGCTGATTTGGCCTCATCTACATTTGTTAGCGATGGTCGTGTCCATGAAAAAAGGGATCATATCAGATTATCCATGGGAAGAAGTACACCTGTTCTTTTGGATGGTATTTGTTGTTACAAAACGGTGACGCCTTAAACGCAAGCAGCCTGCTGCAGTTTCAGTTGCGCCCAGGCATCAGCTGCCATTTAGGCCTGTGCCTCGGGTTGTCCAGCTGGCTGCTTTCTCCTTCACGTCTAAGTGTGGAGAGGCAGCTAGTGCTCATGCGTGTGCCGATTTACCCCAGCCGCAGCCTAACTCCAGTGTTTCGCCTAGTGAGTATACTCAGCCTGACTGTGCCATTCCTGAGGCTAAGTCTTCATTTCGGGCTACAGCGCATGCTCCCACACTTAGTGCGAAAAGCCTCTTTGCACAGGTACTTGCACTCCGTGCCGGGTCTAAGTCCTGTGTTGTGCATAGACACCATGCTAAAGCTGATAGTCTTTTTTCAGAGACTGTATTTCATGCAACTGACCATGGTCAGGCACTTACTGCATCTGAAACTAGGTACGGTAATGAACTCTTTGGCCCTGCCCCTGATGTGGGGGGCCCATTTAGACCACAGGGCATCAGGTGTCGTGACGATGTGGCCAGACCACTCCCAAATGGCTTGCAGAGGCCCGCCCTTATGACTTGTCACCTCATTATTGATGGTCAGATGATGACTGGTGAGGTGTTTGGGTCATGACAGCCATGAGGTCATCATTGAAGTTGCGGTTCCAAATAGGACGCTAGTTATGCCACTCATGACGTATCACTCTGCTTTTGTCTCCAGGAGGTGCATTGTGGTCCACCCTGGTTTGGGGCGGACCCAGGTTATAAAAGGGGCTGGAGACAACAAGGAGGTGCGCAGTCTTCTATTATGCTCCGAAAGAGCACACCTCCATGTGTTGAACCCATTGCGGCTTTAGGCCAGAGGTAGGCAGGGATAGGGCGTCGATGCAGGCCGCCACCACAGTTGGTAACGCAGAACGGTTAAGACCAGCTCCTGTCCTACAAGTCCTGCTTGTGCAGCCCAGTGGCATTAACAGGCCTGCTGCTGCTGATGTGCCTGCTGTCCACAGGTGTGGCCCCAATGCACACGGTCAGCGTACTGAATGGCCCCTGTGATGTTAACAGGGAGTTCCTGGGCTGGGTGGGCGTGTGGACCCTGTGACGCTAACAGGGCTCCCAGTCTCAAGATCCGAGTGGCGTCTAACTTGGTTCAGGCTACTATTAGTTTCATAGCCACACAGCTCTGTATCCTCCACCGAACCTTCCAGTTGCCAACCTCTCCTTTTCCATCTGGGAGCACGGCGGACACTGACTGCTGATGGGGATATATACCTTTCTCTTTCTTTTCTTATTAATTTTCGTTATATAGCGGTAACATAGTATATACCACCTTATCCAAATCTGCCAGTCCCACCGTAACAGATGGTGTTTCTTCATCAAATGTTACTTTTGCTTAACCACCAAACCCACGGACCAAAACTTTTTTCCCCTTTCCAACACACCTGTTCCCCTTTCCACCAGCATCTGTCCTTTTTCAACTCATTTTGTATATGACCAAAAGTGCAACTCTGCAGGGACACCGTACTCAATGCCATCCCAGCACAGCAGCCAGCCCTCGGTTCCTCAGATGTGGACAAGTAAAAGACCATTTCCTCCTATCCATGACAAAGCGTTGAGATTCACTCTGTGCAGCACTGGTGTTTAGTGGAAAAGCAGATCGAAGATTGCGTACCACCTTCTGAAGATACTCCTGTACACGTGCGTCCCTTTATATGGCAGGAATTATTTCGCCAAATTTTGTCTTGTACCGAGAATCTAACAGTGTGGCAATCCAGTAGTTAGCATTACTTCGAATTCGTACAATCCGAGGGTCATGTTGTAGGTAGTGCAGCAAGAAGACGCTCATGTGTCTTGTGCATCCAGGAGGACCAAGTCCTTGGTGTGTTGGTGGCAGAGAGGTGAGAATCGTGCCTCCTTCCTCTGCCCTCTCCCCCCAACCTCGCACAACCGAAATGTGAGCAAGCTCTCACTCATCTGCTGAGTCTTCCATGCCCATCGCAAGTTCGTCCTCCATTTCTTCATGGCTCCTGCACCTTCCTCAACAATTTTTGCTGATTCTATGCGCCCTTGTTAATCCCTATCCCCCACCATGACTGCCGCCTAGGTGCCGCTCACCGTATGGACCTTGTAGATCTTATTATCCCTTCTGCATATGACTCCTCCTGTACTTCCTCACCTTCCTCTTGGACCAACACCTGACTCCGAATAATGCTTACAGTGTGCTCCATCATGTAGATGACCAGAATTGTCACGCTGAGAATGGCATCGCCAGTGCTAAACATCTTCGTCGACATTTGTAAACTGTGTAGAAGGGTGCATAGGTCCTTGATCTGACACCACTCCAGCAGCGTGATCTGCACCACCTCTGGATCAAGTTAGCCCAGGGTATACGTCAGACCGTATTTCAGCAGGGCTCTGCGGTGCTGCCACAGACGCTGCAACATGTGCAGATTCCAATTCCTGCGTGTCGGAACATCGCATTTCCGGCATTTAACCGCCAGACCCTAAGACTTCAGGAGCGATGAAAGTTGTTGAGCTGCTGGGTGCGAAGGATGAAAGTGAGCACATAGCAGCGTGCCCGCTGCACAAGTGGGGAAGAAAGTAAATCCAGCCCTACATAGAGGGACCAAGCTTACCCATATATAAAGTACAAGTGTCACCGCTGCAGAAAGGTCCTGTGGGGAAGGAGGAAAGCCCCGACGCGTTTCGCAATGCTTCCTCGGGGGGCTGGATTTACTTTCTTCCCCACTTGGAAAGTCTCTTTGGGTCTTCTATGTGGAGATCCTTATGTATGATTTGGGCTATTGACCACATGCAGGGTGACATGAGCTATACCCTTCTACTTTGTGCTGCTGAGGTCCTTAACAGGGATTTATCTGACTCTGTATTTCCATTCACCTATCTGTATTTATTAAGGTCTTATGTAAAATGAAAGTGCTTCATGTTATATATATTTTTCTAATAAATATTTTGCATTATTATAGTTGCACTTCTTAATTCATTTACTATGTATGGCCAACTAAAACTCAGAACTTCCTCCTTTTTGCATAATCTAATCCTGAATGGCCCTTTACATACCATTATTTATCCATGTTTGATCCTTTTTTGTCTAATCTGCTTGTTTTCTGATTAAGTCCTGGCCATCCCATTCTGTTCCTCTTCCTCAATTAATGTTTTTGACCCTGCATGACTACTATTCTCTGGAACTGCAGCCTTCCACAGGTATTGATCAACTTGGGCCCTGTGTAATTCCAAATCACTGTATAGGGGTTAAAGGGTTTCAGGATTCTGGGTGTCCAGCTTGGTGAGTGGCTTGCCTCTAGCCTATCCTTTACAGCCCATCTGAGTGTGTCGATCCAGGCAGGCGTTACACCGTGCCCTCTGCAGAAGGCCATGTAGGCCGGGATAGTGTTTTAAAAATTGCTGGACAACCAGGTTCAACACGTGAGCCATACAAGGCCCGTGTGTCACATTGCCCTGACGAAGGGCCGCAGACAGGTTTGCATCATTGCCGCACACGGCTGTTAAGTCACCAACGTAGTCCACTCAATCAATTTGTACTCAGGTCCCAATGGGAAGACACCATACCCTTTTTTAGGCCCCTCCTGTCTGCAGACCACTGCCAGACAAAGCTATTGTTGTAGCTGTTCTGTTTTGTCACAAGTCAGCTTATGGGATCACCAGTGAGGTCCTCTGAATTAGGCCTCTTCAGACCTAATCAAGATCGAGCGCTCGGAGAAAAAGACCTGCATCCATGTGGGCATGATCAATTTTCTGTTTATTTAACCAAAGTACAGTTTATTTATACCATTTACAGATCAATGTGATATTGCAAAAAAAAGCTTCTAGCTGGACTTTACAAGTTGCTCATATGACCTTTAAGTTTTAGCAAAACAAAAATGTAGAGTCATGCATATGAGATAAGAAGAAGATAAGAAGAACATTTAGAGACAATAATAATCCTTGAGCCTGTCTCTTATTCCGTAGGCTCCATGACTATGAACTACCATCAGATATACTTACTAATAACAATAAATCTTTAATGAAGAAATAGAGAAACTATTCACCCTTCTATATCAATTTCCCCCTTTTGTAAATGGTATAACCTTCACTACAGGGTCAGTAGGCGTCCAAACAGGAGCTGCTGGCTCATGGGCCTAGTACCCATGAGGGGTCTTCCTACCACTTCACCCATCCACCCTCAGTGTGGACACCTACTCCCGGTCAGCAGAGGCCATTTGGGGTCCGTAGTAAACTACAGAGGGTTCAATGCTGGGACTCTTAGAACATACATTATTCAGTAGTTTAACTAATGCATATATCAAGCTTTCGAGACTACTCAGGTCTCTTCATCAGGCATGGTATAACACAAAATCTGAAGAGTCACGTATTTATACACAACAGGACTTAGAATAGTGCAGTAAAAAAAAAAAAAAAAAAAAAAGGAACAAGTTATATGAAACAGAACTATATATATATATTTTACTTGTATCAAAATGGAGGATACCAGAATGTACCGCATCTTTATGGAACTAAAGACACTTCTGAAGAAACGCGCACAACTGGACAGCGACATATTTTTCTTATCCAAATGCAAAAAGGAGAATCTGATCCCCAAAGGACTCTGGATTACAAACCCAATTCTACATACCTACAATACCCATTATGCACAAAACCTTTGTCACAGGACTTCTGAGAGACTAAGGAATCACCTTTTGCATGTCTTCTACAGCATCAAGAGTAAAATCCAGAGGGAATTTGAAACACAAAGGAAGACACTTCCAGAAAGCACAGAACAAGAAGTACAACAATACTACTACAGACTACGAACCCTTCTGATCCACAACAAGGAAAAGAAGCTACACAGACTGCGCCTCAATTCAGGACTTAATACAAACAGGTGGAGAACAAAGCCAAAACCTGACAACTTGGAAACCAAGTCCATTCAAGGCACAAAAGCATCTAACTGTGTTATCAATCTCTCGGATTACAAACCAAACAAAATGGAAGTTGCTGTGCTTTCTAGAGGACTCTCATTTTGTCCGACTAAAGCTCTAGACAAAATTGAACTCTGCAGCGACATGGAAGATTACTTCAGGAGACTACGTCTGAGGGAATATTTTAGCGATGCAGATGTTTCAGAATCCTCCCAGACTGAAGGAAGACGGATCTTGACAACCAGGAAAAGATCAGATTGGACACCTCCACCAGGACGCAACCCTCATCTGGATAACTATATAGACACTTTCAGACATTTGGTAAAATCCACTTTCCTAGACACACACAGGAGGCAACCATCCAACATCAGTGCCCAGGAGAGAAGGGCCATAAAATCTTTGAAAACCAACAAAGAAATCATCATTAAACCTGCAGACAAGGGGGGTGCAATAGTCATGATGAACAAATCAGACTACATGAAGGAAGCACACAGACAACTGATGGACACACGCTACTATAAGAAATTGGAGTCTGACCCTACACAGGACTATTACAAGGAACTTAACAAGTTGGCCTCTTGTCTGCCTGACATATCCATAAGAACTGATGAACTGATACCGGTGAGTCCAAGAATAGGCACATTCTACATGCTTCCCAAAATTCACAAATCTGGAAACCCAGGAAGACCCATCATTTCATGTGTGGGCACCCTCACTGAACAAGTCTCTGGATGGGTAGAGGGTATCCTTAAACCCTTGGTAAGGGATACAACCAGCTACATCCAGGACACTACTGACCTATTGAAAAAACTATCAGCAATAGGTCCTCTTCCAGAGGGAACCATCCTTGCCACCATGGATGTGGAATCCTTGTACTCGAATATTCCACACCAGGATGGATTAAATGCTTGCAAAATTTTCCTGGAAAATACAGGAACTGATGCCAATTCTGTGGTGAAGCTTACAAAATTTATCCTCACCCATAATTACTTTGAATTTGACAATGACATATATCTACAGGAGACTGGGACTGCAATGGGAAGCAAAATGGCACCACAATATGCAAATCTTTTCATGGCCAAGCTTGAGAGTGACTTTTTATCCTCTTGTCCTATCAGGCCTCTGGCCTACTACCGTTACATTGATGATATTTTAATCATCTGGACAGAGTCTGAGGAGCAGCTGAAGACCTTCCATGAACAATTTAATCAGTTTCATCCCACCATCAACCTAACACTCAACTACTCCTGCACGGAAATCAACTTCTTGGACACCATCATTAAACTACGGAACAATGAAATACAGACATCCCTGTACAAGAAGCCAATTGACCGTCCAACATACCTGAAATGGGACAGTTTTCATCCAAAACACATAAAAAACTCTATTGTATACAGCCAGGCTATCAGGTACAATCGGATATGTTCCAACAGTACAGATAGAGACAATCACCTTGAGGGCCTCAGAAAAACCTTTTTGAATCAAGGCTACCACCCAAGAACAATTGAAAACCAGATTATAAGAGCCACCAGAATATCAAGAAACTATCTTCTACATTATAAAACCAAAGAAGAGAACAACCGGGTCCCTCTTGTAGTCACCTACAATCCACATCTGGAGGTGTTTAGAGGAGCTGCACGGAAACTACAACCATTACTGCAAAAAGATGCCCGGTTAAAATCTATTTTTCCAGACCCCCCACTTCTGTGTTTTAGACAGCCCCCAAATCTAAGAAGCATCATTGTCAGAAGCTCCCTGTCCTCTCCAACACCAACAGGAACATTTCCCTGCAACCAGAAAAAATGCAAGACCTGTCCATTAATATTGACAACGGACAAGATAAAGATTCCCAGATCACATCAGGACTACAAGATCCCAGGTACGTTCAGCTGCACCACAACCAATGTGGTGTACTTAATTATATGTACCAAATGTCCAACTGGGGGTCTGTATGTAGGGGAGACAGGACAACAGCTCAGGACAAGGATGAATTCTCACCGCCACACAATTAGAGAAAAAAGGATGGATCTACCTGTGGCCAAACATTTTTGTAACCCAGACCACAGCATCATGGACATGAAATTGCTGGTATTGAAAGGAAACTTCAAGTCCCAGAGAGACAGGAGACTATGGGAGTACAAACTTATGATGACCTTTGACACATTCAGAGAAGGAATGAATGTGTCTCATGGATTCATGTCTTTTTACATCAGTTAAAAGATGTGCTCCTCTGACCATCCGAGCGTGTCACAGCCCTGGACCAGACCCTTATCAAAGGACAATAAAACTTTCACACTGAACTGCAGCAGTATTTATGGCTAGAACAGCTTGTCCCCCTGCCATAGAGATAGTTCTGTTTCATATAACTTGTTCCTTTTTTTTTTTTTTTTTTTTTTTTTTTTTTTTACTGCACTATTCTAAGTCCTGTTGTGTATAAATACGTGACTCTTCAGATTTTGTGTTATACCATGCCTGATGAAGAGACCTGAGTAGTCTCGAAAGCTTGCAATTATTACCATCTTTTCAGTTAGCCATTAAAAGGTATCAACCACTGAGGACTCTCTGTTCTTTTAAACAATTTTTTTATCTCTACTGGCTAACACGGTACAAAGATATATTTTACTTGCATATATCAATGCTTTTACAGCTATATAAAGCAGTAGACAGAATAACAATATTTGCATACAGGATTGTATAATGCCAGAAACCCAACCTGCTAGGCCCTTAAACCAATTAGCTGGATTCATAAAAGAAAATGTATTTCCCCACCAGGAGTCTTTGCTGGAATCATCCATATATATACATATATACATATAATAGGAGAACAGACAAAAACTGGTGACTATGTATGTAGATACACACATAGACACAAACACACGGAAACAATCATTGTCCTTTCCACAGATAGCAACATTATTATATTGAAGACTGAACCATAATCCATCGTAGGTAATGGGGCCTGAATGAGGGATCTTAGTCTTTACTTTGGTAACTACACCCTCAATGTCCGGATTGTATTCCATCCACCACGACTGTCCCCTAGGCTGTGTGATATTTAGCTGGAACCAGGGATGAGTGACCTTTCCAGCTATAGTCAAGGTGGCAAATACATCTTTTCACCAGAATATCGATAGAGTCCAGGTTTCATTGTATATACAGTCTGATATCAACACCTCCTGTGGTTCCAGAGGTAAGGCTAAATATGGCATAGTCTTTGAAGAAAATAAAACTGTGTGTGCAGATCCAACAGTCTTTTGGCTTTTCTCCTTCCATGTCCTCAGTAAGAGAAATATGGTGGCGAATGAGTTTATTATCCCAGTCCGTATTTAAAAGTTCACTCAGTGTCTTTGTTTGGTGCAGCAACCCTGCTACACCTAGCAGGATAATTAGCAAAACTGTCATTCTGCCGGTGGAGTGACCTTTTTACAGTGACTGGCGTGGATCCAGGTGGGTTTTCCCTCAAGTTTCACTGAGGTGGATGTGGTCAGCTGGACTTGGAATGGGCCATCAAAGCGTGGATCTAGGCTCCTTCTCACGTGTCTGCGCACGACTACCCAATCACCTGGACTCAGCTGATGCACATCTGCACTTGCATTGGGATCTGGAATGGATGAAAAGACATGTTTATGCACCACATTAAGTCTTTCCTGTAAGGCCTGGACGTAGGCTGTCATAGTGCCGTGTTGCATCTGTAACACTTGTGGAAAGTAGAGACCTGTTTTTGGGGCACTACCAAAAAGGACTTCAAAAGGAGACAAGCCTGTCTTTCTATTTGGAGTGTGTCTGACTGAAAAGAGTGCCAGGGATAAGCACTCTACCCAATTCTTTCCTGTCTCTGACATGGCCTTTTGAATTTTTAGTTTAAGTGTCCCGTTTAATCTCTCTACTTTTCCACTGCTCTGCGGATGATAAGGGGTATGGAATGCCTGCTCTATTCCCAGGTCCTGCATAATCTGCATAATGTCCCTCATTATTTCTCCAGTGAAGTGTGTACCCCTGTCACTTTCTATGGCTTCTGGGATGCCATACCGACAGACTAGTTCCTTCATCAGTTTTTCTGCAGTTGTTTTAGCATTTGCACATTTTACTGGATAGGCCTCAACCCATCCTGAGAAGAGATCTACACATACCAGGACGTATTCATACACTCCTACCTTGGGTAGTTGTATGTAGTCTATTTGCAGTCGTTGACACGGTAGAGCGGTCTGGGTGTTGCTTTCTTAGGGACTTTTACTGTTTTACCTGGGTTGTGTTGTGCGCAGATAATGCAGGATTGTACGTGTTTGGAGGCTACGTAACTGAAGCCAGGAGCGATCCAGAAGGCATTCACCTGGGTACACATGTGACTTTTTGAGGCGTGAGTGGGGCCATGTGTTGCTTGTGCCATCATAGGGAACAGGGACCTTGGTAAACACAACCTATCCTTACTTTCCCATACTCCATTCGAGTTCAGCCCAGCTCCCATTTTCCCCAGTGTTCCTTCTCTGTTTGGGCAGCCTGTTGCTGGAGGGATTTCAGGACATCCAGACTCACTGTGGCTGGGACTTGCTGGCTCCCTGCCACTATCCTCTGATCCCTAGGCCTCTTTGCTGCTGCTTTCGCAGCCGCATCCGCCATTCTATTGCCCGCTACCTCCAGTGAGTCACCTATTGTGTGTGCTTTCACCTTAATGATGCCAACCTGGACTGGTAACATTAGTGCCTCCATTAACCGTTTTACCAATTCTGCATTTTTAATAGGCTTACCAGCTGACGTAAGAAAAGCTCTACTTCTCCAGATAGGGCCAAAATCATGACAGATCCCAAATCCATACTTTGAGTCTGAATAAACATTAATTTTCCTACCTGATCCCGCTCTACACGCCTCAATGAGCGCTGTTAGCTCCGCCTCCTACGCGGACATGTGCGGCGGGAGTGGTTCAGCTCGGATTACCTCATGTGAGGATACTACTGCACATCCAGTGTAGAATCTCCCATCCAGGTGGTATCTGGAGCCATCTACAAAAAACTCAAAATCTGCATTAGTAATAGGTGTATCATAGAAATGTGGAAAACCTGCTGTCTCCTGACTCATCAGCTCTATGCAGCCATGCTAGTGTGTCATGTCAAAGTATTCATCCTCACTTGCTTCCATTGTCACCAATTCCCCCTTTTCTGAATCTACTGGCAAAAGGGTGGCTGGATTCAGAACACTACACCTCTTGAGGGTGACATACTCAGGAATCAGAAGGGCACATTCAAGTCTGAGCTGTCTGGCCATAGACAGGTGTTTTGGTTGGACTTGCACAAGTATAGCATGAATGTCATGCGGGGAGTAAATTGTTAAGGCAAATGTCAATGTGATCTCGCAAGCTTTCCCTAGCAGTACTGCAGCAGCCGCTACAGCACGGACACACGTGGGTGACCGTCTGACAACTGGGTCCAATCGCGCTGAGTAGTAAGCTATTGGTCTTTGTTTGTCACCATGTTGCTGTGTGAGGACGGCTGTCGCATGCCCTCCCTGTTCTGTGCAAAACAAGAAAAATTGTTGATCGTAATTTGGAATACCCAGGGCCGGGGCAGATACAATGAGTAGTTTAAGGGAATGAAAGGAATCAATAGCTTCCTGAGTGAGGTCAAAGGGGTCAGATGACAGACAATCATAGAGGGGTTGCATCATTTGCGAGGCAGACCTTATCCAAGGCCTGCAGTATGACACTAAGCCCAAAAAGGTGCGCAGTTGCCGGTGGGACCTGGGTAGGGAGAGATTTTGGACTGCTTGTTTTCTCTCCTCAGTCAGGTGTCTCGTACCTTCAGAGATACAGTGACCCAAAAATGTTACCTTTTGCTTACAGTACTGTAATTTTTCACGTGAAACTTTGCAACCAGGGTCCAGGGTTCTCTGCCAGAAAACACAGCAAAGAAATTGTGGCTTCCTTGCAGGACGTCTGGTCTGGACAGCAGAGCAAAAGGTCATCCACGTACTGCAATAGCGTAACCTGTGGATGAGGCGGTTGCCCCTGCTCCAGAATTCCTGCCATAGCTGTAGAATAAATGGTAGGTAAATTCATTCCTCCTTGTGGGAGGACTGTCCACATGTACTGTTTCCCCTCATGTGTGAAGGCAAAAAGATACTGACAGTCAGGGTGTAGAGGCACAGAGAAAAATGCATTTGCCAAATCAATTACTGTAAAACATTTGGAGGTCCCTGGGATTTGTGACAGTAAGGTATGTGGGTTTGGAACAATAGATGTTACACTCTCAGTGACAGCATTGACAGCTCTCAAATCATGCACCATTCTGTACGTGTCAGGGGAACCTTTGGGCCCTTTTTTCTTGATTGGATACAAGGGAGTGTTACAGGGGGAGGACATTTGTACTAGAGCCCCTGCTTCCACATATATTCTCTTATCTCTGGTCAGGGCCATTGATTTGGCTGGGCTTAAGGGATACTATTTTATCAAGGGAATTTCAGACACCAATCCCTCCAGTCCCTTCGTGGTCACCAGTTTCCTAGGCCAGAGGCAAAGGAGGAGGGAAGGAAGGAGGAGAGTCAGTCTGCTCCCTCTCCTATTTGGGGTTTTTGCACTGTCTGGCGTAATGTCCATTCTGTCCACAATTCCAGCACTGTACGGTCACTAGGTCACCTGGTGCCCTCCCTCTCTGCTTCCACTGTTTTCCTTGTGCTCTAGCATGCATAACTGGTCGCTTGCATTTTGTCAGTTCACCCCCCTTAGCTACTTGCAGAAGGTCTGTTGGGTCCATGTTTCTCCACTCAGGTCTGGCTGTCTGTACTGCTTCTCGTAAAACCTTATTCATACCGTTAACGAATATACTCATCAGTATTTTGTCATTAAGGGAGGTTCTGACTTTGTACCCCATGTCTGCCCACTTCAGCTGTAACCTCCAAAAGTACGTCGCTATACTCTCCCCTTCCTGCTGTATTACGTCAGTCAGGGAAAGAGGGAAAGGTTGGTCTTCAGGGTCAGATAACTGTTTTCTTTCCTCACCATCAGAGTAATGTCCAGCTTCCTCCCCAAAACTCAATTCCTTCACTACCTCTGTCTCAGTGTCAGCGTCCTCTGTCATCACATGTGATCTGGTTCGAACAGGATTTAGTGCAATCTGCTTAGGGCGAGTAACATTACACGTAGCACAAGTACTTCTCCAGTCTGGGTTTTTCTGACTACAATGTTTACAAGTCCATTCATCTAGTCTGGGTTTCTGATCATGTGAAGGGGGGGCGGTAGCAGTCACAGTTTTTGCTCTTGGTGCATTAAAACATTTATAATACACTTTACATAACAATAATATAATAATACATCTCACTGTTATTTATTTACATCCACAATGCTGCACCTCTTCCTTGAATCTGTGCCATTTCTCAACATCCAAACACCCACACTCTGGCACGTCTGCCTTTCTGAGTATTGGTCTGATATTTTTCACTGCTTCCTTGCCTTCTCTTTCTTGCACTATCTGTTTGGCTGTTTTGGATCCTGCTGGAGCCCCACACTGCACACTGAACAAGTTGCCCATGGCTTCAACTTATTCCCACACAGCCCACCTTTCTGCAAATGCCCTCTCAGTGTCCCTGGACCTTGTCAACAGGCCACACGTCTCCTGGCAAGTCAGAATGGGCTCTCAAGTGGTAGCTGGAAGGCTAAATCAGCATTCACTCTCACCTGCTACACTTGTAGGGCGTATTGGGAAGGGTTAAAAAAAACCTCTCTCACCCAATAGACCAGATGACTAAAGCAGGAAGGACCAGGTGTGATAGTCCTCTCACCTGCTAGACCACCTCCATGTAAGTGGGAAGGCCACAATGCTCTCTAACCCACTTCAAACCTAATGTGCAGTTGGGTACTTCATGCTGGTCCTTTACAAAGTATTCCAGCAACGAACGTAAACTAGAGTTAAACCAAAACAATCCTCAGAGCAGACTTCTCACAGAGGGCAGAAAATCGCGCAGCTGTTCACTTGACCCCTCCCAACAGAATGGCAGCGCACAGTTTGTTTAGCAAGAGTGTTATCTCAAAAAGAATTCTTCGTCCAGATTCAGCTTTTCCAAAACATCCCTAATACCCACTGGTATAATACACAATCCCAGCAGAAAATTGAGACTACTTATATACCTTCACAGCACTTGATTCTAGAAACATATGTAACAATACACCTTCCAAGGATCAGTGAACCTCACATGTAAATAAAATTATCTAAACCGCTCTTGACACTGATGGGAAATAATACATATGTAAGGTATCCACTCAAATACTCTATATGGCTATGCCCTGTGACATTTCACAACCGGAACATCTTTTCACAGTCCACAGTATAGCCTATAACCTTTATTTTATACATACATATTATTTCACCAAGTCTCTTATCTCAATTACTTGTCACTTTGTTATTCAGAGGCTTCTCATCAATATACAACAACCTATTGCCTGCCTACTTTATCTAGGCATTAATATGAAACCACTTATGAACACATATCCCTAGACCAGTGTATTGCCCATCAAAGATGCAAAGATGGCCAAAGCAAAACACAAAACACAGCAACACAGCAAATGTAATTATACAGAGACTGTCCCAAATTCCGTGCTATGCAATCTATGCAATCAGTTAATGGACGGACAACAGATTATCTTATTACTCTATATTTCAACTCTCATTCAGACATGCATGAGAATAAAAAGAATACTCACTGGTGATGCCAAAGTTCTTGAACCGTGTGTACAGCCTTACCCAGAATATTCGGGAAATCAGAGTCTCAAGAGTCCCCAAAACTTCTTCCGAATAGACTGGTTGGCCACGGCTCCACGTTGGGCACCAAAAACTGTTGTAGCTGTTCTGTTTTGTCACAAGTCAGCTTATGGGATCACCAGTGAGGTCCTCTGAATTAGGCCTCTTCAGACCTAATCAAGATCGAGCGCTCGAAGAAAAAGACCTGCATCCATGTGGGCATGATCAATTTTCTGTTTATTTAAACAAAGAACAGTTTATTTATACCATTTACAGATCAATGTGATATTGCAAAAAAAAGCTTCTAGCTGGACTTTACAAGTTGCTCATATGACCTTTATGTTTTAGCAAAACAAAAATGTAGAGTCATGCATATGAGATAAGAAGAAGATAAGAAGAACATTTAGAGACAATATTAATCCTTGAGCCTGTCTCTTATTCTGTAGGCTCCATGACTATGAACTACCATCAGATATACTTACTAATAACAATAAATCTTTAATGAAGAAATAGAGAAACTATTAACCCTTCTATATCACTATGAACCTCTTGTTACTGTTACCCCCAGTTCAGTTTTATGAGTTTGTGTGCTTGTTACCTGACTACGTTTCCTGCTTGCTGTTTGTGTACCTCGTTGGCCGATCCGCATTTCACCTCTGCTTGTTTTCTGCAAAAAGGAGGAAGTTCTGAGTTTTAGTTGGCCATACATAGTAAATGAATTAAGAAGTGCAACTATAATAATGCAAAATATTTATTAGAAAAATATATATAACATGAAGCACTTTCATTTTACATAAGACCTTAATAAATACAGATAGGTGAATGGAAATACAGAGTCAGATAAATCCCTGTTAAGGACCTCAGCAGCACAAAGTAGAAGGGTATAGCTCATGTCACCCTGCATATGGTCAATAGCCCAAATCATACATAAGGATCTCCACATAGAAGACCCAAAGAGACTTTCCAAGTGGGGAAGAAAGTAAATCCAGCCCCCCGAGGAAGCATTGCGAAACGCGTCGGGGCTTTCCTCCTTCCCCACAGGACCTTTCTGCAGCGGTGACACTTGTACTTTATATATGGGTAAGCTTGGTCCCTCTATGTAGGGCTGGATTTACTTTCTTCCCCACTTGGAAAGTCTCTTTGGGTCTTCTATGTGGAGATCCTTATGTATGATTTGGGCTATTGACCACATGCAGGGTGACATGAGCTATACCCTTCTACTTTGTGCTGCTGAGGTCCTTAACAGGGATTTATCTGACTCTGTATTTCCATTCACCTATCTGTATTTATTAAGGTCTTATGTAAAATGAAAGTGCTTCATGTTATATATATTTTTCTAATAAATATTTTGCATTATTATAGTTGCACTTCTTAATTCATTTACTATGTATGGCCAACTAAAACTCAGAACTTCCTCCTTTTTGCATAATCTAATCCTGAGTGGCCCTTTACATACCATTATTTATCCATGTTTGATCCTTTTTTTGTCTAATCTGCTTGTTTTCTGATTAAGTCCTGGCCATCCCATTCTGTTCCTCTTCCTCAATTAATGTTTTTGACCCTGCATGACTACTATTCTCTGGAACTGCAGCCTTCCACAGGTATTGATCAACTTGGGCCCTGTGTAATTCCAAATCACTGTATAGGGGTTAAAGGGTTTCAGGATTCTGGGTGTCCAGGTTGGTGAGTGGCTTGCCTCTAGCCTATCCTTTACAGCCCATCTGAGTGTGTCGATCCAGGCAGGCGTTACACCGTGCCCTCTGCAGAAGGCCATGTAGGCCGGGATAATGTTTTAAAAATTGCTGGACAACCAGGTTCAACACGTGAGCCATACAAGGCACGTGTGTCACATTGCCCTGAAGAAGGGTCGCAGACTGGTTTGCATCATTGTCACACCCGACCTCTCCTGACTGCTGGTTGCGTGTAGACAACCATTGATGAAACTCGGTCTCACTCTCCAGAGCTAACCATCCACAATTCCTCAGCGGTGTCTCACATTTCCCCTACATTTCAAAGTAAACATTTGACCGCCTGATGGCCTTGAGCTCTGCTGCCAGCATAGTAAGGAGGTGTGTGGGATTCCTTGGGCGCAGTTACAAGGAAGGGTGGCCTGACCACACAGGGTTTGGGCCGAGGTGGAGGACCCACACGAGGTTGAGGAGGCAGAAGCAGTGGAGGAACTTGTACATACAGAGGAAGGATTGACACACAAGTCGTGGGGACGGCAAGACTTGTACAGCAAACCCTTCTCCATCTCTAACCATAGTTACCCAGTGCCCAGTCAGCAACATGTAACTCCCCTGTCCATGCTTACTGGTCCAAGTATCTGTGTTGAAATGCACCCTGTCACACACAGAGTTTCTCAAGGAATTGGTGAGGTTGTGTGCGACGTACTGTGGTAGCGCGGGCACGCCTTTCTTGGAGAAGGAGTGACAACTGGCCATCGGCCCTTGGGGCACTGCAATGGGCATAAGGTATCAAAAAACCTCAGTCTCAAAAGGGAGTAAAGGCAGCCTTTCTGTTGCCAACAAGTTGCAGATGATGAAACTCAACCTCTTAGGCATGTCATGCCCTTCGAAAATCATGTAAAACACAGCGAGGGGACTCCAACCACAGTCTCCCTCGTTGCCACTAATTGTGCCACACACACCCCACTTGACTGGCATCAGTTGACCCCCCTTTTGAAAAAGGAAAAGATGCTTTGCATGAAGCACTCTCAAAAATACGTGTGCCTTTCCCGTCCCCTGGCTGACCCAGGGGAAGAAAAGTCCTCTGAGAGCCATGACTTGTTCATCTTGGTTCTTTTTTCAAAAGCGAGGGGACTCCAACCACAGTCTCCCTCGTTTCCACTAATTGGGCCACACACACCCCACTTGACTGGCAACACTTGACCCCCCTTTTGAAAAAGAAAAAAATGCTTTGCATGAAGCACTCTCAAAAATACGCGTGCCTTTCCCGTCCCCTGGCTGACCCAGGGGAAGAAAAGTCCTCTGAGAGCCATGACTTGTTCATCTTGGTTCTTTTAGAAACACTGCGAGGGGACTCCAACCACAGTCTCCCTCGTTGCCACTAATTGGGCCACACACACCCCACTTGACTGGCATCAGTTGACCCCCCTTTTGAAAAAGGAAAAGATGCTTTGCATGAAGAACTCTCAAAAATACGCGTGCCTTTCCCATCCCCTGGCTGACCCAGGGGAAGAAAAGTCCTCTGAGAGCCATGACTTGTTCATCTTGGTTCTTTTTTCAAAAGCGAGGGGACTCCAACCACAGTCTCCCTCGTTTCCATTAATTGGACCACACACACCCCACTTGACTGGCATCACTTGACCCCCCCTTTTGAAAAAGTAAAAGATGCTTTGCATGAAGCACTCTCAAAAATACGCGTGCCTTTCCCGTCCCCTGGCTGACCCAGGGGAAGAAAAGTCCTCTGAGAGCCATGACTTGTTCATCTTGGTTCTTTTTCAAAAGCGAGGGGACTCCAACCACAGTCTCCCTTGTTTCCACTAATTGGGCCACACACACCCCACTTGACTGGCATCACTTGACCCCCCTTTTGAAAAAGAAAAAGATGCTTTGCATGAAGCACTCTCAAAAATACGCGTGCCTTTCCCGTCCCCTGGCTGACCCAGGGGAAGACAAGTCCTCTGAGAGCCATGATTTGTTCATTTTGGTTCTTTTGGAAACACAGCGAGGGGACTCCAACCACAGTCTCCCTCGTTGCCACTAATTGTGCCATACACACCCTACTTGACTGGCATCAGTTGACCCCCCTTTTGAAAAAGGAAAAGATGCTTTGCATGAAGCACTCTCAAAAATACGTGTGCGTTTCCCGTCCCCTGGCTGACCCAGGGGAAGAAACGTCCTCTGAGAGCCATGACTTGTTCATCTTGGTTCTTTTTTCAAAAGCGAGGGGACTCCAACCACAGTCTCCCTCGTTTCCACTAATTGTGCCACACACACCCCACTTGACTGGCATCAGTTGACCCCCCTTTTGAAAAAGAAAAAGATGCTTTGCATGAAGCACTCTCAAAAATACGCGTGCCTTTCCCGTCCCCTGGCTGACCCAGGGGAAGACAAGTCCTCTGAGAGCCATGATTTGTTCATTTTGGTTCTTTTAGAAACACAGCGAGGGGACTCCAACCACAGTCTCCCTCGTTGCCACTAATTGTGCCACACACACCCCACTTGACTGGCATCAGTTGACCCCCCTTTTGAAAAAGGAAAAGATGCTTTGCATGAAGCACTCTCAAAAATACGCGTGCCTTTCCCGTCCCCTGGCTGACCCAGGGGAAGAAAAGTCCTCTGAGAGCCATGACTTGTTCATCTTGGTTCTTTTTTCAAAAGCGAGGGGACTCCAACCACAGTCTCCCTCGTTTCCACTAATTGGGCCACACACACCCCACTTGACTGGCATCACTTGACCCCCCTTTTGAAAAAGAAAAAAATGCTTTGCATGAAGCACTCTCAAAAATACGCGTGCCTTTCCCGTCCCCTGGCTGACCCAAGGGAAGAAAAGTCCTCTGAGAGCCATGACTTGTTCATCTTGGTTCTTTTAGAAACACAGCGAGGGGACTCCAACCACAGTCTCCCTCGTTGCCACTAATTGGGCCACACACACCCCACTTGACTGGCATCAGTTGACCCCCCTTTTGAAAAAGGAAAAGATGCTTTGCATGAAGCACTCTCAAAAATACGCGTGCCTTTCCCGTCCCCTGGCTGACCCAGGGGAAGAAAAGTCCTCTGAGAGCCATGACTTGTTCATCTTGGTTCTTTTTTCAAAAGCGAGAGGACTCCAACCACAGTCTCCCTCGTTTCCACTAATTGGGCCACACACACCCCCACTTGACTGGCATCACTTGACCCCCCTTTTGAAAAAGAAAAAGATGCTTTGCATGAAGCACTCTCAAAAATACGCGTGCCTTTCCCGTCCCCTGGCTGACCCAGGGGAAGAAAAGTCCTCTGAGAGCCATGACTTGTTCATCTTGGTTCTTTTTTCAAAAGCGAGGGGACTCCAACCACAGTCTCCCTCGTTTCCACTAATTGGGCCACACACACTCCACTTGACTGGCATCACTTGACCCCCCTTTTGAAAAAGAAAAAAATGCTTTGCATGAAGCACTCTCAAAAATACGCGTGTCTTTCCCGTCCCCTGGCTGACCCAAGGGAAGAAAAGTCCTCTGAGAGCCATGACTTGTTCATCTTGGTTCTTTTAGAAACACAGCGAGGGGACTCCAACCACAGTCTCCCTCGTTGCCACTAATTGTGCCACACACACCCCACTTGACTGGCATCAGTTGACCCCCCTTTTGAAAAAGGAAAAGATGCTTTGCATGAAGCACTCTCAAAAATACGCGTGCCTTTCCCGTCCCCTGGCTGACCCAGGGGAAGAAAAGTCCTCTGAGAGCCATGACTTGTTCATCTTGGTTCTTTTTTCAAAAGCGAGGGGACTCCAACCACAGTCTCCCTCGTTTCCACTAATTGGGCCACACACACCCCACTTGACTGGCATCACTTGACCCCCCTTTTGAAAAAGAAAAAGATGCTTTGCATGAAGCACTCTCAAAAATACGCGTGCCTTTCCCGTCCCCTGGCTGACCCAGGGGAAGACAAGTCCTCATAGAGCCATGATTTGTTCATTTTGGTTCTTTTAGAAACACAGCGAGGGGACTCCAACCACAGTCTCCCTCGTTGCCACTAATTGTGCCACACACACCCCACTTGACTGGCATCAGTTGACCCCCCTTTTGAAAAAGGAAAAGATGCTTTGCATGAAGCACTCTCAAAAATACGCGTGCCTTTCCTGTCCCCTGGCTGACCCAGGGGAAGAAAAGTCCTCTGAGAGCCATGAGTTGTTCATCTTGGTTCTTTTTTCAAAAGCGAGGGGACTCCAACCACAGTCTCCCTCGTTTCCACTAATTGGGCCACACACACCCCACTTGACTGGCAACACTTGACCCCCCTTTTGAAAAAGAAAAAAATGCTTTGCATGAAGCACTCTCAAAAATACGCGTGCCTTTCCCGTCCCCTGGCTGACCCAGGGGAAGAAAAGTCCTCTGAGAGCCATGACTTGTTCATCTTGGTTCTTTTAGAAACACAGTGAGGGGACTCCAACCACAGTCTCCCTCGTTGCCACTAATTGTGCCACACACACCCCACTTGACTGGCATCAGTTGACCCCCCTTTTGAAAAAGGAAAAGATGCTTTGCATGAAGCACTCTCAAAAATACGCGTGCCTTTCCCATCCCCTGGCTGACCCAGGGGAAGAAAAGTCCTCTGAGAGCCATGACTTGTTCATCTTGGTTCTTTTTTCAAAAGCGAGGGGACTCCAACCACAGTCTCCCTCGTTTCCACTAATTGGACCACACACACCCCACTTGACTGGCATCACTTGACCCCCCCTTTTGAAAAAGAAAAAGATGCTTTGCATGAAGCACTCTCAAAAATACGCGTGCCTTTCCCGTCCCCTGGCTGACCCAGGGGAAGACAAGTCCTCTGAGAGCCATGATTTGTTCATTTTGGTTCTTTTAGAAACACAGCGACGGGACTCCAACCACAGTCTCCCTCGTTGCCACTAATTGTGCCACACACACCCCACTTGACTGGCATCAGTTGACCCCCCTTTTGAAAAAGGAAAAGATGCTTTGCATGAAGCACTCTCAAAAATACGCGTGCCTTTCCCGTCCCCTGGCTGACCCAGGGGAAGAAAAGTCCTCTGAGAGCCATGACTTGTTCATCTTGGTTCTTTTAGAAACACAGCGAGGGGACTCCAACCACAGTCTCCCTCGTTGCCACTAATTGTGCCACACACACCCCACTTGACTGGCATCAGTTGACCCCCCTTTTGAAAAAGGAAAAGTTGCTTTGCATGAAGCACTCTCAAAAATATGTGTGCCTTTCCCGTCCCCTGGCTGACCCAGGGGAAGAAAAGTCCTCTGAGAGCCATGACTTGTTCATCTTGGTTCTTTTTTCAAAAGCGAGGGGACTCCAACCACAGTCTCCCTCATTTCCACTAATTGTGCTACACACACCCCACTTGACTGGCATCAGTTGACCCCCCTTTTGAAAAAGAAAAAGATGCTTTGCTTGAAGCACTCTCAAAAATACGCGTGCCTTTCCCGTCCCCTGGCTGACCCAGGGGAAGACAAGTCCTCTGAGAGCCATGATTTGTTCATTTTGGTTCTTTTAGAAACATAGCGAGGGGACTCCAACCACAGTCTCCCTCGTTGCCACTAATTGTGCCACACACACCCCACTTGACTGGCATCAGTTGACCCCCCTTTTGAAAAAGGAAAAGATGCTTTGCATGAAGCACTCTCAAAAATACGCGTGCCTTTCCCGTCCCCTGGCTGACCCAGGGGAAGAAAAGTCCTCTGAGAGCCATGACTTGTTCATCTTGGTTCTTTTTTCAAAAGCGAGGGGACTCCAACCACAGTCTCCCTCGTTTCCACTAATTGGGCCACACACACCCCACTTGACTGGCATCACTTGACCCCCCTTTTGAAAAAGAAAAAGATGCTTTGCATGAAGCACTCTCAAAAATACGTGTGCCTTTCCCGTCCCCTGGCTGACCCAGGGGAAGACAAGTCCTCATAGAGCCATGATTTGTTCATTTTGGTTCTTTTAGAAACACAGCGAGGGGACTCCAACCACAGTCTCCCTCGTTGCCACTAATTGTGCCACACACACCCCACTTGACTGGCATCAGTTGACCCCCCTTTTGAAAAAGGAAAAGATGCTTTGCATGAAGCACTCTCAAAAATACGCGTGCCTTTCCCGTCCCCTGGCTGACCCAGGGGAAGAAAAGTCCTCTGAGAGCCATGACTTGTTCATCTTGGTTCTTTTTTCAAAAGCGAGGGGACTCCAACCACAGTCTCCCTCGTTTCCACTAATTGGGCCACACACACCCCACTTGACTGGCATCACTTGACCCCCCTTTTGAAAAAGAAAAAGATGCTTTGCATGAAGCACTCTCAAAAATACGCGTGCCTTTCCCGTCCCCTGGCTGACCCAGGGGAAGACAAGTCCTCTGAGAGCCATGATTTGTTCATTTTGGTTCTTTTAGAAACACAGCAAGGGGACTCCAACCACAGTCTCCCTCGTTGCCACTAATTGTGCCACACACACCCCACTTGACTGGCATCAGTTGACCCCCCTTTTGAAAAAGGAAAAGATGCTTTGCATGAAGCACTCTCAAAAATACGCGTGCCTTTCCCGTCCCCTGGCTGACCCAGGGGAAGAAAAGTCCTCTGAGAGCCATGACTTGTTCATCTTGGTTCTTTTAGAAACACAGCAAGGGGACTCCAACCACAGTCTCCCTCGTTGCCACTAATTGTGCCACACACACCCCACTTGACTGGCATCAGTTGACCCCCTTTTGAAAAAGGAAAAGATGCTTTGCATGAAGCACTCTCAAAAATACGCGTGCCTTTCCCGTCCCCTGGCTGACCCAGGGGAAGAAAAGTCCTCTGAGAGCCATGACTTGTTCATCTTGGTTCTTTTTTCAAAAGCGAGGGGACTCCAACCACAGTCTCCCTCGTTTCCACTAATTGGGCCACACACACCCCACTTGACTGGCATCACTTGACCCCCCTTTTGAAAAAGAAAAAAATGCTTTGCATGAAGCACTCTCAAAAATACGCGTGCCTTTCCCGTCCCCTGGCTGACCCAGGGGAAGAAAAGTCCTCTGAGAGCCATGACTTGTTCATCTTGGTTCTTTTAGAAACACAGCGAGGGGACTCCAACCACAGTCTCCCTCGTTGCCACTAATTGTGCCACACACACCCCACTTGACTGGCATCAGTTGACCCCCCTTTTGAAAAAGGAAAAGATGCTTTGCATGAAGCACTCTCAAAAATACGCGTGCCTTTCCCGTCCCCTGGCTGACCCAGGGGAAGAAAAGTCCTCTGAGAGCCATGACTTGTTCATCTTGGTTCTTTTAGAAACACAGCGAGGGGACTCCAACCACAGTCTCCCTCGTTGCCACTAATTGTGCCACACACACCCCACTTGACTGGCATCAGTTGACCCCCCTTTTGAAAAAGGAAAAGATGCTTTGCTTGAAGCACTATCAAAAATACGCGTGCCTTTCCCGTCCCCTGGCTGACCCAGGGGAAGAAAAGTCCTCTGAGAGCCATGTCCACATTGTCAGTGGACAGACACGTGTGCTTATCTGCCAGCAGACCCCCAGCAGCACTGAAGACAGGTTCCGAGAGAACGCTGGCTGCAGGACACGACAAGATCCCCAAGGCGTACGTGGCGAGCTCAGGCAATTTATCCAGATTGGAAGCCTAAAATGAGCAGGGCTCAAGTTGCACAATAATGGCATCGATGTTTCCTTGCATATACTCATATATCTGTGTGTCCTCCTCTTTTTCCTTGTCCTGCTCTTTTGTTTTCGCATGAGTATATGTCCTTGTCACTTTCCCATGTGTTTGTGTTGTGTTGTGAGTTGTTTGTTACCTTTTGGACACCTTTGAGGGTGTTTTCTAGGTGTTTTTATGTGTTTGTGAATGCCTGCCATTGTTTCCTATGCGGTTCGAGTTCAGTTTGTCGAACGTTCGACGAACCGAACTCGAACGGGACCTCCGTTCGGCGAACCGACCTCGAGCCGAAGCGGGACCGGTTCGCTCATCTCTAGTTGTGAGTAGAGTTGAGCGATGTTCGAAGTTCGCCAATTTCAAGTTCGAGTGATTTTGGGGCTGCTCGAGATCGAACTCGAATGCGACCTTTTTGCTAAAACCTCAACAGCTCAAATTACGTTCGAAAACGGTTCAGACAGCAAAAAGCCTAGCTAGTTACTAGCTGGCTTTTCACTGTATTAGTGTGAGTCACTCTGTGATTCACACTATTATCAAATTTCAGCCTATAGTGTGTGGGGGGCGGCGCATTTAGATCAGTGCTGCTGGGATAATGGCGATCGCCATTTTTTTTTTTCCCTAAGAGCGCGTGCAGTGGGGCAGGCCAGCATGTCAGCCAATCACAGACACACACACACAGCTAAGTGGTCTTTTTTAACAGACAAGCAAGGGCATGTGTCTTAGGCTGTGAATGTCACATGTCCTTGCATTATAAATACGGCCATTTTCCCTCACGTTGCCATTATCTGCTTTCTGCGTGTAGGTGACAGTCACCGCTCACATAGCTCCTGTAGCCGCTCCGGCTGTGTACGCTATACACACAGTGCTCTACAGATTAGGGACAGAAGTTTATTTCAGCCCTTTTCAGGGCTCATTTCCTGGGGCTCAAAGCCATAGATGACAGTCAGGTCCGTGGAAACGCTGTATACAGCTTCATATAACAGCGTCCTGGTACCTAAGCTCAGGAAATTCCTTGCTGCATTTCACCATTAGGAGGGATAGAAAGTGAGGCTTCCTTTCATGTCCACAGACCCAGAGAACCCGGCCACTGTACCCACCTGCCCACTTTTGCCACACTATTTTTATAGCAAACAGTGCTGAAACTTAGTGGCATCCAAAAAGTGGCTGCTATACTCCATTGTTGACCCGCTGGTGCCAAGCATTTTCCAGCACCTCTGCATTCAACCCTCATGCACATTTTGCTACGCTATTTTAATAGCAAACAGTGCTGAAACTTAGTGGCATCCAAAAAGTGGCTGCTATACTCCATTGTTGTCCCACTGGTTCCAAGCAAGTCCCAGCACCTCAGCATTAAACCCTCATGCACATTATGCTATGCTATTCTTATAGCAAACAGTGCTGCCAGTTTTAGGGCCATAGTTGCATTGTCAGGGATATTCAGTGTTGGTTCTTCAGCTGTCAATAAAGCTAGACCACCTCTGCAATCTACACCACCTCTCAATTTTTGCTACCACATTTTAAGTGGCTAATCTTGTCGCTAAGAAAATGAGTGTCAAAAGGACAGATGCTGGTGGAAAGGGGAACAGGCGTGTTGGAAAAGGAAAAAAAGTTTGTGTCCATGGGGAAGGTGGCAAAGCTACATTAACATCTGCTAAAGATAAGCCATCTTCCAGCAAAAGTAAGATATCTACTACTTTCCGTGGACAATCCGATGTGCTACCTTTTCTACAGACCCGAACTGTAAGAAAGGTAGATGATGCACAAAAAAAGAACATGCTTGAATGGATCTCAAGTGCTCCAACAAGTGCCCTCTCCTCTACCTCAACTACCACATAAAAAAAACCAGTCCTCTGAGTTGTCATCCCAATCACACTTGCTTTCTCTCAGCTCTCAAGTCTCCACCCGCCCTGCACAGTATGGTGTAACAGAGATGGCTGAGTCTGCAGAGCTGTTCAGTAACACTATAGCCTGGGAATCAGAGGTCTGCTCCCAAGCTACAGTGAGTACAGACCAGGAAATGGTCTGCAGTGATGCCCAGAAGCTTTGTGTTTCAGATTCAGGCTCTGATGACCAAGTTTATGAGCATAATGTAGACCCTCATTCCCAATCTGTAACACCTGTTGGTGGAGACAATGAGGAGCATACTGATGATGAGGAGACGCAAATACCAGATTGGGATGACAACTTAAATATTAGGTCAGGGCAGGAAGAGGCTAGGTCTGAGGGCAAGGGAAGTGCAAACACAACGCTTGATGATGAAGTTCTAGATCCCACTTACTGTCAACCCACAGTCAGGCACTTGAGGAGGTCAACAGAGGCGGTGGAGGAGGATGCAACTGACGACGAAGTTACCTTGCGCCTTCCTGGACAGAGTGGGAGTACTGGTAGCATGTCTACAACTGCATCCTCAGCCACCACTCTAAGTCTGAGCACAAGTCGGGGTGGCTCTGCAGGTCACTCTAAGCCTTGCCTAGCCTAGTCCTTTTCTGACCTTGCAAAGGATCTCACAAATCATGTGATCTGTAAAATTTGTCGGGAATCTATAAGTAGAGGCAAAAAAGCTCCCCAGTTTGACAACTTCTTCCATGAATCGTCACATGAATATCAAGCATAATTCCCAGTGGGAAGCTCACTGTGCTGCAATGCGGCCTAGCGTAGCGGACCAACCACCGCCTGCCCCTTGCAGTGCATCCGCGCGCTCTTCATCTTCTATGACTGTGGGGACAGCTGTCACACCTGGTTTTCCACGCGCACCTTCCACCACTGTAACCGCAACAGGCATTTTGATTGGAAGGTCGTCAGTTGGTTTGGAAGGGGAAACAAGTGTGGGTGTACAGCTCTCCCAGACATCGATAGCACCAACGTTGGATGAAGGCAACATCATGTCTACGCCTGCACTTTCCTCACAATCCTGCATTTTTCCAGGGACACCCTACTCACCACCGTCTACACACAGCAGCCAGATCTCTGTCCCTCAGATGTGGACAAATAAAAGGCCATTTCCTCCGACCCATGACAAAGCTAAGAGGTTGACTTTATTCTGTAAGATCTTGGCTACCGAAATGCTGCCTTTTTGCCTAGTGGACACACAGGATTTTAGAGAACTTATGTCTGTCGCTGTGCCCCAGTACCAGATGCCCAGTCGCCACTACTTCTCTAAGAAAGGTGTGCTGCGCTACACCAGCATGTCACACACAACATCACCGCTTCCTTGAGAAACTCTGTGTGTGAACGGGTGCATTTCACCACCGATACTTGGACTAGTAAGCATGGACAGGGGCGTTACATGTCGCTGACTGGGCACTGGGTAACTATAGTGATAGATGGAGAAGGGTCTGCTGAACAAGTCTTGCCATCCCCATGACTTGTGCGTCAATCCTCTGTATGTATAAGTTCCTCCAACACTTTTGCCTCCTCAACCTCGTCTGGGTCCTCCACCTCCGCCCCAAGCCTGCCTGCTCAGGCCACCAGTGTTGTAACTGCACACAAGAAATCACGCACACCTCCTTACTATGCTGGCAGCAGAGCGCAATGTCTTGGAAATAAGAGTCACACAGCGGCTGAGTTGTGGTCATCTCTGCTGTCTGAGTTTCATAAATGGTTGTCTCCACTCAACCTGCAGCCGTAAGGCCGTGTGCGACAATGCTGCAAACCTGGGTGCAGCCCTTCGCCTGGGCAAGGTGACACACGTGCCTTGTATGGCTCACATGTTGAACCTTGTTGTCCAGCAATTTTTAACACACTATCCCAGCCTAGATGGCCTTCTGCACAGGGCACAAAAACTGTCTGCTCACTTCCGCCATTCAACCGCGACTTGCATTGCTCCAGAAGTCTTCCGGCCTGCTGGTTCATCGCCTGAAATGCAATGTGCCGACACGCTGGAATTCGACTCTCCACGTGTTACAGCGACTGTGGCAGCACCACCGAGCACTGGTGCAATACGTCATGACGTATAGCCTGGGGCAACGAGATGCAGAGGTGGGGCAAATCACCCTGATGGAGTGGTCTCAGATCAAGGACCTATTCACCCTTCTGCACAGTTTCGACATGGCGACGAATATGTTTAGCGTTGACAATGCCATTATCAGAATGACAATTCCAGCCATTTTCATGCTGGAGCACACGCTAAACACTTTTCGGAGTCAGGGGGTGGTTCAACAGGAAGGGGAGGAAGTACAGGAGGATTCATATGCGCAAGGGATAACAACATCACCAAGGTCCAGACGTTCATCATCACCAAGGCGGCAGGCATGGGACGATGGGGGAGAGGGATTAACAAGGGCGCATGGTAGCAGGGAAAATGTTGAGGAAGGTGCAGGAGAACATGAAGAAATGGAGGACGAACTGTCCATGGACATGAAAGACTCAGCAGATGAGGGAGACCTTGATCACATTACAATTGAAAGAGGTTGGGGGGAGATGTCAGAGGAAGAAAGAACGGTTAGCACCTCTATGCCACAAACACAGCAAGAACTTGGACTTCTTGCTGCACTACCTACAACATGACCCTCGGATTGTCAAAATTAGAAGTGATGATGACTACTGGGTTGCCACACTATTAGATCCCCGGTACAAGTCCAAATTTTGTGAAATAATTCCAGCCATAGAAAGGGACACACGTATGCAGGAGTATCAGCAGAAGCTGTTACTCAATGTTAGCTCGGCTTGTCCACCAAACCCCAGTGTTGCACGGAGTGAATCTCCCAGTTGTAACTTGACAAACATGGGACGGTCTCATCATCAACAGTCTAACCATACCAGCAGCACCGTATCTGTTGCTGGTAACAGCAATTTTATTGAATCGTTTCATAATTTTTTTAGACCATCCTTTGCAAGGCCAACAGAGACAAGACGTCTGACACATAGTCAACGGCTGCAGAGGATGATACAGGAGTATCACCAAATGAACATCGATGCCATGACTTTGCAACTGGAGCCTTGCTCATTTTGGGCTTCAAATCTTGAAAAATGGCCTGAGCTCGCCACTTACGCCTTGGAGATCTTGTCGTGTCCAGCTGCCAGCGTTGTCTCAGAATGTGTCTTCAGTGCTGCTGGGTGTGTGCTGATAGATAAGTGCACGCGTCTGTCCAGTGACAATGTGGACAGACTAACGTTCATCAAGATGAACAAGTCATGGATCCGCAAGGACTTTACTACCCCTGTGTCATCCTGGGGACAGTTAAGGCTGGCGTATTTTTGAATGTGCTTGATGCAAATGTACCTGTCAAGTTTGCAACTGGGGCACAAGTGATGCCACTGAAGGGGTGTCTGTGTGGCCCAATTTTTGGAAAAAAGGGAGACTCTGCTTGGAGTCCACTTGCGGTGTTTCTAAAAATGAGCCAAGATGAACAAGTCATGGTTCAGCAAAGACTTTGCTACCTACCCCAGTGTCATCCTCGAGACAGTTAAGGCTGGCGTATTTTTGAATGTGCTTGATGCAAATCTACCTGTCAAGTTTGCAACTGGGGCACAAGTGATGCCACTGAAAGGATGTCTGTGGGCCCAATTTTGGGAAAAAAGGGAGACTCTGCTTGGAGTCTCCTTGCTGTGTTTTACATGATTTTAGAAGGGCTTGCCATGCCTATATCTGTGCCTCGTCCTCTTTTTCCTCGTCCAGCTGTTTTGTTTTCACAGGAGTTTATGTCCTTGTCACTTTCCCATGTGTTTGTGTTATCTTGGGAGTTGTTTGTCACCTTTTGGACACCTTTGAGGGTGTTTTCCAGGTGTTTTAGGTGTTTGTGATTGCCTCCCATTGTTTTCAATGGGGTTCGAGAGGTTCGGCGAACGGTTTGTCAAATGGGGCACCGTTCGACGAACCGAATCGAACTCGAACTCTAGGGGGGTGGCTCATCTCTAGTTGTGAGATAGAGAGGATATGAGGGATGAGAAGTAGGTTTGCTTTGCCGCAGTAAGTGCAGACTTGAAAGTGGTGAGGGACTGTTTGTATGTGAGCAAGTGCTAAGTGCAATGAAACCTCTGCCATCTGCACTCAGCGATCCTGGAAGCCCGTCTCAATTCTTTAGGCTGGCTCATGTGCCAGGGTTGGCTGTTGATTGTGCAGGTTTTGGTATGCGTGAGGGGGGCGGCCGATTCGAGAGCTGCAGAGATGGTGGTGTTATATAAAGTGGCAGCAGCATCTGCATTGTGTAAAGAAGTAATGTCTGCAAGAGGGAAAAGGGACTGAAAAAGTGAGTGTAAATTATGGTGTTTGAGATTTCTATGAGGGTGTGAAAGTTTGTGGAGGGAGGGTTGCGTACTTGGAGAAGAAAGGCATACTGCCAAAATGGATACAAAGTGGCTTAAAGATAATTATAAAGATAAAAAGGCAATGTTTTGGAGTGACCATCACAAAGCCCTGATATCAATACTATTGAAAATTTATCTGCAAAGCTGAAAAGGAAATTGCAAGCAAGTCGACCTATAAACATGGCTCAGTTATACCAGTTCTGTCAAGAGGAATGGGCCCACATAGTTCATCTACTTCCTTACTGAAGAGACAATTTGCATATTTCCTAGAGGAGCATTGCAGCTATAAGTCTCCTCACTTTTAGCCAGAGAGGTTTGTCAGTCTTCGCAAGGAGAAAAGTTTTTCCCTTAGACCCCAACTTAGTTTCTCATACAGCCAGATCAGATCCCATACTTTCCACTAGCAAGGCGCAATCCCCCCAAAACACCGTGTCTGCAATTTGAGATTGTGATCTGGCATAAATCTTAAGTCATATGACAAGGTTCATTACAGGGTCACTTTTGACTTTTAGGATTGCTACTTCCAATCGGTGGCACTAGAGTTTGTCTACTTCCTCAATGAAGAGACAATTTGCATATTACCCAGAGGAGCATTGCAACAATAAGTCTCCTCACTGGCAACCTTAGGTAGCATTAGAGTTCGTTCCTCACTGAAGAGACAATTTGCATACCAACTATCGTGAGAAGCTTCGAGACGGATATGCAAAATGTTTCACCCAAGTCATACAGTTTAAGGGCAATGGTACCAAATACTGAATATGAAATGTATATGAACTTTTATCTTTGCAGAAAGTAATAAAAATGCCTTAAAACATTGTCTCTTTCTCATTATTCTGGCATTTGGCAAATATAAATAATTTTGGTAATCCTAATTGACCTAAAACGTGAAAAGTTTATTCTGACTTCAGATAGTGAGTAAAAACATTCATCTGTGTCTTTTTAGATAGTGTATGTAAACTTCTGGTTTCAACTTTATATGCAGAAGTCACAATGTGGTATACACTCAGCAGCAGGTGTGTCTCCTATATTATGTACCATATGCAGTATATATATAGCTTTTATATATATTATATACATATAGTGTGGAATCTACACTACATACACTGGCACATCTCTACACTTTGTAGCATTTACAAGGCTTCATTCTACATTCTTTACCACACTATATCGTTTGGGGCTGTGTATATAATTGTTTGTAGCATACCATATGTTGTGGAGCAGTGTATTTTGTGTATACTTCGGTCCTGCATACATGGTGCAATTCTCAAATTCTCAGTTCTGCTCTAACTATATGTGCATATATGTATATATATATATATATATATATATATATATATATATAAGGACTGGATAGGGGATAACTTTCCGTTTACTGTGGATCTGACTGCTGTGATCCCCACGGTCCCGAGAAAGGTAGCTTTGAAGAGCACCATGTACATAGAGGTGTGGTTGATCATAGGTACTGCTGTGCTATTCACATAGCACATAGGCTCTTTAAATACCTCCTTTAAGTGAGTGGTGATGGGCATGACAACATAAACAAGAGATTCACTGATCGGGGCTAAGGGGTGTTATACTAAGTGCGCTGGTGGAGTTTGTGTCCCAGGGCTTCTTTTTGGTCCCAGTCCGATCCTGTGCATGACACTACGTGCTATGACTTGTCAACGTCAGAAAAGGGGAGAAGTCAATGACCTCAAAAAAAAAACATAGTAACACCCCCCTAACCGAAGGGGAAATTAGAATGAGATGAAACATTTAAAAATAAAAATATGTTTTTTTCAGCTATGCAGCCATTATTCCATGATGTGGCCAGTTTAACATGCTAAAACTGTTGAAAGGTCCTTTTTAAAGCAATTCTAAGCTTTGTCTTTTATACAGTTCTAAAAGTTATCTGCATATATACTAGGAAAAAAACAAATTCTCTATCCCCCAACTGCCATCATTCTACTTACTGTACCTAGTCTTTGCAATTCTGGGGATGCATTAGGTAGACAGTTCCTTCAGCACATCTGCACAGATAGTGATCCTATAAACCGTACAGAAAATATCTCTTGGGAGCGTAGGAGCTTACTGTATACTGTTAATAATTGAATTCAATTATAAAACAGTTTTCCCAAGTGGTGACTATAAGCAGACAGAATTTCCTCATTTAATTCTATGTTTATGAAAGAAAAAATGTTTAAAAGAACTGAGAGTCCTCAGTGGTTGATACCTTTTAATGGCTAACTGAAAAGATGGTAATAATAGCAAGCTTTCCCAAGCTTTCCAGACTACTCAAGTCTCTTCATCAGACATGGTATAACACCAAATTCAAGAAAGCTACAAAAATATGTACAGCAGCACTCTAAAAAGCCAAAATATGTTAACATGAAATATAGAAATTTTTGCACTGCATTATTGCTATTGGAAAAAATGAGATACTTTGGTTTATAAATTGCCAAATTTGTGTAAGCCGAACAGCCAATGATAAGGCATACCTCTCTTTGTGGGGACCCTATCCTAATACGCCTCTATTTGGGTTAAAAAACCTACAAGTAATGAGCAGGTAGGATCCAGCTAAATGAATAAGCTCTGGCTGGAGGGAGGAATGCTCAGTCACAAAGGAATGGAATACTGATAGAAAAAGACTGATCAGCACATCCACTAGGTGTGAACAGATACAAGCTGAAAATTCAACAATATGTACAGCAGCACTCTGCAAAGCCAAAATATGTAAACATGGAATTTTGCACTGCATTACTGCTATTGGAAAAAATGAGATGCTTGGTTAATAAATTGGCCAATTTGTGTAAGGGGGGCTTTGCACACTACGACATCGCAGGTGCGATGTCGGTGGGGTCAAATCGAAAGTGACACACATCCGGGGTTGCAGTTGATATCGTAGTGCGCTAATCCTTTTTGATACGATTAACGAGCGCAAAAGCGGTGTAGGGTCCGACATTTCCATAATGCCGATGCAGTGACAGGTACGATGTTGTTTCTCGTTCCTGCGGCCGCACACATCGCTGTGTATGAAGCCGCAGGAGCGAGGAACATCTCCTACCTGCGTCCCGGCTGTAATGAGGAAGGAAGGAGGTGAGCGGGATGTTTACATCCTGCTCATCTCCGCCCCTCCGCTGCTATTGGCCGCCTGCCATGTGACGTCGCTGTGACGCTGCACGACCTGCCCCCTTAGGAAGGAGGCGGTTTGCCAGCCAGACCGACGTCGCAGGGCAGGTGAGTGCATGTGAAGCTGCCGTAGCGATAATGTTCCCTACGGCAGCTATCACAAGATATCGCTGCTGCGACGGGGGCGAGGACTATTGCGCTCGACATCGCAGCATCGGCTTGCGATGTCGCAGCATGCAAAGTACCCCTAAGCCTGACAGCCGATGACAAGGCAACCTCTCTTTGTCAGGACCCTATCCTAATATGCTTCTATCTGGGTTAACAAACCTACAAGTAATTGGCAGCTAAATCAACAAGCTATATTGCATGCAGAAATTGCCTGTCCACTGCTGTGGACAATAAAGATTTTAAAAAAAATTTTTGACATAGACTCCCACTTATTTTTGATACCAGTGCAGTTAAAACAGATAGATTGGGGCTGCAGTCCTCAGCTTTCAGCTTTACCTTGGTGGGTTATCAAAAACAGAGGGGATCCCATGTTGTTTTTTAAATTATTTAAATAAATATTAAAAAAAAACAATGTGGGATCCCCCTTATTTCTAGTAACTGGCCAAGGATATAGCAGACAGCATTGGGGTAGGTATTATGAGGGTCGAAAGGGCTACTTTTCTGGCTGCTCTGAGCCTAAAAATAGAAGCCAGAAGCTGCCCCAGAAGTAGCACATCCAGTAGATGCTACAATTCTGGCATCTTAACTGGCTGTTCCCAATTGCTGTGGTGCATGGCAATCTGGAAATTACTTTTGGGGTTTATCTCAGCTGTAAATTTACAGCTGGCATCAAGCCTAGTGGTTACTAATGGGAAGGTGTATATCAAATACCCCCATTACAAACCCGGCAAGTATAGAGTTAAAAAAACACACAGAAAAAAAGATTATTTGAATAAACACTGCCCCACACACCCTTGTTCACCAATTTATTAATAACATAAATCCTGGAAGTTCCGACATAATCCATAGAGTAATGTCCTATGACGTCCATCTATTCCAATGGAGCTGCATTTTGAGTACAGTGACGTCATCACTCGTGAGAAATTCTGAGCTACTGCTGACTGACAGTAACCTATGGAGCCTAAATCTGAGAACATTTTCAGAACAAGGCTGCATAGGGGTTACTACCAGTTAGCGGTAGGTATGGAATTTCTCATGAGTGTGAGAATTCCAGGCTGCCGCTCACCAGCAGTGACCTATGGAGCTGTGTTCTGATGAAGTTCCATTGGACTCGATGGATGTCGTGGGATATTACTCTTTGGATTACATTGAAACTCCCAGGATTTATTTTATCAATAAATTGGTGAACAGGGTATGTGGGCGAGTGTTTGTTCCCAAATTGAATTATGATGGAACTTCCAGAATTTTTTTGTATTAATAAATTGGTGAATGAGCATGTGTGGAGGAGTGTTTATTCAAATAAACTTTTAGATTTTTTTTTACTTTACACTTGCTGAATTAGTATTGGGGTGTCTAATAGACGTCTACCCAATACTAATTCTTAGGCTTGATGACAGTTGTCAATTCACAGCTGTCATCAATCCCAAAAGTATTACCCCAATTGCCACCACACCAGGCCAATCGAGAAGAGCTGGACAAAGAGCCAAAATTGGCGCATCTAATTAATGGGCCACTTTTAAGGTGGTTGCAGTCTGTTATTTACAGGCAGGGAGGTGGCAAATACCATGGTCCCTCCTACCCTAATATCGGCTCCCAGATGTCAGTTTTACCTTGGAAGGTTATCAAAAATAGGGTAGAGCCAAGGCTATTTTCTTAATTATTTATTTAAATAATTTAAAAAAACAACATGAGATCCCCTCTATTTTTGATCACCAGCTAAGATAAAGCTGACAGTTGACGGTTTCAGCACGCAGCTGCTGCTTTACCCCGGCTGGTTATCTAAAATAGGCTGGTCGCATGTCTTTTTTTTATTATTCTTTATCCACATTTGCTTGCAGGGCATTTTTTTCTGTTTTGCTTCCTTTTGCAGCCCTATGGCTCTTACTATGACCATTATACAGCCATTTTACAGTTTGTAGTTTGGGTCTGCATTGACTGATATGGTATTTGGCATCCAGGGTAAAGGTTCTGGTCAAGTCTGAGTCTGGATGGTGAGATATGGATCCTGAAAGTCAAAAATTCAAACATTGTTACCCTTTTGTACTTCAGTGTATACGATATATCAACACTTATTCGCAAGTATTTGTGAAGTTTAAAGGAAATATTACATGGTTTTTTAAATATTTTAAACATATAAATCTGGAAATTGTGATGTACATTTGAATTCAGCCCCCTTGAGTCAATACTTTGTACGACCACCTCTTGCTGCATTTACTGCGGCAAGTCATTTGGGGTATTCCCCTATCAGCTCTACATGTCTAGAGGCTGATATTTTTGCTCAGTCGTCTTTGCATCACGTATAATTCCCAATACAATTATTTTTATTTATAAAGTTAATATCACACCTCAAACCTAAGTGATAAAGTGCATGTGACTACATACTTTACCACTTACGTTTGTGGTGTTAGTTTAACTTTATAAATACAAATATTTTATTGAAAATTATATGTTACACATTTTTAGTTCATTCCCATAGACATCAATAATTTCTCCCCCATTCTTCTTAGCAAACAAAATAGCTCTAACTCAGTGAGATTGGATGGAGATGGTCTGTGAATACCAATTTCCTTTCACAGATTCTCAATGATATTTAAGTTTGGACTGTGACTGGTCTATTCGAAAGCACGAATATGCTTTTCATCTAAACCAGCCCATTGTAGCTCTGGCAGTATGTTTAGGCTTGTTGTCCTAGTGAAAAGTGAACCTACACCCCAGTCTCTAGTCTTTTGCAGATTCTAATAGGGTTTCCTCTAGGATTGCCCTGTATTTAGCTCCATTTATCTTCCCATCAACACAGACTAATTTTCCTGTCCCTGCTGAAGAAAAGCATCCCTAAAGCATGATGCTGTCACTACCATGTTTGATGGTAGGGATGGTGTTTTCAGGGTGATGTGCAGTGTTAGTGTTCTGCCACACATAGCGTTTTGCATTTATCCCAAAAAATTCTATTATAATCTCATCTGACCAAAGCACTTCCTTCCAAGTGCTAGCTGTGTTTCATATACATGGATTTTTGCAAACTGAATGGCTTGCTTTAAAAAAGACTTCCTTTTTTCCACTCTTTCATAAAGGACAGATTTGTGAACTATACTAGTAATAGTTTTACTGTAGACAGATTTTCACACCTGAGCTGTGGATCTCTGTAGCTACTCCAGAGTGACCATGGGCCTCTTGGCTGCTTCTCTTATTTGTGTTTACCTTGCCTAGAATGTCTGTTTAGGTGGACAGCCACTATCTTGGTAGGTTTCCAGTTGTGCAATACCCTTTTTATTTTTGAATTATGGATTGAACAGTGCTCATTGAGATGTTTGGCGTTTGGGATATTATTTTAGTAACCTTAATTTAATTAATTTCATTTTCTACAACTTTATCCCTGACCTGTCTGGTGTGTTCCTTGGTTTTCATGATGCTGTTTGATCCCTAATATTCTCAAACAAATGTCTGAAGCCTTCACAGGACATCTGAAGTTACAATAAAAATAAATTGCACACACGTAAACTCAATTCACTAATTATATGACTTCTGGAGGCAATTGGTCACTGAGGGCTGAATACAAACACACACCACAATTTTCATATTTATACTTTTAAAATATTCAAAAAAAAATGTATCTTTTCCTTTACACTTCACAAATTCTTGCCTCTTAACATTGGTGTACCACATGCAATTGCAATATAATACATTTAAGTTTGTGGGTGTAATGTAAAACTGTGGAAAGGTCACAGGGTATGAACACTTTTTTAAGACACTATATGGTGCATTTAGCCTCTTCCTTTTTGCATATGGTATATAATAAAAATACAATGAAATTATTATTTCATCTCCAAGTTGAAAAAGTCATCCAACCTAAAATAGTTTGATATAACTTACTTTCCGTGAAGCTCACTGAAAGCTGATATTAAAACTCATATAGCTCATGTTTTGGCATCAATACCTGCTTTCATCATTTTTGGCTATTGTCTCAATGATTTGAACATAGCTACTTACAGGTCTGAGGGAATCCCCCAAGTTCCAGACATACTGACATGTCTTCTCCATTCCATAACTGTTGTCTGGAGAAAATGGGTCATCATAATGCACTAAGCCAAAAGACATTCATTGGGGTGGATTTACTAAAGTAATGTTTGAATGAATAGCTAAAAATAATAGTAGTCTGTTCAAATAAATGTACATTGATGTATATTACCTAATAGTATTATTTATTCTTCTTACACAAACATTTATCAACCTACAATACCCTATGTGCAGGGCTGTTTTTTAGATAAAGTAGGCCCTGGGCAAGAGAAATTAAAGTGGGGCTCTATATGTTAACAAATTGTACTCAAACATTTAGTTTACATTTACATGTGCTGAGATCAAACCGGTAAACGAGTGCAATCAACAATATTGAAGTCATTCAGCGCTTCTTTTCCGGCCTCTTTACAAGGGTTGACGAAGAATGATGGGCAAAGAATGTTCATTAGTAGATCAATCTGTCCCCTACAGCATCATGTTATGAGCAGCACATCTGCAATTTGCACCTGTTGATGTGCTGCTGAGAACAATGACTTTCGTTCTGCATAAACAATCCAATCACCCAATGACTGAGCAACATTTTGCCTAAATTAGGCAATTTCTGACATGTTTACACCTATGACCTATTGTCCATGCATCCAGGATTTATAAATGGATGCTACATACACACAGTATATGAAACACACACTGCATGTTACACACATACACACACACACATACACACATAACAAACACACATCCCAAACACGCATGTATACTGTATGTAAGGTGTCCTATGGTCATATGTCCTCCTGAAGACCTCAAGTTGGCGTCAATGCAGTTTAATGTAATGAATGATAGACATAAGTATTAGTGATTAGGGATCAGAGAACCAGAACAATATGCACTCATCAGTAGGGATTGGCAAATTTATTCCACTGGAATTGAATTCTACTCAAAATTTATTAAAAAAAAAAATACATTCTGGAGAATATAGTTTATTTGGAAACTTGCTTTGTGCAAATTTAGCAAAACAACAGGCAACTGAGACGGCCATCTTGCCGAACTGAAGATGGTAAGCAAAGGGTTAAAAGTAAAAGAAGATACTCTCCTCACTGCTTACCTCTCTGGATGCCCCCACTCATCCTTGCTCACTGGGAAATCTTCTGTACCTCCACTGCATTACAACTCCAACCTGTTGTACATACGGTATTAGGATAGGGCTTCCATTCGCGAGTAGGCACTGGAGTTCACTGCACATCTTACAGGGCCTACCTGCAGCTGACGGGCACGGCCTAAAGTGAATATTTGGCCATCATTGCGCATTCATAGGTAACTCCGGAGCCTGTTCGCAGCTGGAAACCCCAGGCTAGAGTAAACACCGGGCCGGAGGCACAGAGGAACAAACAGTCAGCAAGTAGCAGGAGGAACAGCCAAATTTTCCGATAAAATCGGCTCAAACAGTCGAATTTGAATTTTGCCTGATCCACTCATCTCTACTCATCAATCATTAAAACCATCAACATATGAAGTTAATGAAATGTATTACTCCCCTATGATGGCCAGCAATCTTGACAGTATGTGCATGCTACAGTTCACGAGAGCATTGTTCTGCCAGATTTAAATATGCCTATATTACTGCCTAGCCCCAGATAAATTGAGGCAGCAAATATAAATTGATGAAACAGGTATGGATTTTAATTTGGAGTGGATAGTCTAGTTAATATTAGTTAGTAGTTCCTCTTTGCTGCTTTCTATTAGGTTCATAATTTTTCTCCCCTCACTGTTGTGTCTGATTTAGGGATGACGTCCAAAATGTTACACTATACTGCGTATATTAGGTTGCTCTAGTTTCTATATAGACAATTAGTGTATGTGCAAAATGTGCAATATTCAGTGAGCTAATACTGCATTTGTAATTTTGCACAAATGTATCAAATGTGCAATATTTAAATAGTTATTATTACAATATTAACATATAAAAATACAAGTCAAAAGTCCGCAAAAAAATTGTATGCAAACAATTCAATTCATAGAACATATATCATACAGGAGTAAACAGTACAAAACAACAAAAATAGGTGCTCAGTAAGGAAACCAAGTAAGGGGGGCACAGCATTGCAGGACAAAAATGTATATATATAGGGTGGGTATAAAGTACACGTGCATAGTAGCAGCCAAACAGTACTCAGTTCGAAAAATTCAGATTTCACCACTAAAAATAAGGTGCCTGTGCAGAAACATAGCTAAAGAGCTGAGTATGTCTATGTGATAGAGCACTTACCCATAGTCCCCACAGTCCAACAATACAGAGTCCCTCCAAGACCCCTACATGCGTTTCGTATGGGCTTCTTCCAGGGGGTCATAAGATTAGTGTGTTATGCAAGGTTTAAATAGTCCCACCATCCTGTGTCCAGAACTACAGCTATTAGGATATGGCACGTGCGCGGTTGGCACACACGCCGGGCGGAAGCCGTGTCAACCTTATTTAGTGCACTGATATACCATCTTGAGAGCAAATAGGTTTATTTTACACCATACTACATTTAATAGACTTCTTTAGTGTCTTACTAAAGACCGTTAACTTACACTGGTTTGTATAGTATCAATTAATGTTAGTTGCAAAACTTAAAGCACCAGCCCAGGTATTTTTTCTTTAAGCATTGGAGTGGCGCTTTAAATCTAAGAAAAACATGGAAGATCCAGCAACTGCAGAGAGATATTCAGTCCATATTAGAATTTCACATTTATTGGAAAAAAAAGTTAAAAAGGGGTTAAATAATATATATCATGATGCTAGTGAAATCTACGTGTTTCAAGTAAATACACATCGCTATGTGTGATGCCGCAGGAACGAGGAACCTCTCCTTACCTGCCTGCCGCTATGAGGAAGGAAGGAGGTGGGCGGGATGTTCCGGCCACTCATCTCCGCCCCTCCGCTTCTATTGGGCGGCCGCTCAGTGACGTCGCTGTGACGCCGCACGGACTGCCCCCTTAGAAAGGAGGCGGTTCGGCGGTCACAGCGACGTCGCCGGGCAGGTAAGTATGTGTGACGGGTCTGCGCGATGTTGTGCGGCACGGGCAGCGATTTGCCCGTGTCGCACAACAGATGGGGGCGGGTACCCACGCTAGCGATATTGGGACCGATATCGCAGCGTGTAAAGTAGCCTTTAGATTAACTTTTAGCCCAGGATAGCCTCATGATGTAAATTTTTTATTCCTTTTTGTAATTTTTTTCCAATAAATTTGATGTTTTACTATGGATTGAAAATCTCTCTGCGGTTGCTGTATCTTCCTTGCTTTCCCCTCGCTTTTTCTTCCATGATGCCAAATCCAGAGGCCAGACCGGACTCTCCGTGCACTGAATATATTTAATTGAGGACTCCTGTGCTGGTGAGCTGATATATTCCCTCCCCTCTGTTTGTCTTAAATCTAAGCCCCCTGTGATATACTCACCTTGCTACAGCTTCACCTTTTACTGATGCCGCTGCGGTCCTGCGGTGCCATTTTATAACAGTAACTTCTGACTGTTCAAAAGTGAGAAGTTACCTCACAAGCTCCTAAGGCAGCTCTATGAGAGCAAGAATGAGGCTCTCATAGACTTGGATTGAGTTGTGACCTCCATGGAACACTGCCGCTGCAAGTCACAAGCTGTCAGAGACCGACAGGAGTGGCATAGAAGCCACTGGAAGGAGTGTATATACAGGGGGCAGGGGACTTACACTTAAAGCGTCACTCCAGCAGTGCAATAAAAAAAACGCTGGAGTGTTGCTTTAAATAACTAATGCAGCATTGGTAATTTACACAAATCCTGGACAACATGCAATATTTAAATTGATATTATCATTAACCCCATGTCATTTCTGAGCACACTACTAAATTTGTATACTAGTTTGAGAGGACATATGTTTATTTTACTGATGATTTTGGATTTTGAGGAAATTATACATTGTGTAGTACTATATTTACACTTATGTTTACTATTTGATTATATGACTTCTAATTTGCTAATTCAGTTTAATTATTACCAAGTAAAAGTTTCTTTTTAATACAGTTATACCCTTCATTTTTAATCAGTGAATTGTTTAATAACACATGTCAAAGGGAGACATACAGTATATTGGGCAGCAAATGAACAGTTTGTGAAGTGTTGGAAGAAGAAAACTGGGCAAGCATAAAGATATAGAAGATTTTGACAAGACTCAAATTTTTCAATTGCAGTATGATTATGTACCATGGCCTGGAGCAGTTTTCATGGGCAAGGGCTTCACTGCTTCGCTCACCCCAGCACGCTACAGACACAGGCTTTGAGTGGGTGCGGAGGTGTTACCTGGTGGCAGCAGTACTTCTTGGTTACAAGCCAGTTTCTCATCGTATAGTTCACACTGTGTGGCTCCGCATTCAGGGTTATTAAACATGAGTCCAGAAAGGTTAAAAACTGAATATAGTTTACTTGTAACACATTTAAAACACTTTCACTTTGCTTGCAACAGGTTTCACACTTTGTTTCTCATAAGGCATTAACATTGTAGTACAGTGTTCAGTTACAGTTGTAGACAATAGAGATGAGCGTTGTTCGAATCGTACCGTTCGCAAATTTTAAATTCGATTGTTTTTGGCGATGTTCGAGTCGTTCAACGAACTCGAACGATTTGCTTGACGTTCGAGAGTTCGAGGTTATGTTCGATAACGGTTCGATCACCAAAAGCGTAACTGTAGCTTTTTACAGCTACGTGTGCAGGCAGCCAGCGCTGGCAGCCTGCGATAAGCTGGTAACCAGGGTACATATCGGGTATCTGTCACGCTCCCCGGGCCCCGACGCCGTTCCCCACTCACCGCTCCGGCCCCCGGGTCCCCTGCCTCCAGCCACACGTTCTCCTCGGCACCCTCCAGGCTCCCGGGCTCCCATTCCCGGCGCTCCTCTGCGACCCAGGACACCCTGTCTGTCTCCCCTGCATCCTTGGCACCGCTCCCTGCTCTGGCCTCCGGCACCCGGGCATCGCGCATACGCATTAGGGCGCGCGCGCGGTCACTGATCTCCTCTTAAAGACCCAGTACTCCTAAACAGGATATTGCATCAGTCAGGGTCAGGTATATTAGGAGCTTCCTGCCTCTAGGGCGTCGCCTGTTCTACGAGTTCTGTAGCTAGGAGTTCAGGTCCCCTTTGCTGTGCCTCGTTCTCACTTTATGTCTCTCACAGAACCAGTTCTACCAAGCAAACCTGGACCTGACCATAACCTGTCCGAGTGGTCCTACGGGGACTGTCAGCTGAGACGCCACCATCTTCTGCAGTCTGAACCTGCCCTCTACCCTCGGCTTCACCTGGTGACCTCAGCCTCCTCTACCGGTTGGACTCTGCTCACGTCTGACGTCTCTACCTGCCACCGGTACCCGGGCACCGTCATCACACCTGGCACCAGGAACTCTTTGTCCCCAGGGACTTCCTCATTCCAGCTTCCGGAAAGGACTCTGACCTTATCCCGCTTAGTGCTCCGGCAACCGTGCACCTAGGCCCTCTGGTGGGGTGACCGGACAGTCCCTGTATAGGGGTTAGCTCTGTGTTGCTTCACTGGGGGAGTCCGGTGCACGGCCCAGAGGATCCACCACCCGGGCGTAACAGTATCCAAGCAAAGCGCTTTGCTTAGTAACCCGATGTGTACCCTGGCTACGTGTGCAGGGAGCCAGCGCTGGCAGCCTGAAAGCGGCGTCCGGTGGTAACCAGCGTACATATCGGGTATCCAAGCAAAGCGCTTTGCTTAGTAACCTGATGTGTACCCTGGTTACCAAGCACAGCATTGTTACACGAGTCGCTGGTGGCTGGTCGCTATGGTGATCTGCCTGATTGACACGGCACAGAGGATCCACCACCCGGGCGTAACAGATAGAACAGGCCATGGATCCCGCCGAAGCTTTAGCGGCTCAGTTGGCCGGATTGCAGCAGGAGCTGGTCCGTCAACGCGAAACCCAATCCCGTATGCTGGCCTTCATGACGTCAGTAGACACCCGCCTGAATATGCTGCAAGCAACCGCCACGTCCCTATCAACCCCAGCCACGTCCACGACCTCCGCAGGAGCCGCCACTGAGACCTCAAGACTCCGACTGGCTTCTCTGCCCCGGTACGCCGGGGATCCCAAGACCTGCAGGGGGTTCTTGAACCAGTGCTCTCTCCACTTCAAACTGCTGCCGCGCCTCTTCGCTTCTCACCAGGCCAAGTTAGCCTTCATAATGTCCCACCTGGAGGGCGAGGCACTGGTGTGGATGAATCCCTTGTGGGAGAAGGAAGATCTCGTAACCAACAACATCCGTGACTTCCTGCATGCCTTCCGGGCCACCTTTGACGAACCAGGACGCAGAGTCGGCTGCCTCGCTACTCAGGCTACGCCAAGGGACTTCAACAGTGGGACAGTATGCCATCCGGTTTCGCACCCTAGCCTCTGAACTAGGGTGGAACAACGAAGCCCTGACTGCAGCCTTCTGGGAGGGGCTTACCGGTCATATTAAGGACGAGCTGGCTGGTCGCGATGTTCCCCCCGCCTTGGATGCTCTGATCACCCTCGCAACCCGGATAGACCTCCGCTTTGAGGAACGCTCCAAAGAGATGTCCCGTGAGAAATGCCCAGTAAGGCATCCTGCTTCTTCTCTGAAGTCTACCACTTCTTCGCCTGCGCTCTCTGGCTCCTCCACTCATGAGCCCATGCAAGTTGACCGGCTGCGGTCATCCGAGCAACGCCGAGCGGAACGACTCACCAAGGGCCTCTGCTTCTACTGCGGAGACGGCGCACACTTGGTGCGTGTCTGTCCAGAGAAACCAGTAAACCCCAAAGCCTAGGGTTGGTAGGAGAGGCCACCCTAGGTACCGGGAAGCTCTCAGACCCCGTTACATGGACTGTTCAGGTGACAACTGAGGAGACTCGCTTCACGGCAGAGGCATATCTCGATTCCGGGGCAGCAGGCAACTTCATCCACCAGACCACGGTAGACCAGTACCAGGTACCTGTCACCCCGCTGAAGACACCCCTTGTGATAGCCTCTGTGGATGGGGAACCCCTTTCTGACACCGTCCTATTTGTCACCAAACCTGTGAAACTGCGTATCGGTGCGCTACACACCGAAGACATTGCCTTCTATGTTCTTCTGCGCATGTCTCATCCGCTTTTGCTGGGATTACCCTGGTTACGGATACATGAACCCGCGGTCAGCTGGCGTACTGGAGAAATCATCCGCTGGGGCCCATCTTGTCATGAGAACTGCCTCCAGTCAGTCCAGCCCGCCCGTCGTCCTCCGGCCCCGGAATCCCTACCTGGCCTACCGCCCGCCTACTGGTCCTTCGCGGATGTGTTCGACAAAAAGGAGTCGGAGGTCTTACCTCCACATCGACCCTACGACTGTGCCATCGACCTCCTGCCAGGAACCACTCCCCCTCGGGGACGGATATACCCTTTGTCCCCTGCGGAGACACGGGCCATGTCTGACTACATCACCGAGAACCTGGCACGGGGATTTATTCGGAGATCCTCCTCCCCGGCTGGAGCGGGCTCTTCTTCGTCAAGAAAAAGGAAGGCGACTTACGGCCCTGCATCGACTACCGGGGCCTGAACCAGATCACCGTGAAGAACAAATATCCCCTGCCTCTGATACCTGAACTCTTCGATCGACTCAGAGGGGCCGGATCTTCACCAAATTAGATCTCCGTGGAGCCTACAACCTGGTCCGCATTCGCTCCGGGGACGAGTGGAAGACCGCCTTCAACACCCGGGATGGGCACTATTGTGTGATGCCCTTTGGACTTTGCAACGCTCCGGCTGTCTTCCAGGAGCTGGTGAACGACGTGTTCAGGGACCTTCTCTACATCTGTGTAGTCGTATACTTGGACGACATCTTAGTCTATTCACCGGATCTCCAGACCCACAGAGAAAACGTGCAACTTGTGTTACAGAGGCTGAGGGAGAACCGCCTATACGCCAAATACGAGAAGTGTGTGTTCGACCAATCGTCTCTTCCCTTTCTGGGCTACGTGATATCCGACACTGGTCTACAGATGGACCCTAAGAAGGTCTCTGCTATCCTCGACTGGCCTCCTCCTTCTGGACTGAAAGCCATTCAACGCTTCCTCGGCTTTGCTAACTACTACCGGCAGTTCATCCCTCACTTCTCGGCTCTAACAGCGCCTCTCTCCGCCTTGACCAAGAAGGGGGCCAACCCAAAGGTCTGGTCACCGGAGACCGATGCCGCCTTCTGCTCCCTGAAGTGGTCCTTTGCCTCCTCTCCCGTTCTTCATCGACCAGAATTGAACCGTCAATTCACCCTGGAGGTGGATGCCTCCTCCGCTGGGGCCGGGGCCATGCTTCTGCAGAAGTCCTCCACCGGGAAGTTGGTCACCTGCGGATTCTTCTCCAAGACCTTCTCGGCGCCTGAACGTAATTACACCATAGGTGATCGAGAGCTTCTGGCCGTCAAAATGGCGTTGGAGAAATGGCGCTATCTCTTAGAGGGAGCAGTTTACCTGGTGATCATTTACACTGATCAGAAGAACTTGGAATACCTGCGGTCTGCTCAAAGACTGAACCCACGACAAGCCCGGTGGTCTCTGTTCTTTGCCCGGTTTGACTTTCAGCTCCACTTCCAGTCCGCGGACAAGAATGTGCGGGCGGATGCCCTATCCCGGTCCTTCGTCCCGGTGGAGCAAGAGGAAGAACCTACCCAGCCCATTGTCTGCCCAAGTAAGTTCCTCCCGGTGGCTCCCGTCTCTCTGGCCTCTATCCCCCCCGGGAAGACCTACGTCATGGAGACAGACAGACTCAAGGTCCTCCAATGGGGACATTCCTCGAAAGTGGCCGGACACGCCGGTCAGAAGAAAACCTGGGACGCTATCGTCCGCCACTATTGGTGGCCATCCCTTCGTAAGGATGTCACCGCCTTTGTTTCTGCCTGTTCCTCCTGTGCCCGGAACAAGACGCCTAAGCACCTGCCCTATGGTCGTCTTCTGCCTCTACCGATCCCTTCAGTTCCGTGGCAACACATTGCCATGGACTTCGTCACGGACTTGCCCTTGTCATCTGGGTCGTGGTGGATTGATTTTGAAAAATGGCTCATTTCGTTCCTATGGCCGGATTGCCCTCTGCTCAAGAGCTCGCTGACGCCTACATACAGCACATCTTCCGCTTGCATGGCTTTCCTGCACATATCGTGTCCGACAGAGGAACCCAGTTCACATCACGCTTCTGGAGAGCCCTCTGCGAACATCTGGGGGTGTCTCTGGACTTCTCCTCTGCCTACCACCCTCAGTCAAACAGCCAAGTGGAACGCGTCAACCAGATCATGACCTCCTTCCTACGCCACTATGTCAATGTACATCAGGACAACTGGTCTATGCTTCTTCCTTGGGCTGAGTTCTCACATAACCACCGGGTCAGCGAGTCCACCTCCAGCTCCCCCTTCCATGTTGTCTATGGTCTCCAGCCTTCCGTGCCGTTGCCTGTATCTCCTGCTTCCGATGTACCTGCTGCAGACATCCTAGCCAGAGACTTCTCCACTATATGGTCCTCTGTCAAGACCTCCCTGGGACACGCTGCAGCACGGATGAAAATGCACGCTGACAAAAGACGCCTTGACCCTCCTCGCTTCTCTCCCGGGGACTTGGTCTGGCTTGCCTCCAAGTACGTCCGACTCAAGATACCGTCGTACAAGCTGGGTCCACGGTACATCGGTCCCTTCAAGGTCATCAGGAAGATTAATGAGGTGTCCTATAAGCTGCAGCTTCCAACCACTATGCGGATACCCAACTCCTTCCACGTTTCCTTGCTGAAACCTGTGGTCCTTGGTCCTTTCTCCGCTGACACCGGTATTCATCCTGCACCCATTGCTGAGGATGACATCTATGCGGTAAGAGATATCGTGGCCATGAAGACCGTCAGGGGTAGGCAGTACTTCCTGGTCGACTGGGCGGGTTACGGTCCCAAAGACAGGTCCTGGGAACCTCGGGAGAATGTGGGTACTCCTCTGCTTTGTGCCTTCTTGTCCCGGTTGCGGGGAGAGGGGCGTGGGGGGGTACTGTCACGCTCCCCGGGCCCCGACGCCATTCCCCACTCACCGCTCCGGCCCCCGGGTCCCCTGCTTCCAACCACACGTCCTCCTCGGCACCCTACAGGCTCCCGGGCTCTCGTTCCCGACGCTCCTCTGCGACCCAGGACACCCTGTCTGTCTCCCCTGCATCCTCGGCACCGCTCCCTGCTCTGGCCTCCGGCACCCGGGCTTCGCGCATGCCCATTAGGGCGCGCGCGCGGTCACTGACCTCCTCTTAAAGACCCAGTACTCCTAAAGAGGATATTGCATCAGTCAGGGTCAGGTATATTAGGAGCTTCCTGCCTCTAGGGCGTCGCCTGTTCTACGAGTTCTGTAGCTAGGAGTTCAGGTCCCCTTTGCTGTGCCTCGTTCTCACTTTATGTCTCCCACAGAACCAGTTCTACCAAGCAAACCTGGACCTGACCATAACCTGTCCGAGTGGTCCTACGGGGACTGTCAGCTGAGACGCCACCATCTTCTGCAGTCTGAACCTGCCTTCTACCCTCAGCTTCACCTGGTGACCTCAGCCTCCTCTACCGGTTGGACTCTGCTCACGTCTGACGTCTCTACCTGCCACCGGTACCCGGGCACCGTCATCACACCTGGCACCAGGAACTCTTTGTCCCCAGGGACTTCCTCATTCCAGCTTCCGGAAAGGACTCTGACCTTATCCCGCTTAGTGCTCCGGCAACCGTGCACCTAGGCCCTCTGGTGGGGTGACCGGACAGTCCCTGTATAGGGGTTAGCTCTGTGTTGCTTCACTGGGGGAGTCCGGTGCACGGCCCAGAGGATCCACCACCCGGGCGTAACAGTATCCAAGCAAAGCGCTTTGCTTAGTAACCCGATGTGTACCCTGGCTACGTGTGCAGGGAGCCAGCGCTGGCAGCCTGAAAGCGGCGTCCGGTGGTAACCAGCGTACATATCGGGTATCCAAGCAAAGCGCTTTGCTTAGTAACCCGATGTGTACCCTGGTTACCAAGCACTGCATTGTTACACGAGTCGCTGGTGGCTGGTCGCTATGGTGATCTGCCTGATTGACAGCTCACCAGCGACCATGTAGCGACGCACCAACGATCCCTGCCAGGTCGGGTCGCTGGTCGGATCGTTGGTGCGTCGCTATGTGCGATGGGACCCTAAGCATTTCTATGACTATAAAAACAGCTATAAATGCAAGGTTTGGGTAGTACAATCACGTGTACAGGAAGAGGAGTCCTTGTGTTGGTAAACACAGAAGCGTGAATCCTCCCGGTACCGCCACTGCTGCTTCTACCTCCCGTCCGGCACCATGTCCGCTCCCGTGCGGCGCCATGGCCAGGTGGGAGGTGTAAGCAGCTGCGAAATCAAAAGTGAACAGTAGAAAAAAAAATATCATATTCACCTGTCTGCAGACTCCCGACATGTCCGCTCCCAGGTCCTCTTCCCGGTACCCCCACCCCTGCTCCGGCTGTTTGCAGACTCCCTCCGATAGCAGAAGGAACTGGTGATGATCAGCTGAAGCGGTCACCTGACGGAATCAGCTGACAGTATAAGTCCAGCGGTGGGGCCGGCTTTTACCGCCCAGCCGGCTTAAACTATCAGCTGATGCCATCAGGAGCCTTCATCAGATAATTACCACCGGGTCCTGGAGCGATCAGATGGGAGTCTGCACAGAAGTGAGTAGGTTTTTTTTTTGTTTTTATTTTCACTGATGCATCAGCTGATTGAATAAATAGCGTTTATACAATCAGCTGATGTGTCATGTGATTCAGGCCCTTGAACCTGACACATCATTTGTTCGCTTTGCCTTCCTACCAGCAAATCGATCAGATGATATTGGATCCGGATTGGACGGCGCGGGACCCTTGACCCAGGATTACTGCGTCAGGGGGTTCTTTATTTCAATAAAGATGGAGTCACTAATTGTGTTGTGTTTTATTTCTAATAAAAATATTTTTCTCTGTGTTGTGTTTTTGTATCTGTACTAAAAATTCATGGTGGCCATGTCTAATATTGGCGTGACACCATGAATTTCGGGCTAAGGGCCATTTTCTGGGGCGGCCTGCAGTCTGCAATTCGCAGCGGGGGTGCCCAGAAAGCTTGGGCACCCTGCGCTGCGGATTCCAATCTCCAGCTGCCCAGTTGTACCTGGCTGAACACAAAAAATTGGGCGATGTCCACGTCATTTTTTTTCTAAATTATTTCATGAAATTCGTGAAATAATTAAAAAAAAGGGCTTCCCTATATTTTTGGTTCCCAGCTGGGTACAAAAAATAGGCAGCTGTGGGTTGGGGGCAGCCTGTACTTGCCTGCTGTACCTGGCTAGCATACAAAAATATGGCAAAGCCCACATCATTTTTGGGGGGGGGGCAAAAAACTCCTGCATACAGTCCTGGATGGAGTATGCTGAGCCTTGTAGTTCTGCAGCTGCTGTCTGCTCTTCTGCATACACTAGTGAATGGAGCATGCTGTGCCTTGTAGTTCTGCTCCCCCTGTCTCTCCCTCCAGCATACAGTCCTAGATGCAGCATTCTGAGCCTTGTAGTTCTGCAGCTGCTGTCTGCTCTCATGCATACACTAGTGGATGAAGTATGCTGAGCCTTGTAGTTCTGCTCCCCCTGCCTCCCCCTCCAGCATACAGTCTTGGTGGATGGAGCATGCTGACTGAGCCTTGTAATTCTGCAGCTGTCTTCTCTCCTGCATACACTAGTGGAGAATGAAGAACATATTGAAGAAGGAAATGAAATCAGACCTTTTTTTTTTATTTTTCAACAATCTTTAAAAATGCATAAAACGCAGTGAGCAAAAAGCAGCAATACACAGCAAAACACGCAAAAATGCATTTTTTGATGCTGAATTTTTGTCCGTTTTTTTGTGGGAAAAACACACAAAAATGCAGCGTCAAAAAAAGTGTGTAAACTTACCCTAAGCATTTCTATGACTATAAACGCAGCTATAAACGCAAGGGGTGGGTAGTACAATCATGTGTACAGGAAGAGGATTCCTTGTGTTGGTAAACACAGAAGAGTGGATCCTCCCGGTACCCCCACCCCTGCTTCCACCTCAAGTCCGGCGCCATGTCCAGACAGGAGGTGGAAGCAGCTGCGAAATCAAAAGTGAACAGTAGCAAAAAAAATATCTTATTCACCTGCCTGCAGACTCCCAGGACACGTCCGATGGCTGCAGGACCTGGCGGTGATCAGCTGATGCGGTCACTTGACGGCATCAGCTGATCGTATAAGTCCAGCGGTGAGGCCGGCTTTTTACCGCCCGGCTGACTTAAACTATCAGCTGATCTAATCGCTTTGCCTTTCAGCAAACCGATCATATGATACTGAATCTGGATTGGACATCGCGGGACCCTTGACCAAGGACTACAGCGGAGTGGGGGGGTTCTTAGTTCAATAAAGATCAAGTCACTAATTGTGTTGTGTTTTATTTCTAATAAAAATATTTGTCTCTGTGTTGTTGTTTTTTATCTTTACTAGAAATTTATGGTGGCCATGTCTATTTTGACGTGACACCATGAATTTTGGACTTAGTACCATCTGAGAATACAAAGCTGGTATTAAACCTTTTATTACCCAGCAAGCCACCGCCATCACGCCCGCTGGACGAACCGAATAAAGTGCCTGGAAATGGCGCTAAGAAAATATGCGCCATTTCCAGGGGTGGCTGTGGGCTGCCGAGAATCCCAGCCCCCAGCTGCCTGGCTTTACCTGACTGGCGATCAAATTACAGCAGGAGCCCACGCATTTGTTTTTTTAATTTCTTTTTTAAATAAAAAAAATTAATGGGCTTTCCTGTATTTTGATTGCCAGCCAAGGTAACGCCAGGCAGATGGGGGTGGCAACCCGTAGCTGTCTGCTTTATCTGCGCTGAGAATCAAAAATACTGCGGAGCGCTACGCCATTTTTTTAATTATTTATTTTTGCAGTACTGAGATGTCAGGCAATCAAAGTACAGGGAAGCCTTTTTTTTGTTTAGTTATTTAAATAAATAATTAAAAAAAAATACGTGGGCTCCCGATACATTTTTTGTATTGGTAGCTAAGGGTAATCCAAGCAGCTACTGTCTGCTAACCACCACTGCTTGGTGTTACCTTCACTGGCAATGGAAAATACAGGGAAGCATTTTTTTATTTTTTTTTAAGTTTTTGCCAAAAAACACACAAAAAAAAATGACGTGGGATTCGCCATATTTTTGTATGCTAGCCAGATACAGCAGGCAGGTACAGCTGCCCCCAACCCCCAGCTGCCTCTTTGTACCCGGCTGGGAACTAAAAATATATGGAAGCCCTTTTTTTAATTATTTCATGAATTTCATAAAATAATGAAAAAAAAAAAACAACATGGGCTTCGCCCCATTTTTGTGTCCAGCCAGGTACAACTAGGCAGCTGGGGATTTGAATCCGCAGCACAGGTTGGCCCAAGCTTTCTGGGCCCCTCTGCTGCGAATTGCAGTCCGCAACCGCTGAAGAAAATGGCGCTTTCATAGAAGCGCCATCTTCTGGTGCTTTATCCAACTCTTCCAGCGGCCCTGATGCCGGGTGGCTCACTGGGTAATAAGGGGTTAATACTACCTTTGTTTACTAGCTAGTATTAAGCCAGAGATTCTTAATGTCAAGCAAGTGTGACCCGGCCATTAAGAATCTTCAATAAAGGATTAAAAAAAAAACACCACACAGAGAAAAAATATTTTAATAGAAATAAATACACAGACACACTTAAAGACTCCATGTTCATTACTCCCTCTCACCCCTCCACGATCCTGGTCTTCTGTCTTCTTTCTCCTTCAACCCATGCAGCTCTGCTACATCAGACAGCACTGCATGGGAGGAAGAACGCTGCTGCTCCCGTGCAGTCTAATCACTCAATGAATGAGCAGAGGCTGCGGGTTGGTAAGCGGTGACGTCACCGCTGCCACCGTTGCAATAGTAACCTGACAGGCTGGTTACTATAACAATGGTGATCTCCGATCACCTGATTCCTGGCACCGCTATTCACCGGCTGTGTCAGCCAGTCCCTGCATGTGGGCTGACTCTGTAAAGAGTGCCGACATGCAGGAACGGGGAGCCGAGCATGTGCCCGAGTATCTCGCTGGTACTTGCCGAGTATACGGAGTACGGAGATGCTCGGGCGAGCACCGCATACTGGCGACATGCATTGACAGGACCTAGTATGACATCATAGCCATGTGACCAGTCTGTAGCCAATGAGATAATACACACATGACTGGTCACATGCTATGACATCACGGAAAGGTCATCAGTGCTGGTTACCGGGAGGACACAGCGATGATCGGAAGAAGCGGCGGGAGACAGAGTATGCAAGACGTGTCGCGGGACCTGTAAGTATAATGGCAATGTTTATTATTTACTGTATGTGTATATGTATAATGTGTTTGTATGTGTTTGTGTTTGCCTGCTATTGTTTTCAATGGGGTTCAAAGGTGTTCGTCGAACGTTCGTCGAACGTTCGATGAACACACCTGCGGTTTGACGAACCGAACTCAAACACTAGGGGGCTGGCTCATCTCTAGTGGACAAGTTCACATCGGCTGCCATGGAGGGTGGGGGTTTAGTGTTTCACTGTCCCCTGGATATCCAACCATATGGGTCCATGTTTATCGCTGTGGCTCAACTAGCCTACACGGCTATGTTACTACTTCAGGATTTCTCCTCGCATTGATTGCCCCAGTGTCAGTGACCATCATTCAACACTAACCTGCCATTGTCTGCACTGTTCACACTAGCCTTCTTTGATGGGGGCGCTCTCTGGTCCCTCAATTCACCCCCCAGGAGATTAAGCTACAATCCGGCCATGGTCACTTTTGCTTCCTCCTGTCGGTTACTTCTTCCTTGGTTTGTTCTCTGCACACCACGCTGCTAACTGCACCCCAACTCTTACCTTCCTAAAATCAGGAAATACCCAACATTACATCACCTTCACTGTGGGCTGGCTTCTTTAGTTAACCCTCTCAGACCTGTCACTTTACCTGAGGCCTATACATCCCCTTCCAACTAGGGAACCTAGGAATGCGGACATCTAATGGTGTCTAATGATTATAATGATAGCTCTGCACCCACAAGGATTTAAACATATTACAACCAATATACACATATATACACATCATATATTTGTATAAAAACAATAATGCCTTTAGTGGGTCATAGGTCACAGGTCACTTTCCTTCAACTACATTAGAGCCTCCCTAGAACAGCAGGTAAAGTGAAGAATTCCTTGTAATGATCAAGTAAGTGTCAATGGAAGGTTGAAGAGGAGTCAGGTCACAAGTGCCAAAGGCTTTGATATGTAAATGTAGGGGAGTTTTGTCCCTCTGGTCCAATCCTACAAAAGATCTACTGTAAATTATTGACATTAATACTGGCTATTATAACAATATATCAGAACACAAAGTACATCGCATTTTGTAGCATGAAGGGTTGCGTAACCACAGAATAATCCGAGTACCCATGTTCAGCCCTGTCTACTGCTGAAAATGCATGCAATGGGCTCATGAAAATACGAACTAGACCATTAAACAATGAAAGTACGGGACCTGATCTGATGACTTTTTCTTTCACAGGTGTATATGTATCACTTACATGGGGAATAAATGGCACAGGTTGACTAATCAGAAAGAGGTAATTTGGCAGAGGTAGTGTTATGCTCCAAACAATGTTCGGTTTGGGAAATCTTGTGTTTGGCTTTCACGTGAATGTTACTGTGACACAATAAAACTTAGCTAAATATTGGTGCACATCAAATACAACATTTCATAACAATGGTACGGCCTGTTCAGAAACTGTATGAAGAAGAAATCAAGGTGTTGAATTGGTCTCCAAATTTCCCAAATTTCAGCTGACCTTAGCATCTGTGGGCTGTCCTGGAAAAGCAAGCCTATGGAAGCATATCACGACTTACAGGATTTAAAGGATCTTCTGCAAACAATTTGGCGCAGGTTCCACAAGATATTTTCAGAGGTCATGCCTAACTGCATCTTTTTCCCAGCAAATTCATAAATAGCTCCATCCTCAAAGAGGCTCTCACTGATAACACAATTACTTTCACTGCAAGTTTTCTAATAAGATATATCACAAGTTCAACTGGTTTAGTAAATCAGACAAGCAAATCTAAACCAACAATATATTGTAAATAAGTGTCCTAACTGAAAATAGACAAAATAGGGCTAATACAATTTGAGTGGCATTGAACCCCAAAGGCATTTTTCAGAGTCCTATATTTTTATGGCCAGTTTAAATGATACCATAACCATAGATTCTACAAATACGAGACACATGGATTTCTGAACATTTCTTCATAAGTACCCCTGAGAATCAATGAATCTCACTAGAAGCCAACAGTAACAGCAATTTACAAATCAAATAGCAGTTTACAAATTACTTCCAGTAAAACCACAGTTGAATTTGTTTTATTAAAATGACATATCTGTTAGAAAAAAAATCTTGCATTTGGAATTTAAGTGAACACATATGTAATGTAATAGGCAACGCTGTACAGTGTAACAATAGCAATAGAGACGATGTATATATACAGTTGAAACCAGAAGTTTACATACGCTATCTAAAAAGACACATATGCATGTTTTTCTTACTATCTGACATAAAATTAGAATAAACTTTCCCATTTCAGGTCAATCAGGAACCAAAATTATTTATATTTGCCAGAATAATGAGAGAGAAAGAATGTTTTTAGGCATTTTATTAATTTCTGCAAAGTCAAAAGTACATATACTAAAAGTACTATGCCTTTAAACAATATGGGACAGCCCATAAGACATGGGTCTTTGGAAGCTTCTGATAGATTTATTGGCAACATGTGAGTCAATTAGAGACACACCTGTGGATGTATTTTAATGCACACCTGAAACACACTGCTTCTTTGTGTAGCATCATGGGAAAGTCAAAAGAAATCAACCAAGATCTCAGGAAGAGAATGTAGACTTGCACAAGTCTGTTTCATCCTTGGGTACAATTTCCAGATACTTGAAGGTGCCTCGTTCATCTGTACAAACAATTATATGCAAGTAAAAACAAGATGGGAATGTCTAGCCATCATACTGTTCTTGAAGGAGACATGTTGTGTGTATCAGAGATGAACGTGCTTTGGTCACACATGTGCATATCAACCCAAGAACAAAAGCAAAAGACCTTGTGAAGATGCTGGTGGAAGCTGGTAAGATTGTGTCATTATCCACAGTGAAACAAGTACTGTATCAATATAGGTTGAAAGGCCACTCTGCCAGGAACAAGCCATTACTCCAAAAGAAACATAAAAAAGTAAGATTAATGTTTGTAAATGCACACAGGAACAAAGACCTTGATTTTTCGAGACATGTCCTGAGGTCTGAACGAAGCAAAATTGAACTGTTTGGCCATAATGATCATTGTTAAGTTTGGAGGAAAAAGGGAGAAGCTTTGAAGCCTAAGAACACCATCCCAACTGTGAAACAGGGGGTGGAAGCATCATGTTACGAGGTTGTTATGCTGCAGTAGGGACTGGTGCCCTTCACAAAATAGATGGCATCATGAGGAAAGAAGATTATGTGGCAATACTGAAGCAACATATCAAGATATCAGCCAGGAACTTAAAGCTTGGGTGGAAATGTGTTACGAACCGGCGCTGCCATAGCCGCAAGCAGCCTGCTGCGGTTCCTGTTGCGCCCAGGCGCCGGCTGCCGTTCTTGGCCGTGCCTCGGGTCGTCCAGTTGGCTGTTCCTTCCACCACGTCTAAGTGTGGAGAGGCGGTTAGTGCGCATGCGTGCGCCGATTTACCCCAGCCAGAGTTTAAGCCCGGTGTTTTGCCCAGTGAGCATGCTCAGCCTGATTGTGTTATGTCTGAGACTAAGTCCTCAGTTCAGGCTACTGGGCATGCTCAGGCACTTAGTGCACCAGAGGCTAGGTCCGGTAAGGACCTCACTGAGCATGTCCGTGAGGTGGCAGGCCCTGATAGGGCAGAGGGTGTCAGGTGTCCTGATGACGTGGCAACTCCGGACTGGCTCACAGAGGCCCGCCCCTATGATCTGGCACCTCAGTATTGGTCGTCAGACGATGACTGGTGAAGTGTTTGGGGCGTGGCTGCCATGAGGTCATCAATGATGTGGCGGTTCCGGATAGGTCGCATGTGACGTCACTGATGACATGGCACTCTGCTATTGGACCTTGGTGGTTCCACCCTGGGTTTGGGGCGGACCCAGGTTATAAAAGGGGCTGGAGACAACATGGAGGTGCGCAGTCTTCACTATTGCTCAGTCAGAGCACACCTCCATGTTAGAGCCTCATTGCGGCATAAGCCTATGTTGGGAAGCGGTAGGTAGGGTTAGGCGAACGGTGCCTGTCACGCCAAGATTCGTGGCTCGGCACATCAGGGTCAGGCGCCGTGCTTCCCTCCTGCCGTTCCAGTCTTGCTATAGCAGCCCAGTGGCGTTAACTGGGCTGCGGCTGCTGCGCCACCTGTCCGATTGTGCCTCCTACGCACACGGACAACGCACCTGCTGTGCCACCTGTCCGATTGTGCCCCCTACGCACACGGACAACGCACCTGTTGCGCCACCTGTCCGGTTGTGCCCCCTACGCGCACGGACAGCGTACTCCAGGACCCCTGTGGAGTTAACAGGGTGTTCCTTATTTTCCTCGGCTTCCCGGTCAACGCTACTGGTGCACCCATCTGGCCTGACGTGTCCTACACACACGTGGCCAGTCGAGAGGTGGCCAGAAACGCTAATCGGAGGACCGCTCGGCCTGACGTGTCCTACACACGTGGCCGACAGGGCGCTTTCGTGGCGGTCTTCCGGTCAACGCTACCTGGTTACCACCCGGCCTGACGTGTTTCCTGCACACGTGGTTGGTGTAGCGCTAGGTGCACCAAAACGCTAATCGGGTTGTCGTCCGGTCTGACGTGTCCCAACACACGTGACCGGTTCCCAGAGTTCCTGGGTTATCTCAGAGCCATCCAGCTCTATAGTCTCCGCCTAACCCTCAGGTGCCAGCAGCTCCATTGTCATCTGGAGCACGGTGGGCCCCGACTGGCGATTAGGATATATACCCCTTGGTCTTAATCTGCCGGTTCCCCCGTAACAGTAAGACTGCGCCAGGGTCTGGCTGGCATGGCGGAGATGGAGCAGCTACGTCAGTTCATGCTGCAGATTGATGCCAGAGTGAGGTCTCTGGAGAAGTCTGCTCTTGCTGCTGATATGAATGATGTGGTGGCTCAAGTGGCTGCAATGGTGTCAGTCACCAAGCCTACTCCAACCCTCCCTCACCTCTCGCTGCCCAACAAGTTTACGGGGAACAGCAAGGCATGTAGGGGATTCGTGAACCAGTGCTCAGTCCATCTAGAGCTGTTGGCTGCACGGTTTCCTACAGAGAGGTTGAAGGTGGGGTTTATCATCTCCTTGCTCTCTGATAGAGCACTGGAGTGGGCTACACCATTGTGGGAGAGGAATGACCCCGTAGTACAGGACTCTAAGGAGTTTTTGGAGTCCTTGCGACAAGTGTTCCTGGGGCCTCAGGTCACTCACGACTCGGCCCTACAGCTACTGACTTTGGAGCAAGGGCGTACCTCCTCAAGTCAATATGCTGTGAGTTTCAGGACACTTGCTGCAGAACTGGGGTGGTCAGAGAGGACTCTCATTCCACTGTTCTGGAGGGGGTTAGCCTCGCATGTGAAGGACGCATTAGCGTCGCGTGAGGTACCAACTACCCTTGAGGGCCTCATGACTCTGGCTACCCGTATTGACCTGCGGACCTCCGAACGTCAGCTGGAGCGCAGGTCAGAGGGCCGTTCAGCCACTGTAGTGGTGTCTCCGACAGGACCTCCCTTAGAGGACATCTCTGTCCCTATGGACATCGCTAGGGTTGGTGTTGCTAGGTCTTCGAGTCGCAAGGGCATTTCCTGTTTCGCTTGTGGGCAGTATGGTCATTATGCCAACCGTTGCCCAAAGCGTCAGGGTAAGCGACCGCGATTGGTGACCATAGCTGAAGGTAGACTGGACTCTGCGTCATCCATTAGGGTGACGTTTCCCGCGTCCATTTCCTTTAAGGGGTCAACATGGTCCACAAGGGTAAGTGTGGACACAGGTGCTGGGGATAGTTTCATCTCCTCCTCTTTTGCCCGGCGGCATGCCATCCCACTGGTGCAAATGCCAAGGCCAGTGAGAGTCCGTGTATTGGATGGGTCCTTGTTGCCCAAGGTAATTCACCAGCGGACAGTGCCCATTACCCTTGCCATGTCATCTGGGCATAGGGAGACCATTTCATTTCTGGTTCTCCCTAAGGGTGCAGATGATATTCTGCTGGGTATTCCTTGGTTGAAGCAACATTCCCCACATATCGACTGGTCGTCTGGGGTGATTACGCGGTGGAGCGAGTCTTGTAGCTCCCACTGCATGTCTCCATCTTCCGCCCGTCGCTCAGTGGTATCTGTGGCGACTATAGATCATTCGAGTGGGAGGGCCGCTAGAGGGGGGGTACTGTTACGAACCGGCGCTGCCATAGCCGCAAGCAGCCTGCTGCGGTTCCTGTTGCGCCCAGGCGCCGGCTGCCGTTCTTGGCCGTGCCTCGGGTCGTCCAGTTGGCTGTTCCTTCCACCACGTCTAAGTGTGGAGAGGCGGTTAGTGCGCATGCGTGCGCCGATTTACCCCAGCCAGAGTTTAAGCCCGGTGTTTTGCCCAGTGAGCATGCTCAGCCTGATTGTGTTATGTCTGAGACTAAGTCCTCAGTTCAGGCTACTGGGCATGCTCAGGCACTTAGTGCACCAGAGGCTAGGTCCGGTAAGGACCTCACTGAGCATGTCCGTGAGGTGGCAGGCCCTGATAGGGCAGAGGGTGTCAGGTGTCCTGATGACGTGGCAACTCCGGACTGGCTCACAGAGGCCCGCCCCTATGATCTGGCACCTCAGTATTGGTCGTCAGACGATGACTGGTGAAGTGTTTGGGGCGTGGCTGCCATGAGGTCATCAATGATGTGGCGGTTCCGGATAGGTCGCATGTGACGTCACTGATGACATGGCACTCTGCTATTGGACCTTGGTGGTTCCACCCTGGGTTTGGGGCGGACCCAGGTTATAAAAGGGGCTGGAGACAACATGGAGGTGCGCAGTCTTCACTATTGCTCAGTCAGAGCACACCTCCATGTTAGAGCCTCATTGCGGCATAAGCCTATGTTGGGAAGCGGTAGGTAGGGTTAGGCGAACGGTGCCTGTCACGCCAAGATTCGTGGCTCGGCACATCAGGGTCAGGCGCCGTGCTTCCCTCCTGCCGTTCCAGTCTTGCTATAGCAGCCCAGTGGCGTTAACTGGGCTGCGGCTGCTGCGCCACCTGTCCGATTGTGCCTCCTACGCACACGGACAACGCACCTGCTGTGCCACCTGTCCGATTGTGCCCCCTACGCACACGGACAACGCACCTGTTGCGCCACCTGTCCGGTTGTGCCCCCTACGCGCACGGACAGCGTACTCCAGGACCCCTGTGGAGTTAACAGGGTGTTCCTTATTTTCCTCGGCTTCCCGGTCAACGCTACTGGTGCACCCATCTGGCCTGACGTGTCCTACACACACGTGGCCAGTCGAGAGGTGGCCAGAAACGCTAATCGGAGGACCGCTCGGCCTGACGTGTCCTACACACGTGGCCGACAGGGCGCTTTCGTGGCGGTCTTCCGGTCAACGCTACCTGGTTACCACCCGGCCTGACGTGTTTCCTGCACACGTGGTTGGTGTAGCGCTAGGTGCACCAAAACGCTAATCGGGTTGTCGTCCGGTCTGACGTGTCCCAACACACGTGACCGGTTCCCAGAGTTCCTGGGTTATCTCAGAGCCATCCAGCTCTATAGTCTCCGCCTAACCCTCAGGTGCCAGCAGCTCCATTGTCATCTGGAGCACGGTGGGCCCCGACTGGCGATTAGGATATATACCCCTTGGTCTTAATCTGCCGGTTCCCCCGTAACAAAATGGGTCTTCCAAATGGACAATGACCCAAAGCATACTGCCAAACTGGTTAGAAAGTGGCTTAAAAATACCAAAGTCAATGTTTTGGAGTGGCCATCAGAAAGCCCTGATCTCAATCCTATTGAAAATGTATGGGCAAAGCTGAAAAGGCTGGTGCGAGAAAAGTGACCTACAAACATGGCTCAGTTACACCAGTTCTGTCAGGAGGAATGGGTCCAAATTCCTACCAACTATTGTGAGAAGCTTGTGGAAGGATATCCAAAATGTTTTATCCAAGTCAGACAGTTTAAGGGCAATGGTACCAAATACTAATGATATATATGTAAATCTTTGACTTTGCAGAAAGTAATAAAAAAGCCTAAATCATTCTTTTTCTTTCATTCCTCTGGCATTTGGCAAATATAAATAATTTTGGTTCGTAATTGACCTAAAACGGGAAAGGTTTATTCTGATTTCATGTCAGATAGTGAGAAAAACATGCATGTTTTTTTTTTAGATACTGTATGCAAACTTCTGGTTTCAACTGTTTATATATATGGACATATGTACACGTACTACGTGCACAATTATTAGGTAATTTTTATTTTTGATGATTTATTTTATTATTGAACAGAGCTATTGGTAAATGCAACTATTAGGGGGCAGAATTTTTATGCAACCTATGAAAAACGTAAATTTTCCATTCTCCACTGTTTTTTTATGTTAAAGTAAGAATAATATCCATATTTAAAATAACAGCCAAATACAAAATATACAAAAATATATTTCTAACACTTCAATAAAATAGATCAGCGACCACTATATTAACCTTTCTTTTCAATAACAGTCAACAACCTTCCGTCTATGTGAGTTTTTTAATCTGTTCACGATCAACTTTTTGGGCAGCACCAAGCAACCTGGCACTAATTCAAACACTGTTCAGAGAGGGGTAGTGCTTTCCTTCAATGTAAATCTCCTGTTTAAGAAGTGACCACAATTTCTCAACAGGGTTTAGGTCAGGTGAGGAAGGGGAGAAGTCATCATTTTTTCATCTTTAAGACCTTTACTGGTTAACCAACCAGTGGAAAGATCATCCAAAGGGAAGAAGGAAACACCGGCATTATTCAGCGAGCTAACCGCTCAATCCACTTATTCCAGGCTTATGAACGTACTATATGGCAGAAGAATCCATAGCATATTGGTCACGGTGCTCATTCCAATAGATAACAATGGACTCATGAAAGTGTCGATTGTAAAAACGCGAAATGTATTGGTAGCATTGGACTTTTTTTTACTTGGAGCACATTCAGATATATCCTGTTTTATTACCAAGATGGGTGGAAAATTAAACGCATGGCAGAAATGGAAGTTGTTGCAGCAGGAGATACCTGCGGGGGAGACACAGGCGTGCTGGCTGGGAGGTTGGATGCCGATACGGATGGACTCGTTGAAGCGTCGGTTGTAAAGATGCGAAACGGCCGTCGTCCGACGGATTGTGTGTTCCCACCTCCCTCACGCCTTCTCCCCTACGCTTTTCCCCTTACCTGATGGTTGAATAAAACAGCTTTTTTACCGCATATTTGGTGAGTGCCTTCCGTCTCTTTTTCATGGACTGTGTGGAAAGATCATTGTGTTGCATAAAAATAATGGTTTTCTTGAAAAATGAAGACTTTTTCTTCTATCACTGATTGAAGAAAGTGTCTTCTAAAAAATGGCAGCAGGTTTGGGAGTTGATTATGAATCAAGTCACCTGGGTCCAACTAGTTCATTTGTAATAATAGCATCCCATACCAGAACCCCACTTCCACCTAACTGATGTATGAATCAAAGTCAAGATCTGTGCCTGGTAATGATGCCCATCCATCTGATGCATCAAGAATCATTCTCTTCTCACAGGACATAAAATCTTGGAAAATTCTGTCTTCAAATATTTCTTGGTCTTGTCTTAATAATTCAACTTATGTGTCTTGTTCAGCTTTCTTTTTCTTGGCCATCTCTTTAGCACTGAACTGTACACCTTGTACATAGTATGCCAGGGGGGGTCGCAGTTTTGCTACATGACAGCACTGAGGGTAATGGGTTCCAGATCATTTCAGGTTTGATTTTTCTCAAATCTTTGGCAATTGTGTGCCTTTTTTTTCTCAACACATTTTTTGAACCCTATCGATTATTTGCTAAAAACTTGTAAAGGTTCTGTGATCATGCTCCAATATCTTAGCAATTTCAAGACTGCTGCATCTCTCTATAAGACGTTTAAAAATGTTTACTTTTCCGAGTCAGTTAAATCTGATTCACAAGTTGCCTAATAATTCTGCACACCTTGATAAAGGGTTTTTATATCCTTAGGCCATACTTTATTACACATATACACATCACCTAATATGCTTCAAACCAATAAGCATTCAAGTTTAAGCAGCTTGGAATTTGAAAAAATGCATAAAAATTATGAAATGATCAAAACACTCACTCGTGGACAAGTCCTAATATGCATAAAAAAATTCTACTCATGCTCCACAACGCCGACACTTGGCATCATATTCTGTAGCTGGGGCAGCGGCCAGAAGCTGACATGAACGTGCCTACTATGGCAACACATAACATCACAAACATGCGCCCCCAGTCACGGGTGCACCATGTCAGATGCTGACCTTTGTTTGTCTGGCATCTTATATTCCAGTGCAAGCACCCTATGGGTCTCTGAGCAGCAATTGATTTTAGCTGGATGTGAGTCTTTGGATGCACATTAATAAGAAGTAGGTGCTGGGGTATGCGGGCCCCCTGTACTCCCGGGCCTAGTGGCAGTCGCAACCTCTGTGAATGTGATCGTTATGCCCATTTTTACAGTACCACAAATAATAATCCTCATAAATGATGCACAGAAATTAAGCATCAGACAAATCTCAAAACAAATTACCCTGTTTCCCCGAAAATAAGGTACTGTCTTATTTTTTTTTTTTTGCCCCGAAAAAAGCACTAGGTCTTATTTTTGGGGGAGGGCTTATTTTCGGGGCGAGATATGGTTTGGGGTAAGTTTACCCACAAAAAAAGGCAGATCCCCCTTCCCAGGATCGTCATACTTACCAGAGCCCGGGCATCTCTGTGGCTCCCAGGTCCTCCTGCGAACCTTGGTGGGTGTTCCCAGCAAGTATGCTGCACGCCATCCTCCCCTGCTTCTGACTTATACACACATCAGATGACACACACATGCACACTCACACATCAGATTGCATACACATACCACATATCGCACATACAATCGCATGCGCACACACTCACCACATCCGGTGATACCACTTGTTTCCGGCCAGCAAGGGACTCTGTGCTCTCTTGTCTTTATGATGCGTTCCACCCGCAGGTTAGGGAAGCTTCACTGCACAGTGCACAGCGTCACATGATGCGTTCCACCCGCAGGTCCTGGAAGCTTCACTGCACAGTGTCACATGATGCATTCCATCTGCAGGTCCTGGCAGCTCCACTGCACAGTGCACAGCGTCACAGGTCCTTAAGCCACCAAGAAGCAATCAATATCACTGGATGTGGCGAGTGTGTGTGTGATCTGATGTGTGTGAGATCAGATGTGTGGGTGATCTGATGTGTGTGTTCCGCCACAGGTCCTTGATGCGTTCCACTGGTCCTGGTCGGCGTCTGGTGAGTATGATAGTGGGGTCTTCTCTCTTCTGTCTTCTTTCTTTTGGAGGTGTCCATTTTCTATAATGAAGTGTCCTGTAGCATTGTTTAACTTTTTTAGCAGCATGGACACTTCATTATTGAACCGCGACTGGGTCTTATTTTTGGGGGATGTCTTATATTTAGGCCTTGCAGAAATTTCCTGCTAGGTCTTATTTTCAGGGGAGGTCTTATTTTCAGGGAAACACAGTATGCATAGGAGACTGCTGGAAATAGGCCTTTATGGTAAAAGTATTGCAAAGAATCCACTACTGAAGCAAGATGTCATGCGTCTGTCGCATCCAGCTGAGACCTGTGCGGTATCTGGGATTAAAAGGTCATGACGATTAGCAGATCAGAAGTCCTCTTTAAAATGAGTAGAGTGGATTTGTTTTCATTTGGTGTTGAAGGGGTTAAGAGTTCCTTTTTTATTCTCCTGAGATTCCATACAGCTCTAATCTCAGCTGTTGAACCTTGCTACCACTTCTCATTTCATTATTTAAGCTCACCCCATACTTTCCCATGTGCCAGTTATAGTTCTTCTATGCTGACATCCTAGGAGTTGTATTTGTGGAAGCTGTGGAGTTCCATTTGTTGTTTTAAACCCAATTGTTGTCTCTTTCCCAGGGTTGTCTTATTGAAATTGTAATACTAGCATCTTGCTGCCCAGCTCACTAGCTAGGACTAGCCCAGGGTCAGCCAGAGTTTAGGCATGGGGGAAGTACCTGTATAGGAATGATATTGAGTGCAGGGCCCAGTTGAGTGTTTTTCACTTCTTTTGCACCACACACTGAACGTCTCTTTGCCCTGTCATAACACAAGAAGAAAATACTTGTTTGGGCCAAACAATTCAAAGACTGGACATTTTATTAGTAAAACCTTGTACTGTGGTTTGGTGAGTCAAAATTTGAGATTTTTGGCACCAACTGTGTTTTCTTCATTAGACACAGACAAGGTGAGTGGATAGTTTCTACATGTGTGTTGCCCACTGTGAAGCATGGAAGGTGAGGTGTAATGGTGTGACGGTGCTTTGCTGGTTTCAGTGTTGGTGATTTATTACAAATTTAAGGCATACCTTCTCAGCATGGCTACCACTGCCTTCTGCAATGACATGCCACCCTATCTGGTTTGTAATTAGTGGGACCATAATTAATGTTGCAAAACAAATGATCCAAAACACTCCTCCATGCTATGCAAGTGATGTGTGACCAAGAAGGAGAGGAATGGAGTGCTGCAGCAGATGAACTGGCCTCCACAAATACTCCATCTGAACCCAACTGAGAAAGTATAGCATGAGGTGGTCCACAGAGTGAATTTCTCAGAACCTCTGGGAACTCCTTTGAAATTGTTAGAAAGTAGTGATGGGTGAACCCACAGATACTTGGGATCGGGAGACTCGCCTGAGCTTTTTCTAATGTCCAAGTTCGGGCCGAAGATAACGTGAATTTGCGTCCGAACCCAGAGCTTGGACTTTACAGTTATGGGATGGGGCGGGCTGTAAAGTAAAGAATATAGTTAATAATAAATATTTTCATTATAATTATCGGTCCCATGACACGTCCTGCAGACTCGCTGTCTCCCTGCCGCTTTTGCTTCTGGGTCAAATCATTAACTTCCGGCAGTATTCACTGCATTGCTCGACACTCGGCAGACTTCAGATTTTTTCCGCCAAGTTCATAGTGACGTCAAGGTTCACCCAAGTCTATGCCTACTTGATTGAACTCTGACTGTCACTATAAGTGTCAGCCTGCTTCTTGCTCTGTAGAGATGCTTGTCTGTACAGAGCGATGAAGCAGAGCTGACATTGCTCTCCCTGTGGACTACGCCTGACTAAGGATCTTTTTATACTATAGATGGAGTCTCTTAATGTTTTTTTTGCTTTATTTCTAATAAAAGAAAAATTTTTATGTGTTGTGGTTTTTTTTTACTGTTTACTAGAAATTCATGGTGGTGATGTCTAATTTGGCATGACACTATGAATTTTGGGCTTACTACCAACTGAGAATACAAGGCTGGTATTAACCCCTTTATTACCCAGTGTGCCACAGCAATCACGGCCGCTGGACAAGCTGGGTAAAGCACCTGGAAATGGCGCTAAGAATCAATGCACTATCTCCAGGAGCGGCTGCAAGCTGCAGTTTTTAGCATGGGGGCCCAGAATGCTCGGGCCTTACCATGCTGAGAAGCCCCCAGCTGCCTGGCTTTACCTTGGCTAGCAATCAAAATTCAGAGAAGCCCAATATTTTTTTTTATTATTTAAATGGCCAGGTCAAACCAGGCAGCGCTGGGCTGGCATCCTTAGTGCAGGGTGGTCCAAGCTGTCTGGGCCTCCCCGCTGCTAATTGCAGCACCCAACCACCCTATAAAATGGTGCATTCATAGAAGCGCTATTTTCTGGCGCTTTACCCGACTCTTCTAGCGGCCCTGATGGCAATGTCACACTGGGTAATAATGATAATGACCCAAAACATACAGCCAAGGGAACAAAGGAGTGGCTCAAAAAGAAGCACATTAAGGTCATGGAGAGGCCTAACCAACCTACAGACCTTAATCCCATAGAAAACTTATGGAGGGAGCTGAAGCTCCAATTTGCTAAGCGACAGCCTGAAAATCTTAATGATTTTGATGTGATTTGCAAAGAGCAGTGGACCAAAATTCGTCCTGATATGTGCGCAAACCTTATCATCAACTACAAAAAACATCTGACTGCTATGCTTGCCAACAAGGGTTATGCCACAAAGTATTAAATCTTGTTTGCCAGAGGGATCAAATACTTATTTATCTCGGCAAAATGCAAATAAAGTTATATAATTTATACAATGTGATTTTCTGCATTTTATTTTGGATATTCTATATCTCACTGTTAAAATTAACCTACCCTTAAAAATTATAGACTGTTCATGTCTTTGTCAGTGGGCAAACTTACAAAATCAGCAAGGGATCAAATAATTATTTCCTTCACTGTATGTTGAGAGCTGTATATATGAAAATTATGATCATTATATGACCTAATTGGCATAAGTTGTTACTCACACACCTGATTTTGTCCATGCATACATAGAAGAAATGATGTTGTTTTGAAGGCAAATATTGACTTGATTTAGATTTCTCTTTTGTTCATTCACTTTGTATTTTTTTTATTGGTAGAAATAAACTGTTAACACTTTTATTTTGAATCATTCCCTCTATAAACTCATAGCCTATTTGCACTATGCCCTTTCTAATACTTGCACTTTATACTCATCATACTTTGCTACTATAAGATATATTTTCCATTTGTTTCATATGATCCTGCTGTCCATAGGGTAATATACCTTTTTAAAATTGTGTGGCCGATAAAAGAACAGTCATTTTCAACCTGTGCCATACCAATATCAGCTGGGGTCAGACTACTATTAGTGTGTCCACCATCAGCATGCTCACACACATCATCAAAGCATTCGACTAGGGGAGAAGAACAATCAGTATATGAGGGTGACACCACTGCTTTTTTCCCTGTGATACGTGATTGCCAATCCCCTGTCCATAATGATGATAGTGAAGGTGCAGATGCCTCAACCCTGCACAAGTCGTTGTACATTCACAAGCAACATCAACAATGTTCTCATATTTCTTGTCCCAGTGCAGCATTCAGATAGCGGTAAGATAGGTACAGAATGGAGAACAAAAAAAGCAGAGAAAAATATCCTAGCTGGTATTCCACTGACTGTCAGAAACTAACATCAATATGGCAGGACTTCAAAAAGAGAATATCACCAACAGGAAATACCAGCAAGAGGAACATACTTAAAACAGCACCCAAAAGGTAATTGAGCAAGCAAATGAGTAAATTAATACAACAGATACCCTAATAAAACCAAAGCATGGATAACAGAAACTAAACACCCAAGGAAAAGATGAATCTAATGTGGTCCAACATGCAGAAAATACAACCACAGAGGACAGACTAAAGGGTTTGAATCCAGCACATGACAAAAAGAAGGCAGACAACTGAGTTTTAGAGCACCCACACACTGCCCATGTTACCAGGGTAAGGGTTCCTTTTTTTCAGGTGTATTCCCATGCATCCATTTCCACCCAAAAAAATGTATATGGTTCATGGTTTATTATTTTTCTTATCATCCTCAACCATTATATAAACAGGGTAATCACAAAAACAAATTTTTCCTGCAGTCAAGTCACCGTAGTTCACACTCTGGAGTTCACTGGCTGCCATCAGTGCACCCAGTTAACTCAATTGAACCCGTTGCCAGATTGCCAAGCTGTCAGATTCTGGGACACGACCACACAGCAGTCCAGCAATCCAGCATAGAACTCAACTAAGTTCACTGAGAGCAGCGGAGGAGCCCTTGAATGTGAACTCCAGTGACCTAACTGCTGGATTGCTGGCCTGCTGTGTCACCGACAGTCCAGCAATCAACCAGTGGGTTAAACTGAGTTCACTGAGGGCAGGGGGGGAGCCCCAAGTGTGAACTCCAGTGACCTGACTGCTGAATTGCCGGACTGCTGAGCTGCCATGTTCCATCATTCTGCAGTCCAGCAATCCGACAGCGAGTTCACCAGCGGTCCCACTAGGTACAATGTGAGCCAGGCTGTGACCTCCAGTGAAGTGAGTGACATCACTGCTTCTCACAGCCAGGTTCCTTCTAAGCCTTCAGAGAGTCCCAGAGGCTGTAGTGATCAGTCACATTTTCAATCACTGCAGCCTCTGGATGTAGCAGAGCTGAGATCATTGTGGTACATTGTGTGGATAATGTCAGACCTGCAGGGATGTTTTGGGATTAAAAAAAAGGTAAATGAGGGTGTGTTTGTTTTTTATTTCAAATAAAAGATTTTTCTGTGTTTATTTTTTTTGACGTATACGCTGAGTAATGGGGGTGTTTCATAGACGCCTCTCCATTACTAACCTTGAGGTTGATGACAGCTGTGATATTTGATAAATCACAGCTATCATCAACCCAATATATTACCCTGATTGCCATCGCACCAGGTAAATCGGAATGAGTCGAGTAAAGCACCAGAATTGGGACATCAAATGGATGCGCCAATTCTGGGGAGGATGCTATTTTCAGACTGGGAGGGGCTAATAACCATGGCCCTACCCAGCCTGATAATACTAACTCTTAGCTGTTAACTTTACCTTGGCTGGTTATCAAAAATGGGGCCAAACTGGTCTGGAACCAATCATAGATGGTGACACAGAAGGTGGGGGGCATGTATAGTAGTCTGAAACCAATCACAGATGCTAGCACAAAGTGTGGGCAGGGCAAGTAGTGAATATTCAGGAAATTTAATGAGCGAGCCCAGTAAAGAGTCTGATTTCAGTGTTTTCTTAAGGAAAACACAGTTTGTATAACTGTCCGGCTCTTGTACCGCCCTGGAGGACTATGATGTTATGGCGGTGGCTCCGAATGGTGATGTGCCTGCACTGGGTGCGAGCAACAGGCTTTTTGTAATGGGGAGTAAAAATAATATTTAAAAAGTGGAGAAAGAAAAATAAGTTAAAGAGTTTTTGACACCAGTTGGGATGTTTGGCTGTAGTATGGCCGGGCACTGCTGGTGGGCCCCAGGAGTTAGGTGGTGAAGTGCAGTGCCAGAGGGTTGTCGTCTTGGCCCCCCCAACAAGGGCTGGTTACTGGGGATGATAGGGATGGCGCAGCTGGGAATAAATCAGCCAGAGACAGGACAGGGAGCTTTTACCTTTTAATGAAGTTCTGCTTAACAGTTTTTCAGCCTTATTATGATGGTGGTTTTCCCTGCCCTGATGGCAGTTTGGCTTCTCTGCTGTGTGGTGGTAATCTACTTCTCCTGCTACTATTTCCCTACCTAGGTATAGGTATCTTGGTATCCTTGGATTTCCAAGATAAGAAGAATACAGATTTGTAATCTCTTCTGGCAAGCAGGTGACTGGAATCCTGAAGGAAGACTCTCTAGTAGTTCTAGAAGTTTCCAGACTCACAAGTGCCACTGTGCTTCCAGGCAATTGTCACTGCCCCTTATAAAAATGCTGCAGTCTCTCAGTTTTGTCACCAACCTTGAAGGCACCGATGACCTAGAGACTGGTACCCTGACAAGTGTAGCCTCTAGAGGTTTCTGAAAATCACCTCAGGACAGGACCTCTCCTCAGTACGCTCTTTACTTCACCTCACACAATGACTAACTCAAATTTTACCTTACAACTAAGCTCCTCCCTTTTTCCTTTTAAGGTTCATCACTCAAGAGTTGTTTTTTCTCTAGTGACAGCCTCACTAAGGGAGTGTGTGAAAATGTGTGTTTTGTTGTGAGCAGCAGATAGCCAAATTCCCACTAAAGCTTACAATACATGTTAAACGGATAGCTAAATACATGTAATTGTATGATGGTAGTTGTGGCGACTAGGCACAGGGTACCACATTCTCACCACCATTGTGCTTCTTTTTGTAGTCCCCTAGCCCTTACATTGACCATTTTACAGCACAGAACTTTACGTCCCCAGTGACTTGTAAGGGGTTCATTGTCCACGAGCAAGTTCGGTCCGTTTCCCGAACCGAACTTTTCCTTTCAGTCCTTGTGGATTCAACAAACCCGAATTTCCATGGGTAGCGATGAGCGAATTCGTGGTTCGGTGTTAGTACCAAACACAGACTTTACAAAAAAAACAGAGTTCAGGTTTGGAGTTTGGGTGCTTTAAATATGCAATCACGAGAGCATCGCTGTGCTTGGGTACGCTCAGTTCTCAGCCCAGTGTAAGCCGCTTTCAGTATTTGAATGGCTGCACTGGGATCTAAACCAAACTTCCATGGGTCCAATTATGTCTACCCATACCCTAACCAATGCTGTTAAGTTGCCGCACCAGTATACCTATAGAAGGACTCTAAAGTAATGCACTCTACCTAGTGGTGAGTGAATATATTCTGCACTATTCAATACGCACAAATATTAAGGTGTTTGTGTACCGCCCCGGGGCTCGGCCGGCAGCCGAGCCACTCGGATCCGGGCTCGTCGGTGGGTGGCTCGAGCGCCTCCGGACCCGGGGGTCACATCAGTCTGAAGGGAGGCTGGCGCTACGTGAGGGTTTCGGTGGGGAGGTTCACGACCGGGGCCGTGGTGTTTAGGGATTTGAGTTTGTGACGCCACCCACGGGTTGTGGTGAGTGTGGACACCACCGCTGCCGTTAAGTAGTTAAGTAAGCTCCCGGGGACGGTGTTGTGCAGCCTGGTGTTGCCCTCTCCATGGGCAGGGGGTTATGGTCCCGGGGCCCGGTGGTTGCGAGGTGCAGGCATGTTAGTGTGGTGCGGTGCGCGGCCCAAGGGCACTGTTGTACTCACTATAACAGATACACCAGAGTCTCTGGTAAACCAAAAAGATGGTGGTTGGTGCCCGCAGCCGGCTGCATCTGGTACCCCACCTGGTTCGGTGGTTCCCGCCTTTCTCCTGCACCTCGTTTTGTAGATTTTGACTGCCTATGCTTCAGCGACGGTAAGTCCGCTCCCCGGCTTTGTGTGTGCCGGGAAAGCCTGTTTGCCCGCAGACGCTGACCCGTGGGATCTCTCTGCCGGAGCGGTGGCTTTCTATCCCCCTCGTTGGGCTGTTGTCTTCAGTCAGGACTTGGGTGGGAAAGAACCTAAGGTCCAGACCCCAATCAGTGAATTTGACTCGGTCCAGTGGTTTCTGGGCCTCATTCTGGGTCTGAGTACCCCTTCTGGTGCTCCGGTTTCCAGTTGGTTCCCTGGTTCGGTACCGGCGGGCCACTAGCCTGTCCCGGTCCCTTACGGTTCCACCAGCCGTTTTCTCGGCTCCTGCAGGTGGCAACCACCGTCTGCCTCCTGGCCACAGGATATCTGGGCTACAACCCAGATCCCTGACAAATGTTTTCTCTTTACTACTACTCTCCTCTCCTCCCTAACTTCATCTGCTGTGTTTCCCCGCCTCAGGCTATCCGAACTCCTCGGTGGGAATGGCAAACTGCCTGGCTCCGCCCCCTGGTGTGAACATCAAGACCTGAGAGGAGTGACTCAGGGTTTTTAGGTTGGCTGCTGTTACCTTTTTAGGGGACTGGTGTTTGTGCAAGGGCCTGTCTGTGACTACCTGGCTAGTCCAGGTCATCAAATTTGCAATATTCGTTACTCGTTGAGTATTTTGTTCCCGCCTTGTGATTTGCAAGCTTTTTCCCCACATGTTTGGCACCTGATTTTCAGCCACTAAACATGCAGGGATTGCTTGCTAATAACAGTAATGCCTTAGCCATCTTTGCTACTGGCATTACTGTGATTGGGAAGTGCAATGAAAAAAAAAAATGATGTGTGGTCATTAAAGCAGGAGACTTATGCTTACTGAGTTTCCCTGCGGCTATCACACTGTTTCTGGGTCCATTCATTAAATTTCATGAATATGCACTGCTTTCCCCGCCCACCCTCTGTAACAAAGTCTGTGATTGGTTGCAGTCCTGCTTCCCCCACGCACCCTCTGTGCCGGCGTCTACGATTGGATGCCCTCACACTGGGTCCCTAGAATGGAGTTTAAAAATAAATAAATCATTGAAAAAAATGTTGCAGAGTCCCCCATATTTTGATACCCAGTACAAATAAAGCAGGCTACTAGCTGCAGCCCTCAGTTGTATGTTTCATCTTTGTGATCAAAATACAAGGGACCGCATTTTTTTTGTTAAATTATTTAAATAAATAATTTAAAATAACGTCATGAGGTTCCCCCTAATTTTGATAACCAGAAAAGATAAAGCAGACATCTGGGGCTGTATTCTCAGACTAGAGAGCCCCATGGTTATTGGGCACTCCCCAGCCTAAAAATAGTAGCCCAGAGACGCCCAAAAATTGGCACATCTATTAGACTTTAACCGGCTTATCTCGATTGCCCAGGTGCAATTGTAATTGGGGTAATATAAGGGGTTAATGACAGCTGTGAATTGTCAAAAAATCACAGATGTCATCAAGCCCAAGGTTAATAATGCCCCCATTACTAACCCTGTAAGTCAAAACAAATAAATACAAAACACACAGAAAAATCCTTTTTTTAAGAAAAACAAAATAAACAATCCACACTTTTTCTCCATTTTATTAATCCCCAAAATACCTCTGCAGGTATGACGTAATCCACAGGCACAACGTCCCAAGACGATCTCGCCTGTGCTAAATCTGAGGTCGCATTGCACTGTAACATTAGAAAAAGTGACCGTGCACTGTGGCATCAGGGACACACTGACAAAGTCACAGCTGTGAGCGATGACATCAGTCACTTCACCTGACGTAATAGCTGGCATTTCCCATGGTTTACCAGCTGTGGTCTCAGGTGAACTGACCTGAGGGGAACTCACTGAACTCAGTGACCTCACCTCAGGTGAAGTCATTGAACTCAGTGCCGTATTATCGAATTAAGTGAGGTGTTTATACCAAGTATTTTGTTGCAGACATTTCTGCACAAAATTTGCAGCTCCTGGCAAAAAAAAAAAAGCACCCAAACCGCATCAAAATGCAGAGTGGGGACTTGAGCATGACACCCGAGTACCAAGATACTCGATCGAGTATCTAGAGCCCCCCCATGGCTTGATCAGCACATGACACAACAGGCAGGGCGTTAACTACCTGTCAATAAGTGCTAAGCCTCATAGTTGAAAATAAAAAGTCCATTTATGACACTCAGACAGTACAGAGGATTTTACATTGGTTAGACCCTTAGCCAGTCTGGGGTCTTACAGCTAGACAGGCTTCTTAACTCACATATATGTGATCAGTTCAGAATGGGAGCTGTAGTTTCCGGATCTTGTAGGGGAGCTTTAAAATGTATCTGTACAGCTATATCCATTTTACATATGATAGAAATCCGAATAATGAAACACCCTGGACATAAACCGAGGAGAGCTCTTTTAATAAAGGTGCATTCACGTTTTACAACACTTATGGCATGTTCGCAGCATTTGCCACCTCTTCATTAAAGACTGTCATCAATTTATCTGGAGGGTGAGAGATAATCCATTCTCCATATAGGTGCCAGTCCTTTGAACATACCATAAATGTCTTCAGGGGGGGGCATATCATCTGTGCACCCACACAGGGACCCAAGACATTGGGTGTCCCATTTCTACCTGCAAAGCAGGTGGAATTGTGCATTTTGATGAACTCTTGGGTGACAAAGGTCCCATATATTGTTCTTGCACAGGGGCCCTTTTCTGTGTATCCTTCAGTGAATGTCTTATGTGACAGGAGAGACTGGTCATAGTGCTAGGACACATATGTAGCTGTATTAGATCCCACTGTGGGCAATATTCTTGGTTGACTCTCTCCACTTCTATTCTACCTTCACATATTCTTATGAGCCATCTGAGTTTTCGGTAAAACCATCTGACTCAGGTAAATATATATTACAAGGATGATATATATTATTTTTCATTGTGACAGAAGTCATCTTTTTACAATACTCTGAAGTTCTAATCTACAAAACACAGTTTCCTATCATTATAGTTTGTCAATGACAGTACTCTGATCTTAAAACCTCTAGCTTAGCTTTCTCCTTGGAGCCAGCTGTCTTTAAGGAAACAGCACTTTTTGCAGCAATGATGTAGTGCTAATCTGAGAGCACTAAGACCATGTAGAGTCAGCTTTAACCCTGTGCACTGTCTATAAGTGAGTGCATGTGTCTTCCTCCTACTATCTGTGTGTCTGTATCACAGCAGCAGGTGGTGGTATACTGCTGCTGCAGCCTTTTGCATAGGTAGCTGAGTCTATCCTCACCCAATGCAAAGGCACTTTCACACTAAGTGGGAGTTTCAGCAAACTCTGGGATCTGCTACCTCTCAAGTGAATCCAGAAACTCATCAAACTTCCCCCATCCAATGAGACACAGAGGAAGGGGCAAGTCAGATCATCCCTGCCTGTCCTCTTCATCACAGCCTCCACAAGGAAGACCTCACCACCAGCAACATCCACAACCTATGCTTCCCTCCTCCATCTCCTGGGACACAAAAGCAGCCAAGTTTTTTTTTTTTAAGAATTTCTTCAGCAACCCTTTCTATACATCTATTTTTAACCAGTTGTGGAAACTATAATATTTTTTCCCAATTTATGTTGTATTTCCAAAAAGACAGATTGATATTTCTAGCAAGAAGACCTGGAGCTACACTTCATCCTTACTTCAAGGGGACAATTTCTTAATGAGCAGTCTAAAAGAAAGGTGTAAATTACCATTCCAAAATGAAATCTAAAGACTGGAGGAATTGAGATTTTGGAAGATTCCACTTATTTTTTTATCCTTGGATTAGAATATTGACAATAAGCAAGCAAGGCTATGTAGTAAAGCACTTACCTGCATGATAATCTGGATTACCAGGTGTCCTTCTCTCCTGCCTTCAAAGCACTTTTTGGACATACAGTAACCATGCTGAGACTATCTCATCCAGGAGAACCAGCCAGAAGTCCCCCCAGAATGTCATCTCCAGGATTAAGGCATAACCACAGGACTTCTTCATCGGATAATGTACAAATAAACTGCAGGATGTATGTTGCCTACCTGTTAATACTGCTCATTCTGACTCCAAGAGTTGATTCTTCCTGGTGGTAAGTAGCCCATCCATTAACCCTCCACCACATAGACCTGTCATTTGCTTAATGCATTTAAACAGTTAAAAGGCAGGGAAGAAAATGAGATCCATTCTCTTCTGCTATTCCAAATACCTTGAGGGGAAGAGATTTAAGAGATTACAGTCAATGCTTTTTGTTAACTTTTTTTTGGGGTGAAAAAAAAACTTTCTTCTTGTTTTTCCATTCGTTTTGATTAGTGTCCTCTTCTGAGCTAATCCTGCTCAGGACATCACAGGCTTTGTAGTTTTGGACTGATCCATATCTTACTATTATCACAGGGATCTTACACTATAACACTGCGCTCTATCATTGCTTCCAGCAGACCTCAGTTATGTGGACACGGGGATATTTAGTGGTGTGAAAGCTTTACAAGTAGATTTTGGCTGGAACAATGATGTGGTGTAGATATTTGGTAAGGCAGCTGTTTGTCTTAAAGCTGATCTGCTGGCATTCTCCAACAAAGTGTGACTTGTAATAAGGTATTCAAGACATGCTGGAAAGGAGCTAAACCGATACACTGCAATCTGGAGATTGAACCGACTGATCTGCGGTCAAGATAAAAGCTAGACAATAAGATTGACCCTTCAGGGCTTAACAAATTCCTTAAGTCCAGACATCAAAATATTCATGCCACATTCTGAACATAGCTGATTCTCATAGAGCTTTCTGTCACAGTTCCCTATGTGAAAAGGGCTGGCACAGGGGAAATAAGCACTTCAGAAGGTAATCGCTTTAATAAGCATACAGATAAAAGATATAATATAAAAAAGAAAAAAAAATGTAGACTGGTAAATACCTATGTGTAGATACATGTGAGAAATGGATAGCTATCTGAGAGATAAACATATAGATAATACAAATAAGAAGTAGGAGAAACAGATACATATGAGATAGATTGATAGCTAAATAGATGGATACAGGCTAAATTAAATACATAGATAGCTAGATCAATGCTAGATAGATAGATACATAGATAGATAGATAGATACATAGATAGATAGATAGATAGATAGATAGATAGATAGATAGATAGATAAATAAATAATGGATAGATAGATAGATAGATATAGATAGATAAATAAATAATGGATAGATAGATAGATAGATAGATAAATAGAGATAAATAAATAATGGATAGATAGATAGATAGATTTTGATAGATAGATAAATAATAGATAGATAGATATAGATAGATAAATAAATAATAGATAGATAGATAGATAGATATAGATAGATAGATAGATAAGCCATGGACTTCCAGAGCCCCCCATCCCAGATGTGGCCCCCCATTCCCCACCCTGGATGAGCCCCATCCATCCTTCCTACAGTCCCCACCCACCATCCCCACAGTCCCAGTCCCTAATGTACACTTGCTTTGGCAAAACTAATTTGTATTTGGTCCTGCCAATAAAGCTTATTTGATTTTATTTGATTTGATAGATAGATAGATAGATAGATAGAGGGATAGATAGATAGATAGATAGATAGATAGACAGACAGATAGATAGATAGATAGATAGATAGATAGATAGATAGATAGACAGACAGATAGATAGATAGATAGATAGATAGATAGATAGATAGATAGATATTACCAAAAAAAGGCACTCAGCACTTCAAAATGAAGTGGGAAAAAAATGAAAATAACTGAAAAGTCACCACACTTTATGAGCTATTAAAGGTCCACTTCTTTCACTTTATTTTGGAGTGCTGCCTTCCTCTTTTTCCTGTCTGCCAGAGGATTTATGGATTTATGATTTGTTGGGGTACCTTCACCCAACTCTCATAACTCTATGTGCTGTTACAATTTATCTATTAAATAGATAGAAAGATTGATCGATACACTGGTAGATACATAGATAATACATAAATAAAGAGATAGATAAATGATAGATAGATAGATAGATAGATGGATAGATAGAGGGATAGAGAGAGGGATAGATTGGTAGATGAAGAGATGGTAGCTTATAGATAGATAGATAGATAGATAGAGGGATAGATAGATATAGATGATAGCTAGATAGTAGATAGATAGATAGAAAGGTAGATAGATAATAGATTATAAACAGATAGATAAATGGATAGATAATGGATAGATAGATAGATAGATAGATGATAGATAGATAGATACATAGATAGATAGATAATAGATAGATAGATAGATAGATGGAGGGATATATAGATGGATAGAGGGATAGATAGAGGGATAGATAGATAGATGATAGATAGATGATTGATAGATAAATAGATAGATAGATGATAGATAGATGATTGATAGATAAATAGATAGATAGATGATAGATAGATGATAGATAGAGGGATAGATAGATAGATGGTAGATAGATAGATAGATGATTGATAGATAAAAAGATACATAGATGATAGATAAATAAATGATAGATGGATGAATACATAGGTAGATAATAGAAAGTTCTAGATCGATAGATAGATAGATAGATAGATGATACATAGATACATAGATCGATAGATAGATAGAGGGATAGATAGATAGATAGATAGAGGGATAGATAGATAGATAGATAGATAGAGGGATAGATAGATAGATAGATAGATAGATAGATAGATAGATAGATAGATGATACATAGATACATAGATCGATAGATAGATAGAGGGATAGATAGATAGATAGATAGATAGATGATACATAGATACATAGATCGATAGATAGATAGAGGGATAGATAGATAGATAGATAGATAGAGGGATAGATAGATAGATAGATAGATAGATAGATAGAGGGATAGATAGATAGATAGATAGATAGATAGATAGATAGATAGATAGATAGATAGAGGGATAGATAGATAGATTGATAGATAGATAGAGGGATAGATAGATAGATAGATAGAGGGATAGAGGGATAGATAGATAGATAGATAGATAGATGATACATAGATACATAGATCGATAGATAGATAGAGGGATAGATAGATAGATAGATAGATAGAGGGATAGATAGATAGATAGATAGATAGAGGGATAGATAGATAGATAGATAGAGGGATAGAGGGATAGATAGATAGATAGATAGATAGATAGATAGATAGATAGATAGATAGAGGGATAGAGGGATAGATAGATAGATAGATGGTTCTCATTGTGCTCATTTATCCAATAGTAATAAACTAGTAATACAATGCTAATTGGCAAAGAAATAGTTAACATTAGGGGTTTAGATTATTAAAGTTTATTTCCTGTCACATGTTTGTGATTTTTGTTTTTATTTTATTGTCATCTAGCAGAAAAAAAAATAGCAAAGCAGATTTATTTTTTCTTGCTGAAATTCAAGAAATATTTCCAGACTCAGCAGTCACAATGAGAGTGAACATGAAACCATTAGTTGCTAAACATGAATTGAGTCAGAAGTGGTCAGATGTAGGCAGCTGCATGTTATATATTCTGCCATCTACCACAGATCAGCAGCCACACATGATGATCATGGGCCGTATAGGCTGCAGCACTAAGTGCAGAGTGGAAAAGAGGGCAATGAAGAAAAGAATCACCAGGTTATCTCATTTTACCTGAGCTAAGATTATAATGGAAAATTAAATAAAGATATAAAAATGTAAGGAGCAGATAATAGAATCCCTGGTATAACTGTACGAATCTGCTGAGTTTATACAGTAATGGTAATATTTCTGTGTTCACATGAGTTATATAGTAAGTCATGTGTGCAGTCCTTCTTTTTATTGGACCGTGGAACAATCCACATATGTAATCATAGTGGTCATAAAACATAATACTAAAATACTCCTCCACAATGTGAGCCAAGAGCTTATACAAATCCGAGCCTGTCCTGTGCTGCATAATTCACAGTATTAATATTAAGCTTCAAATGTGTGAATACAGCTAATAATAACAGGTCCCGAATGTCACATTTATCAGATAGATCTGTCTGTCTGTCTATCTGTCTATTTAATTATCTACCTATCTCTCCTCTATCCATCTACATATATCTATTTATCAATCTATTATCCATCTACCTATTTATTATCTAGCATCTATCCATTTTACTATCTCTCTATCTAGCTATCAATCCCTCTCACTGTCTATCATATATCTATAATATATATATATTGATTTTTCTATCGACTATCCATCTATCCATCTATTTATTTTATATATATATACATATATATATATATATATATATATATATATATATATAAAACATGTAGCCCTCACGTCATTTCAGTAAGGTGAGCATAGTTCTGCGGTATATTTACTAGGACATGTGGCCACGTACTATATTCTCTACAGATGACTATATAAAATATAATAAGTTTTTAGAACCTAAATAAGACATTCCTTACAATAAAGTTGTGCTTAATTTCCCCCTACATTCCCTCCCAGATATTTTTTTCTATTTAAGATCCTGTAGACTTCTTTTAAGTGATACAAACATGAGTCAAGGCTCTTTAATTCCCTTTTTATCCTATTTAGAAATCTAATACTACGGTGCGACTGCATTTCTCAGCACAAAGCTATCTGTCATATTTCCAAATAAAAAAGGGAAGTGATCAATAATAATCATTGTGCTTGGTTATTAAATGACCTGGGATGGGTAATCTCCACTTTTAGGATGTAGAAGCACCTGACTCCTGACTGACTGTGGCTCTTTCTACCCTGGTTTGTTCCAATAGGTTTCAGTGGTCCACTTGGCATGACTATGGATATCTTAACAAAAAGCTCCTCTAAAAGTATATTTATTATAAGAATATATATATATATATATATATATATACAGGTATAAATAAATAAATGTATGTATATATATATATATATATATATATATATATATATATATATATATATACATACATATATACTGCTCAAAAAATAAAGGGAACACTTAAACAACACAATGGTATTTTAGTGTTCCCTTTATTTTTTTGCGCAATATATGTATTGCTATTTCAACATCTACACATAACATGACTTAAGCCACCATTGTCTCCAGGATCTATAGAGTTTTGGATAGTTTGTGCACCTGTTTTCCTAAAAAACAGGCTTCGTAAAATGGAATGTATCCAGAAGGGATCTGATTGACATGACTTTGAGGTCCATGAATTCAGATCTTCAGATCAGTTTTCTCAATGATAGGCTGCTAAGTATATTCAGTGCCCTCAGTGGTGTTTGAGTAAAATACCATCACTGCTGCTTTGTATTACAGATTTATACCATATTAAATCTTGTTGATCCCTCAGTCTGATCTATGAGTTTTTATAAAGTTTTTGCAGCAACTTATTTGTTATAGAGATGGTCGGGGATCATAGAGTGCCTATATATGATTTATTTTTATCAGAAAATCAGTATTGGATGTTACTTCCCTTTTAAGCAATTCTGAAGATATAGAAGCCTTATTGTGACTTTTATTTTACCCCTTCATCACATACAGTATTTGGTGTGTGTAGCCAATACCGACTTTGCTTGATCACACTCGTGCTATAAACACTGGGAACTCCAGTGTACAATAAATTTGATCTGGATTTCCTTACATAAACTGTATATGATTTATCTGGCATGCTAATATCAAGATTATAGGAAACCTTGCATAACTTATGAATAAGACCCTGTGATTGTTAATCGTCTACACCACTTTTCAACAAAACAATTGTTTTTCAGGCAGTATGGGTGGCTGAGTGGTTAGCACTGCAGTTGTGCAGCGCTGGGGTCCTAGGTTCAAATCTCACCAAGGACAACTTCTGCAAGGAGTTTGTATGTTCTTCCAGTGGTTATGTGGGTTTTCTCCCACACTCTAAAGACATACAGATAGGGAATTTAGATTACAAGCCCCAATGGGGACAGTGATGATCACATCTTTAAAGCGCTGTGGAGTCTATAGCACTATATAAGTGAGTAAAATAATTTTAATTTCTCACTGAGTATAATGGAGATAATAAATTCATCTGCACATAAAAATGTTTACAATAAGCAAACAATAAATTAATTTACCATGCCAGAAACACTACTAGTGTGTAACTCATTAATTTATAAGAGAACTAAAGGCCGCTTTACACGCTGCGATCTCGCTAGCGAGATCGCTAGTGTGCGTACCCGCCCCCGTCGTTTGTGCGTCAGGGGCAAATCGCTGCCCATGGCGCACAACATCGCTCGGACCCGTCACATTACTTACCTGCCTAGCGACGTCGCTGTAGCCGGTGAACAGCCTCCTTTCTAAGGGGGCGATTCATTTGGCGTCACAGCGCCATCACTAAGCGGGCGCCCAATCGAAGCGGAGGGGCGGAGATGAGCGGGACTAACATCCCGCCCACCTGCTTCCTTCCTCATTGTGGGCGGCCGCAGGTAAGGTGAGGTTCATTCTTCCTGCGGTGTCACACATAGCGATGTGTACTGCCGCAGGAACGACGAACAACCTGCGTCCTGCAACAGCAACGATATTTGGGAATGGAGGAGCATGTCAACGAGCAACGATAAGGTGAGTATTTTTGCTCGTTAGCGGTCGCTCGTACGTTTCACACGCAACGACGACGCTAACAAGGCCAGATGTGCGTCACAAATTCCGTGACCCCCAACGACATTGCGTTAGCGATGTCGTTGCGTGTAAAGCGGCATTAAGACAATTAATGAAACTTAATAAAGTTACATAATATTTTAAAAAGTTGGGCTCAATCCATCTCAACATTCATTTCTGTTAAAAGGCTTTCATATATCAGTAAAATATGCCATCACTTCATATTTGGTAGAGGTCCGACTGCAACCCTTATACATTTTTCTTCCCCCTCAATGGGCTGCCAAACTTTATTGGTGTTAGAGGTGTCATGAGGGGTTCTAACTCTATGTGAAGGACATGTTTTGCACTGCATGAGGCGACTGGTGATCACACCAGATACTGACTGGTTTTCTGACCCCCCATGGACCCTCCAATACTGTAAGGGTGCATGCCTACGATCAGTGTTTGCAGCGTTTTGGATGTAGCATTTTTTCGCTGCATCCAAAATGTCCAGTACAAGCACAGTGGATGGATTTCTAGAAATCCCGTGCCCACTGTGCTTGTTGTTTCCGCAGCAAACACTGACCTGTGGTGCATCTTTCTAGACCGCAGCATGTCAATTGTTTTCTGCAGATTTGCATGCATCCTCCGTAGGGAGAACACAGCGAGGAGACCGCAGTGCACTGAACCCTGATCGTGAGTCCGAGCAACTGCAGTCTTCTGCGTTTTCCTGCGGAGGAGACTCACGGCCCTACAGGTCAGGACCCGCTGCGTCCAGGACGCAGTGAGTCCTGATCGTGGCCACATGCCCTAAGACTGCACCTTTTAGAGTGACCTTTTACTGTGGCCAGCCTAAGGCACACCTGTGCAATAATCATGCTGTCCAATCAGCATCTTGATATGCCACACCTGTGAGGTGGCCTTTTATCTCAGCAAAGGAGAAGTGTTCACTATGGCTGGGGTCCCATTTGTGAGTGACTCACTTGTAACTCGCATCACATCACCCGACATGGCCTGCTGCCCTCCAGCCAGGAGTGTGTCCGCTACATGTATTTCTATGCAACTGAGATGCTCCTGTCCGGAGAGTGGCAGACCATGCCAGGTGATGCAATGCAAGACTTGTGTGAGTTACACGCAAGTCACTCACAGGTGTGACTCAGGCCTATCACAGATTTAGACACATTTGTGAACAATATTTGAGAGAAAAAGTCATAGGTCTTTGAGTTCCGCTCATGAAAAATGGAAGGAAAAACAAGTGTTGCATTTATATTTTTGTTCAGTGTACTAAAAATTTCATTAATACCACCACTTACGTTTAGTATGGTATTACATGACTTGGCTATAGCATAATGCAAATATGAGACATATGAGCTACTAGGACAAGCCTTAAGCCCTCCATACACATTAAATGGCTGGTTCAGACATCTCAGACAACTTTCTCATACAAAGGAGAGCTCATTCAGCCAAGTACTCCTGTCTGCGTTCTCCATGAGAGAACCATCATCACGTGTCTAACGACACCTTGTCTCTTGGAGAAAATCTCATCAACAGTCTGAAATGGGAAATTCCAAACCAATATTATCCCTAATAATAAATTGTTTGGGGTTCTCATACATATTAGGCCCCCTTCACATGTCCGTGAAAATCACGCACATTTTTCACAGACGTGTCAAAGGTGCGTATTGTCCTCCGTGTGCCGTTTTTATGGCACAATGTGTGTTCTCCGTATGTTATCCATGATAACACACAGAGAACCAGAACTTTCTGCTCACCTGTCCCTGGCATCACTGTCCATGGTGCTGATCTTCGGTCTCCAGTCCTGCCAACTCCCCGCTGCTGCTGCTTCCAGCTGCAGTGGAGTGAATATTCAATGAGCATAATGAGCGGGGGTTGGAAGCGAGTGACACGTACACACGGTCCATAGCAAAACACGCTTGTGTGCGCAAACCCATTGATTTTAATGGGTCTATGTGTGCTTGTGTCTCCGGCACGTGAGGAAATGAACCAAACACGTACCGGAGACACGGACGTGTGACGATGGCCTTAGACTGTTAGCTAGATCCAACAACACTTGTGGGTTCGGCCTATTAGTCTGAGCTATTTGGGGGTTGTTGATCTATGTGGTTACGTAAGGTACATCAGATTCCATGTCACTTAAGTTTTGTGACCCCCATGAATTTATTTTAATATTGTTAAATTGCTATTTTAGTTTTGTTACTTTAGGTAATTTGGTTAATTTAGGCTGATAATTCTTCTGCTGTGTGGCTGTTACTTTTGATTTGCGCAGTATATTATTTTGCCGCTTTCGATGGTGGCAGTGCCACTAACGTGATACACATGAAATCAAATTTACATCTGACAGATGGTTCTGCTTTAAGAAAAGCGAAAAATTCCAGTTCTTTTAAAAACTAAACTTGCTGAAAACCACGTGTAAGACATGCCAACACTTGGGTTGAGATGCAGAACATTCACATTTTTCTTTGAGACCATTGAAATACAGACTGAAAACCCTGATTGGTCTCATGTGTCCCTCCTGTGGAGAATTGTGGAATTAGCGGATTATTTCAGCAAACTACTTCCTTCTTATTATCTTTCATTAGTTTATGGGGCTGTCTGCTTTCAGAAAATCTTCATCCCTGACTGATGTTTTATTTTTATAAAAGAAAGTGTGTTGCATTCACCTTCCCCAGGTTCAGTGCTGAGTCTCCACCGCTGCTCCTGATGTTTGGCCATCACATTGACAATGTGGCATTAGGCATTAGTGAGCTCAGCAGCTCAGTGCAGATAGACAGAACTCCACAACTTAAAGCCGCTGAGGTTACTGATTGACTCCTGCACTGCTGATATGACATCAACGCTGCAACCAATACAGGAGACCGGGAAAAGCATCGGAGACTCAGCTCTGGACCTGGGGACGATGACTAAAGCCTATGTTTGTTTTTTAAGAAAAGCATTTTAAGAAATCACCTGATGTATGAAATATTGCGGTCTAGTTTAGGCATTTTAAAGAGAATTTGTCAGCAGGTTTTTGCTATGTAATCTGAAGAGGGTAACACACAGAAGTCAACAATGCGTCTCTTGCAAGTAAACTACACCAATGTTTGTTTTTGCACCAGGAGATTATCATTGATGTGACTAGCTGACACATGGGCACTCGTCTGACTCTGCCTCCTTCTGTGATACGCATCTCACTATTTATAGAAATGTTCATAGAGAGCCTGGTTTGGGCAGGGGCAGTTCTTGGAGTTCTGCTGCTTTGATAAATGTAAAATACTTATGTCAGAAGATAAATAATACTTCATTTAATTCAGGATCTCTTTGCCTACAACATAATGCTGCTCTCAGATGAGGTAGCAAAAACCAGCTGACAGATTCCCTTTTAGGGCTTGTTCGTACGTAAATGCTGAAATTTCTGCAGCAATTTGACAGCACATGTGCGCTTCAAATCGCTGCAGAAACACTGCGTAATGGATGCAGTGTTTCAGCAGAATAAATGCCGATTTCATGCGCTCTGGATGCTGCCCCCACCATAGACAGATTGGGAGCTGCATTCAAAGCGCACAAAAGAATTGACATTCTGCATTTTTGAACGCACGGATTTGGGTCAAAATTTGACACTCAAAACGCTGCATTCAAAAAAGCTTAGTGTGCACAGATTATGCACAATCTACATACATTGTGCTGGGGACGCAGGACGCATGGATTTACGCTGCAGTGCTAAACGCAGCGTCAACGCATGAAATTACGCTATGTGCGCACAAGCCCTAATGGTAAGAAAATTGCATTATGTCTGACTTCCTCATTCCCATGGCCAATTGGAACTGCCATTGGGGATCTAAGAATATGCTTTTATTGGCTCCAAAATCTAGCACAATGAGGGACTAATTGTTAAGAATGGCGGTTCAGTGCTTCTACACGGCTATGCTACTCTGGTCATAAGTGTTGTCATTATCCTGCTGGACCCAAAATGTTACATTGCCAGCCTCCTACAGTTACCAGGAAGGGGTCTGTTCACTATAGGGGTGGAGCTTTCACTCCCACTGGTAACCCATCCCAATCCGAGGAGCTGTGCATAGTGGAGTGGTGAGGTTGTGGGGACGCAAGACAAAGCAACAACCGTCTTTTTGTTCTCTGGTTGCCATGCAACACAAGGCGCTGTTGTATTTGGTTCTAGGCAAGGGTGAGATTGTGTCTGTTCTGATGTGCAGGGTAGCAGGGAGTGGCTTTCTGGGAGTGATTCGGAGGTATCCAACACCTGATTATTTCCTCCAACATGAAATGGGCTATTTCAATGCTTTTCCCAGCTCAGGCCAATGATGTTTTTGTATTTCCTGCATGGTAGTGGTGGTGAGTGGTGCTAGCAGCGTTTGTCACTTTTCGTTTAGGTTTGGTTATTTCGATTCAATGTTCCCTGTTTTCCCCGTTCCTCTTTGGTTGACTATGCTCCTTGTACTTTTCTAAAAGACGCTTACTTGGTTCTCAAATAGGCACCGGCCACGCCACCAGATGCCAGCTGCCCTGCAACAGTGACTGGGAAGGGCTTTGCCCAAGTCTCCCTCCCATTACTGGGAGGAGGGTGAAGATCATCCCGCCCCTTAAGCGCTATCCTAGCTGTGGCAGCTTGCACAAAGTGCGTCTGTGCCTGCGCCTCTGCTGCTTTGGTGCTGGTGTTACGGTGTCTCTCTCCATTAGCGCATAACACCAATAATTCATGTTGTCTTCCTGCATAATTAAATTTTATTTTAGACATAGACTATAATCTTTTATCTTCATTGCCCAGATCAGGTGTGTACATAAAAAAATCATATGGCCATATAGAAAAAGTTGTAATTGGGCGAAACTCCCCCAAAAAAGATTTGATGGTGTAGGTAAGGATCATATCTCTCAAATTTTAGAAAAAGAGAGAGGGACATTTATCGCAGTGCATACATAGTAATTAGGCCAATACTGAAGCTTTTCACCCATTACTATCTCCCTTTCATGGCTCTTTTAGGATATGAAGCTGACAGGTGTAATGCATTGCCATGTAGTCCCATAGTAAGACATATATTTATGGAAAAAAAAAAAGTATACATATTTGGCATTGTTGCTTCCAAAACGACTGAGTCTATAAATCTGTCACACTACAACAGTGAACACTGTATAAAAACATAGAAAAACTTAGTAAAAATGTGACTTTTTTATCAAACCACTGGAAGAAAAAGTGGAATAAATTGTGATCAAAAAATCAAATGTAAGTAAATATTATATCCTTGAATTGGTCATCTCGTCCAACAAAAATAAAGATGCCCTACAGCTCCATCAATAGAAAAATTAAAAATCTATAGCTGTTAGAATATAGCAATGCAATATCATTTTTTTTTTAATAAAATAGTTTTTAATGTATGCAGGAGGCAAAACATAAAAGAGCATATAAATGTGGTGTCTCTGTAATTGTAGTGACTCCAAGAATAAAGCTGTGTGTTCACTTTTACCAATCAGTAAATGACATAAATAAAAAACAATTTCTGAATTGGTGTTGTTTGTTCATTCTGCCTCCCAAAAATCGGAATAAAAAGCGATCAAAAATGTTATTTTCCCGAAAATGGTAACAATAAAACCATCAACTCATTCCACAAAAAAACAAGCCCTCACAAGTATCTGTCGGCAGAAAAATTAAAAAATTATAGCTCTCAAAAAAAAGAAGCCAAAGATAAAAACCCAATAAACTTGGAATAATTGTAATCGCACCGACCAAAAGAAAAAAACAGTCAAATTACTTATTCCACAGAAGGAATGGCATAAAAATAAATAAAATAAATACTTGACCTGCTGTTGATTTATTTATTCTACTTCCAAAACATCACAATAATACTCGGCTCACATGTATCCTACCTTCTACACTGAACATTTACACCGGGGTTTACATGTAAATCTCTCAAATGCACAATTCAGACGGAACCCACAAAGGAACAATCACTATAATGAGGTAGATGCAGACATTGTGGGCTCTCTCTGACCTATAATCCAGCGTTGCCCAGCTTTTTAAGCATTCAGAAAAGCACTGTCAGCCACAGTTTTGTGTACTTCTTAAAAAAACAGAGGCCAGACGGAGTTCATAATAACTCTGATGCTTCGTTATAGTGAATGGTTCCCCTGGGTGTTTCATCTAAATTAAATCATTAGGATATTTAGGTGTAAACGCCAAAGTAAGTGCTCAGGATAGAGCACGGGATAAATGTAATAAGGTCTTTCATCTGTTAATTCTGTCTTTCATCTGTCAATGAAAATGTGCCGCCCCCATGCCAGCAGCCAGCGCTGCTCGGATCCGGATCTACGGTACGGCTCGAGGGATCCTGCTGGACCCAGGGGTTGCGCGGATACTCCGACTAAAAGGGGATGTATTTGTACGGGGATGGTAGTAAACTGTCTGTGACGCCAACCACGGTGTGTGGTGAGATGTGGTACCACCGCTGCTGTTGTGGGACACCCGGGGCGATGGAATGGCAGCTTGTTTTTAACCCCTCCATCGGTAGGGATGGTGGCCCCAGGACCCGGTGACTTGGTGCAGGGGATGGTGATGGTCAGACCAGGGAGTCTCAGCTTACTCACGATTAAAGAAGTCAGAGAAGTCCTTTGGTTAACCAAGGTAATGGTGGCCGGTCGCTGCGGCCGGGTGTATTCTGGTCCCCCTACCCAGGCTGGTGGTCCGTATCTCTTCTCTCTGCTCAGTGCTGTAGTGTTGTGGACTTCCCGGTCTGGAACTCGGGAGTCCGCTCCCGGTAATACTGTTGGGAGCCGTGCCCGCTGTCGCTGACCCGTGGGATCTACAGGCTCTGATGGATGCCCTAACCCTCTCTATGGGTGGTTGTCTCTTTTCGGGACTTAGGTTGGAACAGGACCTACAATCCTGCCCTCAATCGGTTAATTATCTAGGCCGTTGGTTCCGTTCCAGGCTTCAGGGTCCGAGTACCCCCTCTGTGCACGGTTTCCGGTCGGGTCTCCGGTGTCAATAACGGTGGGCTCCAACCCTGTCCCGGTCCACCTCAGATCTGCCGAGCCGTCTTCCTGTCTCCTGCTAGCTACAGGCCCACCATCCGCCACCTAGCCAATGTGTCCGGGCTTCGACTCTGACACCTGTCAGTTCAGCCTCAGGCCTATAGCAGAGGCCTGGACTTCACTCCACTCCCCTCCACTCCACTCTCAACTCTCAACTCCTCAACTCTCAATTACTACTTTCCTGGCCCGGGCTCTCTGGTCCTCTGGTCCCGCCCACTGGTGTGCCTGTCTTTCCCTGGGGGAGGTGACTAGGGTTTTCTAGTTGGCTGTGTGTAACCTAGGTGAGGGAAGATGTTATGCGGGGGCCTATGTGTGACTACCTGGAGTGTCAGGGCATCACAGAAATATAGGTGGGTTTCACGTTACTGATTACACAAAAGCTCTGGAAAAATGAAATGGCTCTTCACCCCCCTCAAAGAAATCCAGCAAAAGTTGCACCCCCAAATTCAAAAGTGCCCTTCCCTTCTGATCTGTCATGAAAAAAATAATATCAGAATCACTGGGATACATTCAAACTTTGCAGAGTTATTACCACATAGAATTGTAAAATTGTAAAATATGTTCTTACCAGGAATTGAAAAATAGGCTTTGGTGGTAAAGGGTGAAAACATATGAACATCAAAGAGAAAGACCACCTGTATGAGCTGAAGTGGAAAACTGTAAGTATCAACATCTCTTGCTTTTCCAGAGGCAATGTGTCCATGTAATGAATGGCCACCATGCAGTTCTACATTCGGCCAGGAAGTTCGCAGCAGGTAAATGGTTAGCCGTAACCGTCACCAGTGATAATAGCTAATCGCCAGGGGTTTTAGAGGCCAGACCAGAGAAGATCAGCTGATCACAGCGCTGTCTACATTTTCATAAGATCATGGTAACAGGATGAAGTTACCCCTTTAAATAAAAAGTGCATAACTTCATTATAACTGTGTGTGTGCGTGTGTGCGCGCGTGTGTGTGTGTTTGTGTGTGTATATGTATGTATATATGTGTGTGTGTGTGTGTGTGTGTGTGTGTACGGACAGTCCTGGAAGTGCACTCACTGGACCGTGCACCGGACTCCCCTGCAACGCCGCCTCGAGCGAACGCCTATACAGGGACTGTCGGGCGTAACCGCAGAGGGCCTAGATGCACGGAAGCCGGGATCAGCAAGAGTCACTAGATAGAGTCTTATAGATACAGGATCCGATCTGAACCAGATAAAGGTTAACGAGATCAGGCAGAAGTCCAGAACTGAAGACTGGTGCAGGTCACAGGGATTAAGCTGAGGTCCAACAGCGTAGACTGGTGCAGGTTAACGGGATCAGGCTGAGGTCCAGGAGCGGAGAATTGGTGCAGGTTAACAGGATCAGGCTGAAGTGTGTGCTCAGAATGGTACTCAGGATCTGCAAGCAGAGACAGAGTTACAGAAAGCACAGGCATGGAGGGACCTGAACAACTGGTAAAAGAGACAAGCTACAGGGACGCGTTGAATAAGCACTGGCCATGGGGAATAGGAAGTCTTAAATACCCAAGGTTAATTGGTAATAATCAAATTCCGGACAGCTGTGCTGGCCCTTTAAGTTTAGGTGAGTGCACGCGCGTGCCCTCTAGTGTACATGTGTGAGGACCGCAACCCGGAAGTCAGAGCTGAGAATACAGGAGGAGAGGCAGGATGCTGGAGTGCAGGTGGCTGCAGGGAGTGTGATAGTACCCCCTTCCCTACGCCCCCGTGCCCAGGACAGGAACTGGCGGAGGATAACAGGGGCATCAATATTCTCCCGGGGCTCCCAAGAGCGTTCCTCAGGATAAAACCCCTTCACCTTCTTCATGGCCAAGATCTCTCTTACCTCAAAGACATTATCAGCACCCTGAGGTGGCTGAGACGTACCAGAATCAGGGAAGAAGGAGCTGGCTTGAGCAGAGAGACATGAAAGGAGTTGGGAATACGTAGAGTAGCCGGGAGTTGCATCTTATAGGAAACCTCATTGAGTCCCTTGATGATCTTGAACGGGCCAATGTATACAGGTCCCAACTTATAGGAAGGTATCTTCAACCAGAAATACTTTGACGAAAGCCACACCATGTCACCAGGCCGAAAGGGAGGAGAATCGAGACATTTCTTGTCCGCATGTCATTTCATTCGACTGGCAGCATGGGACTGGTAATACTTGACATCACTCCAGATCTTGCCAAAGTCTCTAGATAGATTGTCCGCTGCAGTAACACCAGAGGTAGCAGGTACCGACAAGGGAACAGAAGGTTGTCGACCGTATACTATGTGAAATGGAGAACTGGCGGAAGACTCACTTATGTGATGGTTATATTAATATTCAGCCCATGGAAGCAGGTTGGTCCAGTCGCTATGATGGGCGTTGATGAAGTGTCTAAGGAACAAGGTCAGGCTCTGGTTCACTCGTTCGACTTGTCTATTAGATTGAGGGTGGTAGGCTGATGAAGTGTCCAAGGACACCCCAAGCATCTTACATAGAGCTCTCCAGAACCGTGATGTAAACTGAGTCCCCCTGTCGGATACTATGTGTGACGGAAAGCCATGGAGCCGGAAGATGTGTTCAATGAAGGCGTCCGCAAGTTCTGGAGCCGAAGAAAGACCGGACATCGGAATAAAGTGAGCCATCTTGGAAAAGCGATCAAGGACTACCCAGATGATGGAACAACCAGCAGACAAGGGTAGACCCATGATGAAGTCCATGGTAATGTGTTCCCAAGAAACAGAAAGAATAGGCAAGGGTAGCAGGCGACCAGAGGGTAGCTGTTTAGGCGTCTTGTTGTGGGTACATGAGGGGCAGGACGCGACGAAGGTCACTACATCTTTGCGAAGAGACGGACACCAATAATGTCGGTTAAGGAGTAAAAACGTCTTCTTCTGGCCTGCATGTCCAGCCACCTTGGAAGAGTGGCCTCACTGGAGAACCCTTTGTCTGTTGGTCTCTGTGATGAATGTCTTGCCAGGAGGTATTTGATTCAAAGTGACGGGAGCCACAGGGATGACTGTACTAGGAGGTATGATGAACTGGACTTCCTCCTCCTGGTCCGCTGGGCTTGATGAGGGTTGAGTTTTCGAGCCGATTGCAAATATGCCAGGTTTTTGTGATCCATATAAAATCACAATAGGGCACACAGCTCCCTCCAGCAAGTAGTGACACTCCTCTAAGGCCAGTTAATGGCCAGGAGTTCCCGGTCTCCGATGGCATAATTGTGTTCTGGAGCAGTTTAGGCCTTAGAGAAGAACTCACAGGTGACCAGTCGTCCAGTGGAGGATTTTTGCATGAGGACAGCTCCGGCACTGGAGGATGAGGCATCTACCTCCAGTGTGAATTGCTTATTCATTTCTGGACGATGCAGGACTGGAGTGGTGGAGAACGCCTGTTTTAAGACAAGGAACGCGTCTCTGGCCTCAGGAGTCCACTCCTTCGGATTCGTCCCCTTTCGATTTATGGCCGAGATAAGGGCTGTCCGGGTAGAGAAGTTGGGAACGAACTGCCGGTAGTAATTGGCAAAGCCCAAGAAGCGTTGGATGGCTTTAAGTCTGGAGGGAAGAGGCCAGTTGACAATAGCAGACAGCTTCTCGGGATCCATCTCCAGGCCCGTGTCAGAGATGATGTATCCAAGAAATGGCAGGGACGTCCGTTCAAACAGGCATTTCTCATTTTTGGCATACAGGCGATTCTCTCTGAGTCTTTGCATGACTAGACGAATGTCTTTTCTGTGGGTCGGTAGATCCGGGGAATAGATCAATCATGTGCGTGCCCTCTAGTGTGCATGTGTGAGGACCGCAACCTGGAAGTCAGAGCTGAGACCACAGGAGGAGAGGCAGGACGCTGGAGCGCAGGTGGCTGCACTGAGTGTGCGGCGCGGAGCCGGAACCAACAGGGAAAAGGTATGTATGGGGTAGCAGGAGAGAGGGCTCGGCGAGGAGCGGGGACCCCAGCAGTTGCAGCGACGGGTGGTGGGCGGCGCGGTCGGACTGGGAGTGTGACAGTGTGTATGAGTGAATGTATGTGTGCGTTTGTGTGTGCATTTGTGTGTGTATGTGTGTATATGTGTTTCTGTCTTTCATTTTGAAATATTCTCTATTCATTACATATATTTGGCCCCTTCCATCAATAGCCAAAACTTGTTATCCTCATCTAAAGACCCCGTCACACACAGAGATAAATCTTTGGCAGATCTGTGGTTGCAGTGAAATCATGGACATATTGTTCCATTTGTACACAGCCACAAACCTGGCACTGATTGTCCACAATTTCACTGTAACCACAGATCTGTCGCAGATTTATCTCTGTGTGTGACAGGGCCTTTAAGCTTGTCTGTTCTGTAATTTTTTTTTATTGTACTACATATTGTAGTCAAGTGGCCTCATCATGCAAGAACAGATCAATTAGTTATCACTTCTATCCAGTGTTGTTTCCTCTGGTGTCCTTTTAAAATCAAAACAGCCAATTTAGTAACGTGAGGAATCTTCTTTGGTGACTCAGTACTGAATGATATGTAGACAATTCTGTTATGGAATTCAAATGGGGAAACTATCATTAGATAATGAGTCACAGGGAAGAATTCATCAGGCAAACAAGACTTCCAGCTTGTGTATACATCCTCATTTTTCATATACTTTAGTTTCCTATTTAATTGGACCATACGTCTCTCCTCCCACGCTCTGCCTCGGGATGTATCTTTCACAGTACTTTTGTGTAATGATATCAAATGCCTATCTCTTATGCTACATAGTGAATATCCTAAGAAATTAAGTATAATGGTTTTGGAATGTTTTGAAGGATTAAAATAAACTAAATTTCCATTCATTTATTAACTAAATCTATAGTTTATCTTATACAGAATAGAAATCAATAATTTGAAGGCGCATATATAGCAATTGCCCATTAATATACTAAATGAATAATGCCCTTGTTTTATGTCATACTTTTCTATATTATTTTTAATTTTCATTAGGTCAGTTCTTTAGGATTAGCATATAAAAATCCTTTGTAATTTAAAAAAATAATATTAAACATAATCATTTCAGAATATTTTCCACCTGTAAAGAGGTTGTCCCACGAACAAAGTGCATTTCAATAGATAGGTCTTGGAATAATAATAATTTCCACATAGACGTGTTAAAAACAAATTTTCCTGTGCTGAGATATTGCTATGTATGTGTCCCTGCCATTTCTTCTGTAATTGCTATATCTGGTAATGCAGGAACATGGTCAGCACATACCTCCTCTCTTTGGCAGGGGAGGAAGCAAAAGAGTATACAGATACTATAGCTCAGAATTGCAGCTGCTGCTTTCTGTAAGATAAAAGATGTTTAAAAACAGACAGAAAAATGTTTTACCTCACAAAAAGATGTTCTCCATCTTCTCCTGATGGTTTGCTATTGAATTGGATCGCATTAAGTTGACACTCTGATCAAACTTGGACCAGAGTTTTTGATGGGAGTGTCATTACTATAATCTACCCTATTCCCTCACATGTGATTCCAGCCTTATAATAATACTTTGTTGAAGTGCCTTTTAAATTTATGACAACATTCATTCTTTTTGGGTTGGAGTCTATCAGCAAGCTATGATTAGTTTTGGCAATGTTTGCTAACTCTTCCTTGCAGTAGCTTATCAAATTTATCAGATTGTGAGGGCATCTCCTGTGTACAACCAACTTCAGGTCACCTGCCGATTTTTGGATTCAGGTCTGGGCTCTGTCTGAGCTACTCCAATACTTTGATACTCTGCTGAAGCCATTCTTTTGTTGATTAGGTGGTATGTTTAGGGTTCCTGGCATGCTAAAAGATGAAATGTTCATAGTTCCCTCCTCCTAGACTGAAGCCCTAATTTCAGCTTCTGAAAAACAACCCCTGCAAAGTTTAATCCTGTCTCCACCATGCCTCACAGTAGGTATGGTGTTCTTTTGGTGATATGAATTGCTAGCTTTGCACTAGAGATGAGCAGATCTTTAGAAACTGGAAATCCACAGCTTTGCCAAGATGTTCCACAAAATTTTATTTGTAGAGATTAGTGATGAGCAAGCCGTAAACTTCTAGGGTGCTCGTTGCTCAAATCAAGCACATTGTACTGCTCACGTGCTCGACTTAACAAGTATAATGGAGGTCAATGGAAAACTCAAGCTTTTTTCAGAAGACCCTCCCAAGAGGGCAGGAAGATCGATTAAATGGATGGAAACAACACTCAAATGGAATTGGAACAGCCTGGTGAATATGCATGGATGTTTCTATGACTTTCTGGTTGCTGCTGGGAACAATCTTGTCAGAATATTACACAAATGTTACAGAGTGACAATAAAACATACAAAACCAAATATAAAATAAAAAATGTTAGTAAACATTCCTGTTTAACAACTTATAACGCAGCAGTTTTCCATTTCAGTCAGGAAAAAAAATGACTCCTACAACCCTTAAGCTATGTTCTCACTTAGCTTTTTCTCTGCGTTTTTGTAGATTCTCATTGTTTTAAATGTTAAAAAAACGCTGCAAAAATGGTGAAAGAACTGACATGCTGCTTCTTTCTAAAATGCAGCAGTTTTTTTTTAATTTCGGATAGGCAAAAAAAGCAATTGTGTGCATTAGAGTCATGATCATGAAATCTGATATCTTTTTCTGGTACTGTAAAGATCAGCTTTAAATTTGCATTAAACTTATTAAAAACTATGAAAAAATGCCACAAAATGCAATGTGTGAACAAAGCCCTAATAGTCAGGCTACCAGATGACACCAGCGAAACATAACGCCAAATCAAATGTTCCTTTTTTCTGGTGTATTCCCATGCACCCCTTTCTTCTCCTTCACCATATTAACAGGGTTATCATGCGGCCACCAGAGGCGTAATATCTAATAGGCGCATCCGCTTGTCAACTGAAATTGCTGACAAACTGACTCTTCTCAAAATGAGCAATGCTGGCTTGGTCCAGACTTCTCAACCCCACTAGATAACAGCACCAGAACATAAAACCAAATGAAATGTTACTTATTTTACTATTGCCAGTCCACATTATACGCAAATATAGCCTGAGTCTCAGGTTCCCACACACGCTAAGTTTTTTAACCTCATGAGAGGACACACACTAGCTAGGGACCCCAATGTAAGAGAATACCTTGATGAGGTGTTGGGGCTCTGTTGTATTGATCAATTCAATAGCTAAATTTCTCTTTATTCTTAAGTTCATGGCAGTAATGCAGATTCCATTGTCATATTTTCATTCTCACATGCAGCTATTCTATTTTTCATGCCAGTATTCATACAGCAGTTTCTGCTTTACATTTATTCCCCTTATATAGTCACTGGTGTGCATACCTTCTCTCTATATAGTGATGTTTTTTAGGGTTTTTGCACCCAGTTCAGACTTAGAATGGTGTTTCAGACGTTATTTCTTAATTAATCTCTTTGGGAACTTGGCAGGGCATGGAAGGGAAGAAGCACCATTTGACTGCAAAATTGTCTGTAATCATTAGAGATGAGCGAACTGGTCCCGGTTCGGCTCGAGGCCGGTTCGCCGAACGGGGGTCCCGTTCGAGTTCGGTTCGTCGAACGTTCGACGAACCGAACTCGAACGTATAGGCTATAATGGGAGGCAATCACAAACACATAAAAATGCATTATAAATGTACACAAACAGTTAATAAACATTGCCATAACACTTACCGGTCCTCGCGATCCCTTCTGCACTCTGTCTCCTGCCGCTATTCCATCCGATGATCGCTGAATCCTCCCGGTGACCTGCACTGCCAGCAGAGAAGCAGGACCTATCGTGACGTCAAAATAGCCATGTGACCAGTCACGTGGCTATTATCTCATTGGCTACAGACTGGTCACATGACTATGACACGTCATGTAGGACCTGCGAGTGCATCTCTCCGGTACACGGTGCACATATGTGTATCGCCGTGTACCGGCGACATGCTCTAGCACACGGTCGACTCCCCGTTCCGTTAGGGACCGGCTGACACAGCCGGTCATTAACGGAGATCACCGTTGCCATAGCAACGCAGTTAGCAGTGACGTCACCGCTAACCGCGGCTCCGAGAGCACCGTTGCTATGGTAACGCATCTGTCAGCGTTACCGCTAGCAGCCAGCACTGATCACTCACGGAGTGAAGGCTGCACGCTGCTTCCCGATTGTAGTGAGCATTGTAGTGAGGATGGAGGTTCCCCAGCCCCAAGTGATGAGCTGGTGAATCTCATCCTCACTACAATCGTCACTACTACTACTACTACACTAGTGAGGATTGTAGTGAGGATGGAGGTTCCCCAGCCCCAAGTGATGAGCTGGTGAATCTCATCCTCACTACAATTGTCACTACTACTACACTAGAAAGAAAGAAGACAGAAGAGCAGGATCGTGGAGGGCTGACAGGGGTAATAAAGATGGAGTCTCTAATGTGTCTGTGTATTTATTTCTATTAAAGTATTTTTTCTCTGTGTGGTGTCTTTTTTTTAACCCTTTATTGGAGATTCTTAATGGCCGGGTCAAACGTGCCTGACATTAAGAATCTCTGGCTTAATACTGGCTGGTAAAACAAAGCCAGTATTAACTCATGATTACCCAACAAGCCACCCGGCTCCAGGGCTGTTGGAAGAGTTGGATACAGCGCCAGATGATGGCGCTTCTATGAGAGCACCATTTTCTGGGACGGCTGCGGACTGAAATCCGCAGCAGAGGCGCCCACAAACCTCGGGCTAACCTGTGCTGCGGATTCCAATCCCCAGCTGCCTAGTTGTACCCGGCTGGACACAAAAATAGGGCGAAGCCCACGTCATTTGTTTTTTAATTATTTCATGAAATAAGTGAAATAATTAAAAAAAACGGGCTTCCCTATATTTTTGGTTCCCAGCTGGGTACAAATAGGCAACTGGGGGTTGGAGGCAGCCCGTGGCTGCCAGCTGTACCTGGCTAGCATACAAAAATATGGCGAAGCCCACGTCATTTTTTTGGTGGGCAAAAAACTTCTGCATACAGTCCTGGATGGAGTATGCTGAGCCTTGTAGTTCTGCAGCTGCTGTCTGCTCTTCTCCATACAGACAGACAGCAGCTGAAGAACTACAAGGCTCAGCATACTCCATCCAGGACTGTATGCAGAAGTTTTTTGCCCCCTGAAAAATTATGTGGGCTTCGCCATATTTTTGTATGCTAGCCAGGTACAGCAGGCAGGTACGGCTGCCCCCAACCCCCAGTTGCCTATTTGTACCCGGCTGGGAACCAAAAATAAAGGGAAGCCCTTTTTTTATTATTTCATGAATTTCATGAAATAATTAGAAAACAAATGACGTAGGCTTTGCCCCATTTTTGTGTCCAGCCAGGTACAACTAGGCAGCTGGGGATTGGAATCCGCACCACCGGTTGGCCTGAGCTTTCTGAGCCCCACTGCTGCGAATTGCAGTCTGCAGCCACCTCAGAAAATGGCATTTTCATAGAAGCGCCATCTTCTGGCGCTGTATCCAACTCTTCCAGCACCTGCCTGCTATACCTGGCTAGCATACAAAAATATGGCGAAGCTCACGTCCTTTTTTTGTAGTTTTTTGGCAAAAAAAATAAAAAATGCTTCCCTGGATTTTCCATTGCCAGTGAAGGTAACACCAAGCAGTGGGGGTTAGCAGCCAGTAGCTGCTTGGATTACCCTTAGCTAGCAATACAAAAAATGCAGCGGGAGCCCATATATATTTTTTTTAATTATTTATTTAAATAACTAAAAATAAAATGGGCTTCCCTGTATTTTGATTGCTGGACATCACAGTGCTGTAAAAATAAATCTTTAAAAAAATGACGTAGCGCTCCGCGGTATTTTTGATTCTCAGCGCAGATAAAGCAGACAGCTATGGGTTGCCACCCCCATCTGCCTGCCGTTACCTTGGTTGTCAATCAAAATACAGGGAAGCCCATTAATTTTTTCTATTTAAAAAATAGTTAAAAAAAAAAATTACGTTGGGTCCCCCCATTTTTGATAGCCAGCTAGGGTAAAGCAGACGGCTGTAGCCTGAAAACCACAGCTGGCAGCTTTACCGTGGTTGGGGATCCAATGTGGAGGTCCCCTCAGGCTCTTTTTTATAATTATTTTATAAATATTAATAATTACACAATAAAAGTAGGGTCCCCCCCAAATTGGATCACCAGCCAAGGTAAAGCGGACAGCTGTGGTCTGGTATTCTCAGGGTGGGAAGGTCCATAGTTATTGGGCCTTCACAGCCTAAAAATAGCAGGCCGCAGGCACCCCAGACGTGGCGCATCCACTAGATGCGCCAATCCTGGCGCTTCACCCCAGCTCATCCCGTGCCCTGGTGCAGTGGCAAACGGGGTAATAAATCGGGTTGATACTAGCTGTAAAGTCACCTGAGATCAAGCCCAGCAGTTTGTGATGTCATGGCGTCTATTAGATACCCAACATCATAAACTGTCAGTACTAACAAAAACAAAAAATCGACAAAAGAAATTTATTTGAAAAAACAGTCCCCAAAACATTTCCTCTTTCACCAATTTATTGTAAGAAAAAAAATAAAGGGGTCCCACGACGACTCTGGACCGTCTAGAATATGGGGGGGAGACACTCAGGGAACGTATCCCCCATTTTCTAGGAGTGCGGACCCTTCATGTGAGGAGTGTGGGTGCAATGAATCTGCACTCACTCTCCCCGGGTCCACAGCAGCAGAGTCCATGTCGTAATGGTTGCTACCAAAGCTGCAATGCCCTGCTCATGAGGTAAGGGCATGCCTAATCAGGAGAACTACTGTAGAGGAAGCTCTGCTCACTGGTATATAGGTGCTCAGAGGTAATAATAGATAAAATTAGTGAGTAACCTCGGCACTCTATATCTCCCAGACTAAGTCAGTAAGTCACAATGGATAGTAATGCAAAATCACTCTTTACTGGTCCGTATTAAGAAATTTTTTTTTTCATAAGCATATATGTTTTTGTCCAAAACAAGTTACAAATGACGTTTCGGCCTGAGCCTTCGTCAGATTGGACTTATCTGCATGTAATCATGAAAAATGACAATAATCAGTATCACATAAGAGTGAGAGAACAATAACATAAACTCGAACAATGTAGAGGTACAATTGGGATGCAGCAAAAAAATTGCAACACAGCAAGAAATGAAACACATGATACAAATGTCATAATACAGTACAAGGACAATATAGTAATGACAAATATGGGGTCAGAGTAGGCTTAGACAGCTCTGGTACGAAAGAGATGTCAATCATAAAGTAACATGTGCAGTAGGTGTAGAGCTACAGTATGCATGGCAGAGCTAATGGGTAGAACGACCATAGAAAAAGAACGGAGAAAAAGTGGAGAAAAAGTGGAGCATAAGAGGAGAAAAAGTGGAGAAAAAGTGGAGAAAAAAGTGGAGAAAAAAGTGGAGAAAAAGTTGAGAAAAAGTGGAGAAAAAGTGGAGAAAAAGTGGAGCATAAGAGGAGAAAAAGTGGAGAAAAAGTGGAGAAAAAGTGGAGAAAAAGTGGAGCATAAGAGGAGAAAAAGTGGAGAAAAAGTGGAGAAAAAAGTGGAGAAAAAAGTGGAGCATAAGAGGAGAAAAAGTGGAGATTAAGAGGAGAAAAAGTGGAGAAAAAGTGGAGAAAAAGTGGAGAAAAAGTGGAGCATAAGAGGAGAAAAAGTGGAGAAAAAGTGGAGAAAAAGTGGAGAAAAAAGTGGAGCATAAGAGGAGAAAAAGTGGAGATTAAGAGGAGAAAAAGTGGAAAAAAAGTGGAGCATAAGAGGAGAAAAAAGTGGAGAAAAAGTGGAGAAAAAAGTGGAGAAAAAGTGGAGAAAAAGTGGAGAAAAAGTGGAGAAAAAGTGGAGAAAAAATGGAGAAAAAGTGGAGCATAAGAGGAGAAAAAGTGGAGAAAAAGTGGAGAAAAAAGTGGAGAAAAAAGTGGAGAAAAAGTGGAGCATAAGAGGAGAAAAAGTGGAGATTAAGAGGAGAAAAAGTGGAGAAAAAGTGGAGCATAAGAGGAGAAAAAGTGGAGAAAAAAGTGGAGAAAAAGTGGAGAAAAAAGTGGAGAAAAAGTGGAGAAAAAGTGGAGAAAAAGTGGAGATTAAGAGGAGAAAAAGTGGAGAAAAAGTGGAGCATAAGAGGAGAAAAAGTGGAGAAAAAGTGGAGAAAAAGTGGAGAAAAAGTGGAGCATAAGAGGAGAAAAAGTGGAGAAAAAAGTGGAGAAAAAGTGGAGAAAAAGTGGAGCATAAGAGGGGAAAGAGTGGAGAAAAAGTGGAGAAAAAGTGGAGCATAAGAGGAGAAAAAGTGGAGAAAAAAGTGGAGAAAAAGTGGAGAAAAAGTGGAGCATAAGAGGAGAAAAAGTGGAGAAAAAGTGGAGAAAAAGTGGAGAAAAAGTGGAGCATAAGAGGAGAAAAAGTGGAGAAAAAAGTGGAGAAAAAGTGGAGAAAAAGTGGAGCATAAGAGGAGAAAAAGTGGAGAAAAAGTGGAGAAAAAGTGGAGAAAAAGTGGAGCATAGGAGGAGAAAAAGTGGAGAAAAAAGTGGAGAAAAAGTGGAGAAAAAGTGGAGCATAAGAGGGGAAAGAGTGGAGAAAAAGTGGAGAAAAAGTGGAGAAAAAGTGGAGCATAAGAGGAGAAAAAGTGGAGAAAAAAGTGGAGAAAAAGTGGAGAAAAAGTGGAGCATAAGAGGAGAAAAAGTGGAGAAAAAGTGGAGAAAAAGTGGAGCATAAGAGGAGAAAAAGTGGAGAAAAAAGTGGAGAAAAAGTGGAGCATAAGAGGAGAAAAAGTGGAGATTAAGAGGAGAAAAAGTGGAGAAAAAGTGGAGCATAAGAGGAGAAAAAGTGGAGAAAAAGTGGAGAAAAAGTGGAGAAAAAGTGGAGCATAAGAGGAGAAAAAGTGGAGAAAAAAGTGGAGAAAAAGTGGAGAAAAAAGTGGAGAAAAAGTGGAGAAAAAGTGGAGAAAAAGTGGAGAAAAAGTGGAGCATAAGAGGAGAAAAAGTGGAGAAAAAGTGGAGAAAAAACTGGAGAAAAAAGTGGAGAAAAAAGTGGAGAAAAAGTGGAGAAAAAGTGAAGCATAAGAGGAGAAAAAGTGGAGATTAAGAGGAGAAAAAGTGGAGAAAAAGTGGAGCATAAGAGGAGAAAAAGTGGAGAAAAAAGTGGAGAAACAGTGGAGAAAAAAGTGGAGAAAAAGTGGAGAAAAAGTGGAGAAAAAGTGGAGATTAAGAGGAGAAAAAGTGGAGAAAAAGTGGAGCATAAGAGGAATAAAAGTGGAGAAAAAGTGGAGAAAAAGTGGAGAAAAAGTGGAGAAAAAGTGGAGCATAAGAGGAGAAAAAGTGGAGAAAAAGTGGAGAAAAAAGTGGAGAAAAAAGTGGAGAAAAAGTGGAGAAAAAGTGGAGCATAAGAGGAGAAAAAGTGGAGATTAAGAGGAGAAAAAGTGGAGAAAAAGTGGAGCATTAGAGGAGAAAAAGTAGAGAAAAAAGTGGAGAAAAAGTGGAGAAAAAAGTGGAGAAAAAGTGGAGAAAAAGTGGAGAAAAAGTGGAGATTAAGAGGAGAAAAAGTGGAGAAAAAGTGGAGCATAAGAGGAGAAAAAGTGGAGAAAAAGTGTAGAAAAAGTGGAGAAAAAGTGAAGAAAAAGTGGAGCATAAGAGGAGAAAAAATGGAGAAAAAAGTGGAGAAAAAGTGGAGAAAAAGTTGAGCATAAGAGGGGAAAAAGTGGAGAAAAAGTGGAGAAAAAGTGGAGCATAAGAGGAGAAAAAGTGGAGAAAAAAGTGGACAAAAAGTGGACAAAAAGTGGAGCATAAGAAGAGAAAAAGTGGAGAAAAAGTGGAGAAAAAGTGGAGAAAAAAGTGGAGAAAAAGTGGAGAAAAAGTGGAGAAAAAGTGGAGAAAAAGTGGAGCATAAGAGGAGAAAAAGTGGAGATTAAGAGGAGAAAAAGTGGAGAAAAAGTGGAGCATAAGAGGAGAAAAAGTGGAGAAAAAGTGGAGAAAAAGTGGAGCATAAGAGGAGAAAAAGTGGAGAAAAAAGTGGAGAAAAAGTGGAGAAAAAGTGGAGCATAAGAGGAGAAAAAGTGGAGATTAAGAGGAGAAAAAGTGGAGAAAAAGTGGAGCATAAGAGGAGAAAAAGTGGAGAAAAAGTGGAGAAAAAGTGGAGAAAAAGTGGAGCATAAGAGGAGAAAAAGTGGAGAAAAAAGTGGAGAAAAAGTGGAGAAAAAAGTGGAGAAAAAGTGGAGAAAAAGTGGAGAAAAAGTGGAGATTAAGAGGAGAAAAAGTGGAAAAAAAGTGGAGAAAAAGTGGAGATTAAGTGGAGAAAAAGTGGAGAAAAAGTGGAGAAAAAGTGGAGATTAAGAGGAGAAAAAGTGGAGAAAAAGTGGAGCATAAGAGAAGAAAAAGTGGAGAAAAAGTGGAGAAAAAGTGGAGAAAAAGTGGAGCATAAGAAGAGAAAAAGTGGAGAAAAAGTGGAGAAAAAAGTGGAGAAAAAAGTGGAGAAAAAAGTGGAGAAAAAGTGGAGAAAAAGTGGAGCATAAGAGGAGAAAAAGTGGAGATTAAGAGGAGAAAAAGTGGAGAAAAAGTGGAGCATAAGAGGAGAAAAAGTGGAGAAAAAGTGGAGAAAAAGTGGAGAAAAAGTGGAGCATAAGAGGAGAAAAAGTGGAGAAAAAAGTGGAGAAAAAGTGGAGAAAAAGTGGAGCATAAGAGGAGAAAAAGTGGAGATTAAGAGGAGAAAAAGTGGAGAAAAAGTGGAGCATAAGAGGAGAAAAAGTGGAGAAAAAGTGGAGAAAAAGTGGAGAAAAAGTGGAGAAAAAGTGGAGCATAAGAGGAGAAAAAGTGGAGAAAAAGTGGAGCAGAAGAGGAGAAAAAGTGGAGAAAAAGTGGAGAAAAAGTGGAGCATAAGAGGAGAAAAAGTGGAGAAAAAAGTGGAGAAAAAGTGGAGAAAAAGTGGAGAAAAAGTGGAGAAAAAGTGGAGCATAAGAGGAGAAAAAGTGGAGAAAAAGTGGAGAAAAAGTGGAGAAAAAGTGGAGCATAAGAGGAGAAAAAGTGGAGAAAAAAGTGGAGAAAAAGTGGAGAAAAAAGTGGAGAAAAAGTGGAGAAAAAGTGGAGAAAAAGTGGAGAAAAAGTGGAGATTAAGAGGAGAAAAAGTGGAGAAAAAGTGGAGCATAAGAGGAGAAAAAGTGGAGAAAAAAGTGGAGAAAAAGTGGAGAACAAGTGGAGAAAAAGTGGAGCATAAGAGGAGAAAAAGTGGAGAAAAAAGTGGAGAAAAAGTGGAGAAAAAAGTGGAGAAAAAGTGGAGAAAAAGTGGAGAAAAAGTGGAGAAATGTGGAGATTAGGAGGAGAAAAAGTGGAGAAAAAGTGGAGCATAAGAGGAGAAAAAGTGGAGAAAAAAGTGGAGAAAAAGTGGAGATAAAGTGGAGAAAAAAATGGAGAAAAAGTGGAGAAAAGGTGGAGAAAAAGTGGAGAATAAGAGGAGAAAAAGTGGAGAAAAAGTGGAGAATAAGAGGAGAAAAAGTGGAGAATAAGTGGAGAAAAAAATGGAGAAAAAGTGGAGAAAAAGTAGAGAAAAAGTGGAGAAAAAAATGGAGAAAAAGTGGAACACCCTTTGGTACCTTTCATGTGGCACTAAGGGGTGCTTAGCTTTGTATTTAGCCAAAAAAATGAAAAAAAAATGACGTAGGGTTCCCCCTAGTTTTGTAGCCAGCTAGGGTAAAGCAGACGGCTGCAGCCTGCAGACCACAGCTGGAAACCTCACTTTGGCTGGTAATCCAAAACTGAGGGCACCCCACGCTGTTATTTTAAATTAAATAAATAATTAAAAAAAAAAACACGTAGGGGTCCCCCAAAATTGGATCACCAGCCAAGGTAAAGCAGACAGCTGGGGCCTGATATTCTCAGACTAGGGAGGTCCATGGTTATTGGAATCTCCCAGCCTAAAAATAGCAGGCCGCAGCCGGCCCAGAAGTGGCGCATCCATTAGATGCGCCAATCCTGGTGCTTCGCCCCAGCTCATCCCGCGCCCTGGTGCGGTGGCAAACGGGGTAATATATGGGGTTAATACCAGATGTGTAATGTCACCTGGCATCAAGCCCTGGGGTTGGTGAGGTCAGGCGTCTATCAGATACCCGACATCACCAACCCAGTCAGTAATAAAAAAAAATAGACGACAAACACATTTTTATTTGAAAAAACACTCCCCAAAACATTCCCTCTTTAACCAATTTATTAGATTGAAAAACAAATCCAGGTCTGCTGTAATCCAAGGGGTTGCCATGACGATCCACACTGTCCCAGTCAATGAAGAGCAGGATGTTCCCCATTGGCTGGGAGAGCAATGCAGTGACCTGAGCTAACATCAATGGGTCAGCCCAGGTCACTGCAGGGGGGTGACAAGTGCTGCTGTCAGCGAGGTACATTACCTGCGCTGATCTCCAGCACTGCCGATAGCCCCTGTCACTGAGTTCAATGACCGGCGCCTTCCCCTCAAGTATCGCGAGAGGTCCGTGACGTCACCGCTAGTCAGTCTCGGGTCGGAAGCAAGAGGTGATGTGACAAGCGGCGGCCATGGAGGAAAGTGACAGCGCTGAGGTCGGGATGGCGGGACTTCATCACCGCAGGTAAGCCGAGCGGGCGGGGGGGCGGGGGGGCGGGGGGGGTTTGTGTGTGTGTGTGTGTGTGAGTGTGTGTGTACATGCCGCGGGCACGAGGGGGTGGAGTGAGCTGAGCGGGAAGTGTGGGCTTCCTGCACGTAACTAAGATAAACATCGGGTTACTAACCAAAGCGCTTTGCTTGGATACCCGATGTTTATCTTGGTTACCAGCTTGTGGCAGGCTGCCAGCGATGGCTCCTGCACACTGTAGCTGTAAAAAGCCCTGCTTTTTGCTGCTAGAACCGTTCTCGAACGTATCTAGAACTATCGAGCTTTTGCAAAAAGCTCGAGTTCTAGTTCGATCTCGAACAGCCCCAAAAATCACTCCAGCTTAGAACTGGAGAACCTCGAACCACGAACCGCGCTCAACTCTAGTAATCATTAGCAGACGCCATGTTGTGTTTTGGAGCCCCTGATTTGGCTAAACAGTAGAGTTTCCCCACAAATGACCACATTGTGGAAACTATACTCCTCAAGGAATTTATCTAGATGGCTGGTGAGCACCTGGAACCCCCGGCGGCGTCACAAAATTTTATAACATTGAGCCGTAAAATTAAAAAAAAATTTTTATTGAAACATTGTTACTTCAACCAGATAGATTTTTTATATAAGGATATCTGATTGAAGTAATTTTTTCGTAAAAATGTATTTTTTTATTTTTCCGGCTCAATGTTATAAAATTCTGTGAAGCCTCCGGGTGTTCAAGATGTTCACCAAACATCTAGATTAATTCCTTGAGGGGTCTAGTTTCCAAACTGGGATCACTTATGGGGGAGCTCTACTTTTCAGGCACCTCAGGGGGTCTCTAAACACGGCATGGTGTCCACTAATGATTCCAGCTATTTTTGCTTTCAAAAAGTCAAATTTCACTTCTTCCCTTCTGAGCCCTGCCAAGCACCCAAACAGTTCATACTCAGGAGAAATTGCACAATAAATTTTATGATGCATTTTTTCCTGATACCCTTGTGAAAATGCAAAATTTATAGTTAAATTAATACTTTTGTGGAAAAAACTTTTATTTTTTTCCTTCCACATTGCTTTGGTTCCTGTGAAGCACCTAAGGGGTTAATAAACTTTTTGGATGTGATTTTATGCAGTGTGAGGTTTGCAATTTTTAGAATGGTGTAACTTTTGGGTAATTTCTGTCACCTAGACCTCTCAAAGTCATTGCAAATGTGATGTGGCTCTTAAATGGTTTTGTAACTTTTGTTGGAAAAATTAGAAATTGCTGATGAACTTTGAAGAAAAAAAAACAAAAAAAACTTACCAGAAAAAAAAGCCACCAGCCAACATCAGTCAAAATGGCAAATGCATTCAGAGGCTGCATCCGGCCCCCCATGATAAAGGTAGGGGTAACACAGGTGCAGAATACCGATGAGACAACCACTCTCAACCTACTAACTCAGGTGATGTGATAGGAGAGAAAAAGGCGCAATAGGGTCTTACCCGGTTTACAGGGTGAAACAAGAAAAAGGCAATGCACTCACCTGGCAGGGTTGTGCCAGTCACAACCCCTTTGCAGACGTGGATGAGCGCTTAGGTGGTTCAGCAGCGGCCCCGTTACAGAGCAAATTTTCAGCGTAAAAAAACTGGGGAAAACGGGTTTTATGCCGCGCTAAGAGACCACAAGCATAAATATAATAATTTGTTCTTTTATTTAGGTCATTCCAACGCGTTTCGGAGACTCATCTGCCTCCTTCCTCAGGAAAAAGATTCTTTTCCCTGAGGAAGGAGGCAGATGAGTCTCCGAAACGCATTGGAATGACCTAAATAAAAGAACAAATTATTATATTCATGCTTGTGGTCTCTTAGCGCGGCATAAAACCTGTTTTCCCCAGTTTTTTTACGCTGAAAAAACCTACTAACTCATGGAGGGGGTGGCTGCTGGTATTAAAGGGAACCTGTCACCACTTTTTTGGCCTATAAGCTGCGGACACCACCACCAGGCTCTTATATGCAGCATTCTAACATGCTGTATATAAGAGCTCAGGCCAGAGGTACAACATAAAAAACACTTTATAATACTTACCTAACGGTTGCGCAGGGGGCCTTATGGGCGTCTGTTGTGTGTAATAAGGAAAAGATAGTTGTAGATCCAGCTCCAATGACATTGTACAAACATTTGTAAAAAAAAATTATTTTATCTTCAATAAAAACACATAGATGAATAAAAAAAAATCCATATTTAAAAAAGAAACAAATATTCTACATGTTTCAAATCCTTTGTGGATTATCAATCATAGCAAAACTTGATACATAATACAACATTTATATATAATATCAAAAAGTGAGTACACCCCTCCCATTTTTGGAAATATTTTATTTTTCTCTTTTCATGGGACAAGACTGAACATATGACACTTTAATACAATGTAAAGTAGTCAGTATACAGCTTGAATAACAGTGTAAATTTGATGTGGCTTCTAAATTACTCAACAAACAGCCATTAATGTCTAAACTGCTAGCAACAAAAGTGAGTACACTTCTATATGGAAATGGCCAAATTCTGTCCAATTAGCCATTTTACCTCCCCGGTGTCATTTGACTCATTAGTGTTACTAATAAAGGTCTCAGGTGTGAAAGAGGAGCAGGTGGGTTAAATTTGGTGTTATCAATCACACACTCTCTCATAACAATTTTTTTTTTTATCTATACTGGCTAACACGGTACAAAGATATATTTTACTTGTATCTCTCATAGTAGTCACTGAAAGTTCAACGTGGCACCTCATGGCAAAAAGATTGTCTAACAATCTGAAAAAATATATACAGTATATGCTCTACATAAAGATGACCAAGGCTATAAGAAATTGCCAAAACTCTGAAACTGAGCTGTAGACCATATGTACCGCCTCTGCAGCAGTCAGACTGCTCAGATCCAGGGTTTGCTGTGGCTCGAGGGTCTCCGGACCCGGGGGCTCACGGACACTCGAAAATAGGATGGGGGCTATTTACAGGGGAGGTTATTGTTCGTGACACCACCCGTGGTTCGCGGTAAAAGGGAGTACCGCCCCTGCCGAAGGGAGTACCCAGGGGAGATGGAGCGGGGCAGCCAGATGACATTCCCTCCACGGGTTGGGCAGGCCCCGGGACTCTGGATGTTGGAGGCGCAGGTATGCGGCATGTAGACTACGCAGCAGTCAGGACGCATGGGGAAAGCAGCGTACTCACTCAGGCCGTGTGCGTATTGGTGCAACCATCACATAGACTCTGACACATAAGTAAACGAAGTCTCTGTGAGCCGTGGCCTCTCGGGGGGAGCTCGTCCGGGAATCCGCTCCCATTGATATTGCTGGTGGTCCTGACCTGCCTCCATGCACTGATTTTTAGAAGGTGATGAGTGACCCCTCGGCCTGGAGCTTTTGGGGTCCCACTCCCTATATTTGAAAAGAGGAGCTGTGCTCTCGATGGCTGACACTTGGGATTTCAGTGCGCCGCATGGCTTGGAAAGCCCTATCCCCCTCGTTGTGTTGGTGCCTTTGATCTCTGAGCTCTTGGGGAAAGTTTATAAAGAGACTATCCTCCACAGGTTAGTTATCAGGTTGCGTGAAGCTACTCCCTGATCTAGGGTCCAGTACCACGCCATGCTCGGTATCAGTCCAGTTACTAGATATTCCGGTGCCGACCGTTCTTCAAAACTAAGTCTGGCTCCTTTCTCCAATACCCTGCAACCAGGTCTCCAACTCCTCTGGTCCCAGACCACCATCTGCGACCTAGACAAACTCTCCCAGGGAGCTACAACTCTCCTAGCTCCTTACTCTCTGAGGGCTACCACTCAACTCCTCTCCCAGCTCCCCAGGAGCTGCCACTTCGGCTCCTCTCTCACTGAAAGCTGACACTGAACTGACCAAATCCATCCCACCAGTCTGCCTGACCCCTAGGAGGGTGGCCCTATTCTAGCTAGACCACCCACTGGTGTGCCTGACAGAGTGTGGTGTAAGGTGACTAGGATTTGAATGCTGATAGAAGCAATACCAAAGGTTGGGATCCCAGAACCAAGGAGGGTGGGTTCTGCACTATAAGGAAAAGGAGTGCAGTTCCCTGTGACACCCTGACTAGTCCAGGGGCGTCACACATACAGTGGTTTAACAAGGCAGGCTCTACTCAGAGCAGTCCTCGCCATGGTTGACCAAAAAGGTTGAGTGTCTGTGCTCATTGCCATATCCAGATGTTGTATTTTCAAAATAGACATGAGTGCTGCCAGTTTTGCTGCAGATGATAAAGGAGTGGGCGTCCGCCTGACAGTGCTCAGACCATATGTCACACACTGCATCAAATTGGTCTGCATGGCTGTAGTCCCAGAAGAAATCCTCTTCTAAAGATGATGCACAAGACAGCCCGCAAACAGTTTGCTATAGACAAGCAAACTAAGGACATGGATTGCTGGAACCATGTCCTGTGGTCTCATGAGACCAGGATAACCATATTTGGTTCAGATAGTGTCAAGCATGTGTGGCGGCAACCAAGTGAGGAGTAAAATGATAAGTGTATCCTGCCTACAGTCAAGCATGATGGGAGTGTCATTGTTTGGGGCTGCATGAGTGCTGCCGGCTATGGGAAGCTACGGTTTATTGAGGGAACATGAATGCCAACCCAATGTCTACTATGTAGCGATGGGTGAACATGGACTTTAAAAGTCCGGACCCGCGGGGGACACCTAGTATCCATGCATTGATCCCAGGCCTGGAGTTCTCAAGGAACTCAGGGCAACTATCCAAATCCGGCCACCTGTATAATTAAAAAAAAAACGAAAAAAAAAAAAATAGGGATAAGGAGGAGCATTCCACTTATCAAGTCCCCTGCGCAGTGGTAACACTACTTCCCCTGCCCACCAGCAGTCCCGGTGTCTGTGATTGGTTGCAGTCAGACAGCGCCCCTACCCTGATTGACAGCGTGTCTGACTGCTTGAAATGGTACACACTGTCTGCTAATCTATTGTGGTGTAAAAATAATAAATAAATTGGCATTGGGTCCCCAAAATATTGTGATGCCCAGCACAGATAAAGCATACGGCTACAGGCTGCATCTCCTGGCAGAACACTGCACCAAAGCGGTTGTTGACATTAATATCTGTGTGTTGAGTTATTTAGAGGGCACAATATTGACACTGTTATATAAGCTGTACACTGACTACTTTACATTATATCAGTGTCATATCTTCAGTATTGTCCGATGAAAAGATATAAAAAAATATTTACAAAAAGGTGAGGGGTGTACTCACTTTTGTGATATACTGTATATGATCCACCATACACATATTGTCACCGAAATATATTAATAAAAAAATACCTTTTATTAGTTCCATTAAAAATGACAGATACTAGTCAAGAGAATTGGGCTTATCAAATATCATTTTCATGCTGAGCAGGAGAGAGACAATATGGTAGGGCATCCTATTAAGATCTAGTCTTTCGCCATTATACCCTGCCTACCAGTGGAGCTTTTTTCACCCTAGAGTTCAGGTTGCTGCCCCCGTTCAATGTCGGCTATCCCTGTGGACCTAAATAGTTCCTCTTGCGTATGAAGGGATATTACAACAACCACTAATCTCTTCTTTCTGCATGTACAAATATTGTGCAAAAAATGCAAATATATGTGCAAAACCCCAACCAATCACAATGTGCAAGTGTGCAAATGATACAAATAATCAATACCATACATCTGAGGTGGTGAAAACCCAAATAGTTGATATCTGATATGTATCACCACTCTATATATGTGAGTAGAACACTGTCCTCTCACACACTCAGAGGCATATAATGCTTCATCGAGAACATACCCAAGCTTATTTTAATAAGGACAGCTCTTAATAATGATGAGTGGATTATACATGCAATCTTAAGCCATAATTCTCCTTGCTTAGCTTAGCAGTCACTTTCGCTGGTCCCTGTTCTATACAAGGTTCACATTAAGAAGATTAAATGCAAATCATAATTCGCTTAATGCACTTTAAAGGTGTTGTAATACCCATCACATACCTAATATACTGTACCTTAGAGATGTTGTAATACTCATCACATCCTTTTTACACTCGACGCGTTTCCCCTTGCGCTGGGTTCATCAGGAGTGGCTGTTAAAGGAGGCATATGTTCAACCTTGTATGTAGATGCAATGCCTCAAGGCTCAATGATATGATGGTGCCCCTGATGTTTTGGCATGTTATATGATCCACCATACACACATATTGGGAGCAAACAACCCTAAAAGTAACACCCATTAATTAATTAACAAAATGGTGGGTAAAGAAATAGCAAAAGAAACTGAGTGACACTTTATAGAATATGAAAGGGGTGGTCTACTACACAGCATAGTAGCCACACATCGATGTAAAGCTCACAAAGAAGGTTTTTCTCAAATACCTTGTGTAGTCAATTGTGCGCTATTACAGTCCGCTCATCTCAATCACGTGACCTCTGGGCTCCATGACCTCTGAGATCAGTTGACCTGACATTATCGAGGTAGGACTCAGACTCTGAGTGACCGGAGTGACCGTTCATCAAAGCCCAGCATCTCACACGCTCTCTCTTTCACTGCAGAGCACCTCAAGCAGGAGCGACGCTGGGCTGTGATGAGTGGTGAAACTCTGCCCACAGCCCAGTCACTCGGAAACTGGGGCCAGCCTCGGTGACGTTGGGTAAACTGGAAGTTGACATGACATCATCAGATCTCAGAGGTCACGGAGCCCAGGGGTAACGTGATCAAGATGAGCGGACTACAATAGCACCACTCTCAGGCACAATTGACTACACAATGTATGAGAGAAGCCTTCTTTATAAGCTTTACAATGATGTGTGGCCACTATGCTGTTTAGTGGACCACCCCTTTAAGAGTAATCATAAAAGAACAAAGTTGTACTATACCCCTCAATATAAATACATTATATGAGATATATAGTTATCTGATGGAATTCTGGTATTTAAATCATGGATCCAATATGCTTCTGGTATAAGCAAAAGTCTGCTCGCCTGTTTTGGCTTTTTTTTTAAACCGTTCTATACCTACAATGTGTAAAGAAGACATGTTCCCTAGATGGACATTTAAAGGTGTTTTGACAGACCTGATATAGAGTAGAGTGCTTCAGGCAGACTGTGCTGTGGATAGAATCCATTAGGTGTTCACTAATTCTTTTCAAAATGTATTAATGTATATTAGGATAAAGATAGGTAGATATGAAACATAATAGAGCTGTATATACTGTACAAAACAAGGACACAATTTTCATATTGAAGTTAAGCATTTCTATAATTGATATGGGAAAGGCTTCATTATAGTGAGACTGGGTAAGTAGGCCATATACAGTTGAAACAAGGAGTTTACATACATCATCTAAAAAGACACATCTGCATGTTTTCCTCAGTATCTGACATAAAATCTGAATAAACCTTTCCTATTTTAGGTCAATTAGGAACCAAAATTATTTATATTTGCCAAATGCCAGAATAATGAGAGAGAATGTTTTAAGGCATTTTTATTACTTTCTACAAAGTCAAAAGTTTACATACATTTCCTTAGTATTTGGTACCATTGCCTTAAACTGTATGACTTGGGTCAAACTTTTTGGATATCTTTCCACAAGCTTCTCATAATAGTTGGTAGGAATTTGAGCCCATTCCTCCTGACAGAACTGGTGTAAGGGGTACTTCTCACATAGTGAGATCGCTGCTGAGTCACAGGTTTTGTGACGTACCAGTGACCTCATCAGTGATCTCGTTGTGTATGACACTAAGCAGCGACCTGGCCCCTGCTGCGAAATCACTGATCGTTACACACTGTTCTGGTTCATTTTTTGGTTGTCGGGCTCCCACAGGGCAGCACGCATCAGTGTGTTTGAAACCTTACCCAATGACCTCGTTCGCGACTCACGTAGGCGTGCATCTTCATTGTTTTCCGCGCCCTCTCTGTTCCGATTGGTGATTGCTACTGCATTCGGATTGACCGCTTCCATCCTCTGTTCTGGCTTGTAGATTGCAGTACATTTCAGAGGGCTGAATTCACTTGTCCCGGACCGCGTGTAGCAGCAGATCGTAATACAGTCCATTCTGCATCGGGACTGTAGGATGGACAAGGATGGAAAAGGATGGAAGCGCTATTATGTTGCCTTCTTTAAAGGAAAGGCAAGGCCGCCCAGTCACAACGCAGTTACGACCACCAATCGGAGCAGAGGGGGCGCAGAAAAGGCAATGTAGATGCACGACTATGTTACTAATCAAGATTTGAATCGTGCTATGTGACAGGGTCCCAGCGACCGCCATATCATTGCTGCGTCGTTGGGAAGATCTGACTGTTTGACAGCTCACTAGAGACCATGTAGCAACGTACCAGCGATCCTGATCAGGTCATATCGTGGTCGGAATCGCTGGTACGTCGTTTAGTGTGATGGTACCCTTACTATATAAGTCAGTGGATCAACCCATTTCTAAATTGTATGGTGACCCTCAGACCCTTAGCAGCAGTTATCAAGGGATAAAGGAATTGAGCAACTTGGATTTTGATATGCTTAGTAGGTGTTTCTGCATAGATACATGCTTGAGCGATTGCTAATTTCTGTATTCTCATTGAAAGAATAAAAAAAGAGAAAAATAGCAGTCATAATAGATACCTGGATTATGAGTAATGAAAACATATTGAATACTATAGATAGTCACCAATAATCAAAACCGTCAGTTATCAAAATATGGTCCTGGCAAAGTCAATTATTACATTATGAAATATTTCAAATCCATTTCGACTCCATATGAGATTGTCACTAATAGTCATGAGGCTTCTTAATGGTGCCTTTATGTTTACTGATTCCATGATCTTCGCTGTTCAGTTGTGCTTAGTTAAAGGGAATCTATCTTCCCAAATTTACAGTTCAAGCTTACCAAATAACCTTGTAGGAGATGGAGCAAAATCAAAAATCATTCTTTTTGTTTTAAAATTTGTTCCTTTGTTGCACCCAAAACCAATTTTATTGTAGTTTATAGATTATGGTGCTCATTGCACCCCTGGCATGGCTGAATGCCTCTGCCAACATTTTACCCACTTATTTTGATTACTGCTACTCCTATGTCGACAGTTTGCCAAGAGCCAGCCCTTTCTAAAGATAAACCTCCATTATGCAATTACTGTCCCTTTGTAGGAGAGAGAATACAGATCACTCTCTCCTCTCTTTTGATATAGCTTGTGTCCTCTACTATTACTTCTGTATGGGAGATAACACACTAATCACTTCTCCTTTCACATAACTTTGCTATTCAGCTATACCCGAGAGGTACCATCAGTGAATCGAGAGTGAGTTGTGCACTTTCTTCAGCACTGAATTGATAGCAGAAGAGGCGAGTAATGTCGGAAGCGAGCAGAGAGTGATTTGTGTGCTTTCTTCAGCACTGAAGTGATAGCAGAAGAGGCGAGTAATGTCGGAAGCGAGGAGAGAGTGATTTGTGTGCTTTTTTCAGCACTGAAGTGATAGCAGAAGAGGCGAGTAATGTTGGAAGCGAGGAGAGAGTGATTTGTGTGCTTTCTTCAGCACTGAAGTGATAGCAGAAGAGGCGAGTAATGTCGGAAGCGAGCAGAGAGTGATTTGTGTGCTTTGTCTTGCACAGGAACAGTGATCCCATTATGGAGGTTCAGGCAATGTTGGCTCTTGGCAACCTGATAATAAACATAGAATTAGCAGTAAGATACTCAGAGCACCTTCATTTGAATATTAAAATAAAGTTGTTTTTTGAGCAATGGAGGAACAGATAAAAAAAAGAATAATTTCAATTGTTGCTCCATTTTCTACAAGTCTTGAAGTGTAAATTTAGGGTCACAGACTCCATTTAATTGTACAACTGCTCTATCCTGTCTATGATCAGTGTGTCTCAGGAGTTGGGATCTGGGAAAGTAAAGCAATTGCTGGTGGTGTAAAGTATGGAAGACATACATTGGATAGCAGTGAAGGGGTTTATAATGTATTTCATACCTGGTTTCCAGTGGGTCACGCACCTATTCCAGATTCCATCGTTGTTAAGCTAAAATGACCTTCCTGTTTTCTCCTTGTAGTGATCATAAAAATGAGTGCAAGAAGGGTATAGAGAGGTCAGAGCAGTTATAACTTTACCCCTGCACATCTGCTCCATCCTTTCAGTGATCAGGCAGAGCATTTTAGGAGTGTTCAGCCTTATCATTAATGGATCTAATGGAACAGTGTCCATGAACTACAAATGAACATTGCTATGTATGGACCACAAGACAAAATTTTTACCACCTGATAGTAAATTATGTAATTATGAGATGGTTAGGATCTAGGAGCAGACATATAGTATAATGCATCCCATAGTCCTCCATATAGTATAATGCACACCAGGACAAATGGTCCTAATTAGTGATCAGCGAGTGCTAACATATTCGAAAATCGAGAAGGTTGAAAGCTTGAACAGGATCAACTTAAGTAACAAGTATATCGGAAGTTAATGGGAGCTTTTTTTTTCCTCAAACCCCCCCCCATCCCAGGAGGTCTGGGGGGCAGTAAATGTACTGGAATGGATAAAAACAGCCCTCAAATGGAATGAGAACAGCATGGGGAATATGCCTGGGTGCATCTCTGACTCCCAGGTGACTGCCAGGAAAAATGTTGTCAGAGTATTATACCACTTTTACGGAGTGACCATAAAACATACAAAACTGTAGACAAAATGGATTTTACACTAAAAAATTTTAGGAAACATTCTTTCCTGTATAAATGACATGTATATGAGGCAAGCAAAAAAGTGAAAAAAAAGCCTCCTCCACCCTTTAGGCTATAGTCACACAACATTTTTGCACTTCTCTTTGCTTTCAGTGTTGAAAAAAATGCTGCAAAAAGGCTGCAGCAGTGCTAATAGAATTGACATGCTTTTTCTTTCAAAACTGCAATAGTTTTCTATTTCAATTAGCTGGTACTGTAAAAATCAGCTTTCAATTTACATAAAAGTCATGAAAAAAAGCTACAATAAAACGCAACAAAAATGTAAAGTGTGAACAAAGCCTTAATAGTCGGACCACAGTATTTATTTAAAGGAGTGCATGCAATACATAATGGAATACACGCGTAGATGAGGGCCTCAGAATATATTTTTGGACAATTTTAAAAAGAGTGAGACCCCTACATTGGTAAAGCCTAAGCACTAATTGCAAGACCTAGCAAAAATGTAAAGGAGGTGTTGCACTACACCCTGGATGCCAAGTAGAAGATAGCCTCAGAATATTTTTTTTTTATAAACTGAAAAAGAGTGAAACTCCTAGAGTGGTAAAGCCTATTCATTAAGTGCAAGGCCTAGGAAAAATATAAAGGAGGGATTGCAATACACAATCGACAATACATAGAGTAGGGCCTCAGAATACATTTTTAGACAATTTTAAAAAGAGTGGGACTCCTAGCAAAAATGTAAAGGAGGGATTGCAATGCACCATGTAAGACAAGTAGAAGAGGGCCTCAGAATCAAAGAGTGGGTCTTCTACAGTGGTAAAGCATATACACTAAGTGCAAAGCCTAGCAAAAATGCAAGGCCTAGCAAATATTTAAAGAAGGGATTGCAATACACCATGAAGGACAAATAGAGGAGGACCTCAGAATACTTTTTTTATAAATTAAAAAAGCATGAGAAGACTCCTACACTGGTAAAACCTCTGCGGTAATTGCAAAGCCTGGCAAAATTTTAAAAGAGGGATTGCAATACACAATAGAAGACACATAAGGAGGTCCTCAGAATACATTTTTGGACAACTTTAAAAAGAGTGGGACTACTACAGTGCTGAAGCCTATGCTCTGCAAGTGTTTAGAGTTTGGGCCTGTGGATGGTGGTAGCATATTTCCACTTGCATTCTAAGGCCTAGGTTAGGGACAGCTGAAAGCTGTGCTGGGACAAAGAACTGGACAGGGTTGCCTATGGTGTTTGTGTAGCACCCCTGAACTCTTCACGGCACTAGTAGGTACTGCATCCTGTCACCGATGCAGGGCCTACCCTCAGGGACCTGAAAACTCAATGCCGGTACCATTCTACACACATAACATCCCCAGTTCCCTCACCCAGATAGGGATGACTGACTAGTTAGGGACCCAATGGATGGCCACCTAGGTGTGGAGCCATTCCAGTCCATTAGCCAACATGCCAGGGGGGAGATAGACAGTAGTCAGTTGGTGGAGACCAGTGAAGGAGATGGCTGTGTCTCAAAACGGGGTCATGTAACGGTGACGTGATGGGCACAGGAGAGTGGTTGCCAGGGAGCGTACAAAGAGGTACCCCTGGAACAAAAGGCCCCTAGGTTAGGTGGATGCTTCACAAATACCTGCACAGAAAGGGAACCTTCATGGACCTGACTGACCCAAGAATCCGAGGGCACAACAGTAACGATTGAGCCAGGGACTAGAACAGAACACCGACCCGACAGGGTTCACACTGCCTGCTGTACGGACGAGAGCCTAACAACAAACAGGAGGGGACCCCTAGATGCTCCAAGCTACAGGGTTCCACACAACTAAGAGGGAGGTGCAGTGAAAGAAGCCATCAGGTTACCACACTGGCATTTAGACTACTGGGATCCGGGGTCTGAACCAGCCGTCCAGCGGTGCCTATCTCAGTGGGTAAAAACCAAAGCTGCACTGCATTCTTCTTCGTGTGGTCTCCGTTCTTTCCACGCCACACCCCATTATCTACACCCTGGGACTCAGCCCTACTTGGGGGGCCCCAACATCCCAGCTGCCATCACTACTTAGCCGCAACCCGCAAGTGGCGTCACGATATACAAACTCTTTCAAATCCCTTGTAAATATCTCCCTATTCAAAAGCACCCCCAGGGTCAGAGAACCGGGCAACAGCCACAGTACACCTGTGACACAGCATCCCCATATACATACGGCCCGGGACCGAGTACCCCATAGCCCTGGGCAGTACATTTGCGAATGTGCAATGGCAGGTGCAGGGCAGAAGGCATCCACACCTGCGTCCTGGACATGGAATTGGAAGCACATAGCACAGGGAAAGAGGCAGTCATGTCATCCTCAGGCACTGAATGTAGACCTATTAGGCGTTTGGCCAACCTAGTCAGGTGCTTTCATGACATGTGCCTGAGCATGCTCGTGGTGGTCAGGCTGCTAGTAGTCTGGCTCCTGCTTATCTTGGTATGGCACAGGTTGCAAATGACCATTCTTTTCTTGAAACAAGCGCCTGAATAGTAAACACCTAAACCTTGGCCTGGGAACTTGCCGCGTGTGTGTGCTATGGGGAACAGTATACCATCTTCTCCCTTCTGGCCACCACACAGCCTATTACTTATTGTTGGAGTGCTGTGGATCCCCCCCCCTCTTGCACTGCTGTCTTCGCTCTGCATGTCACCTTCCCAGGTTGGGTAAGTGACTTTTTCATCCACCGCCTCATCTTCCACTTCGGCACTCTGGTCCTCCTAATTTGTTGACTAAACATGACTTCTTGTTAAATATTATCATTTACTTCTTGAGACACTAATTGCCATTCCTCACTGTCCTCTTCTCCTGACGGTAGCTGCTCAAATATTTGCCCATCGATACACATGATCTCCTCTTGTCCCTCTTGAAACGTGCAGGGTGAGAGACCATAATCAATAAATGGAAATGTAAAGAGTAACTCTTAGTGTCCAAATAGTGGATCATCAGACTCCTGGGCCTCACCATGGTGAGAGGAAGGAGGATCAGAATGACGATTACGTGGTCCAGACTCTTGGCTAGTGAGACTGGACAATGAAGGAAGACAGGGTGCTGCTGGTAACCTTATTAGAATCATTATTTGCCATCTAACCGACCAACTATTCACACTGTTCTGGTTTCTAGAGTGTTGTCAGGTGCCCCTTTACAAAGTAGGACAGGAAGATAGGTCTCGTGGATTAGCCTGTTGGATGTGCTCCCACAGCAGGCACACGTTACCGTCCCTTGCCGCACACCTTGTGCATGTTAGGTTAGGTAAATACTATATCTGCCTGCAAACTTTACAGCATAAATAGGGAAAATAAAATATATAGCCTGAAAAAGACTTTTGATTTTAGGTTGCAGCAGCAGTATAAGTATAGAAGGACTGTTTAAACCTACCAATTTGCCTGCTCTAAACCCAAACTAACCCTCTTCCAACAGCTACCGCTACAGTGGTTTTACTTCAAGAAAATACAGTATTTAGCCCTTGAAAGGGCTTTTTTTGGGTTGCAGCAGCAGTATAAGTATAGAAGGACTGTTTTGCGATAAACCCTGTCTGTTCTAATCCAAAACTATTCCTCCTCTAACAGCAATTCCTACAGTGAATGTAGGTAAAAATGGTTTTATTACAAGAAAAGATAATATTTAGCTCTAAAAAGGAATTTTGGTTTTAGGTTGCAGCAGCAGTATAAGTATGAAGGACTGTTTTGCAACCCTCCCTGAACTGAAGTGTCAAGTATAGTGGCCCAATATGGCTAGGGTATGACAGGCAATCCTCCCCACATGTTGATTAACTGTGAATAAGCCACAAAACATGCCGGGCGAATACTCAAGTATGGCACTCAAGTATCCGAGATACTCGATTGAGTAACGAGCTTGCCCAAGCACCCCCATGCTGGATCAAGTATTGAGCAGTAATGAGCATGCTCGCATGTCACTACAAACCTGTTTAGTTTTGTCAGTTAGAGACGCATATGTCGCGGGCGGAGGGGCCGGACCCGGGGACTTGAGCAGCTCTCCTCGCCCACGAGTGAAAAGGGGGTGGTTTGTTTTGGGAGATAGTTCGAGACGCCACCCACGGGTCGTGGTGATGATGGGCACCACCGCTGCTGGTGACGGGGATCCCGGGAGCGATGGCAGGGAGCAGCTAGGATGTTGTCCCCTCCGTGGGTAGGGGTTGGTGATCCTGGGGCCCAGTTGTGGAACGGGGAGGCTGGATGGCTGGGGTGCAGGGTTGCAGGGGTAGCGTGGCGCGGTGCCGGATGGCACTGTTGTACTCACTCAGACACAGATGCACAGAGTCCCTGGTAAACCAAACGGCTGGATGGACGGGTCCCACAGCCGGCTGCAGTGTTTGTGCTCTCCCTGGATAGTGTGATGGTGGCTGTCTTTCCCTGCACCTTGTTAGAATGTGCTAACTCCTGTGGTTGCCCACCGGTAGTCTGCTCCCCGGCGTATAGGTACCGAAGGAGCCTGTTTTGCCCGCAGGCACTGGCCCTTGGATCTGTAGCCTATGGTGGTGGCTGTATATCCTCACGGTGTGGACTGTTGCCTTCTGTCGGGTCTTGGTTGTTGGGAAACCCCTGGGGTTCCGGTCACACTCGGATTTGACCGTTGTAGGTGGCTCCAAGCCTAGTCGAGGTCCGATGGCCCTGCCTGTGTGCTTAGCTTCACTCCGCTCCCTGGCTCAGTACTGGCGGGCCACCGCCCGACCCCGGTCCTACGGCTCCACAGAGATCCACTAACTCCTGCAGACGGCCACCACCGTCTGCCAACCTTGCTGTTTGTGTCTGGGCCCCTACCCAGACACCGACAGTTTCTGACCTCTCACTTTCACCTCCAAACTCTAACTAACTGCTTTTCCCGCCTCCAGGCCTGTGAACTCCTCGGTGGGTGGGGCCTAGCTCCACCCCACCTGGTGTGGACATCAGACCCTGGAGAGAGGCAATAAGGGTTTTTGTTTGACTGGTGTGAACTATCCAGGGGAGGGGGTGTGTGTGGTGTTATGTCTGTGACTACCTGGCTAGTCCAGGGCGTCACACATACATGCCAACTGTTTCTATGAGTGTGCTGTTAGTGCTTTTGTCCATCCCTCTAAATAGTACTTCAGTGGATTTCAGATTTTTCAAGGCTTGGAAAGGTGTGATTAACAGGTTGTAGACCAAAAAAATACAGAAAAACTCCAGCTAGACAACCATGGATGAAAAAATAAAATGTAGCTTTTAGATTAAAAGTCCATAATGGCATTGACATGTAGTACTGACGGTACTGACGGTTGAGACCTGAGGAAGGTGCTATCGCCAAAACACATTGTTGTGCCACTGGGTCACACTATACCATCAGTACTACATGTCAATGCCGTTATGGACTTTTAATCTTATTAAATAAAATCTACATTTTATTTTTTTTTTATCCATGGATGCCTAGCTGGATTTTTTCTGGATTTTGTTTGGTTTACTATTGTGCGGTTTGCTGCCGAAGTTTTGTGCTTGGATCAAGGACAATTTACTACACGAGGTGGATTTTGACATATCTACATAGCGGTGAGCGGTTTCTTTGTGTTTTTTTTTGTTTTTAGGTTTTAGGGTACATTATACTTGTGGCTATTTTGTATGGTAAACAAATATTTGGTAATATGAGAGAAAAAAATACTCATTTTACGGCCACCACTGTTAATGCTGGCACCAAACGTTCTGTAACATAACATTACTAACGCAGGTCACAAATGGCCTCCCTTGCCTCTGGCAGCATATTAGTGGGGAAGAAGTGGAAGTTGAAATGAAATTTATGTCATATCAGTCAAATCAGGATGAAATTACCTCTGACAGTGACATTGTCAACTTAGTCCACCTCATCTGCTGGCATAACATTTAGCATTTTACATAGTAGAATTTCAATTCTGGACAGCTACATGTGTTCATCTCCTTAGTCACCTACCACACAACAACCTAGGCTCTAAAGCCTGCTTTACACGAGACGATAGATTGTGCGATAGCACAATCGATCGTACCCGCCCCTGTCGTTTTAGCGTCACGGGCAATTAGTTGCCCATGGCGCACAAACTCGTTTAACCCCCGTCACACGTACTTACCTTCCGGACGACCTTGCTGTGGGCGACGAATGTCCACTTCCTGGAGTGGGCGGGATGTTCGGCGTCACAGCGACGTCACACGGCAGGCGGCCAATAGAAGCGGAGGGGCGGAGATGAGCGGGATGTAAGCATCCCGCCCACCTCCTTCCTTCCATTAAGCTGTCGGGTGCCGCGGGAGGCAGGTAAAGCTGTTGTTCATCATTCCCGTGGTGTCACACGGAGCAACGTGTGATGCCACGGAAACGATGAACAACCGCCGCGATTTTAATTAAACAATTATATGAAACCCAGCGATGATTACACGACTCACGATTTGTGAGCAATACTGCGTCGCTAGGAAGTGTCACACAAGACGACGTCGTGCGGTATGCCGGATGTGCGTCACGAAAACCGTGACCCCAACGACATATCGCACAATCTATCGTCTCGTGTAAAGCCCGCTTAAGGAAGACATTTCACCAGAACAATTTTTCTAGTTAATTTATTGAACGAGGTGAACAGTTATTCTTTCTACTCAGATGACATAAAACCAGAGGTGTTGGAGGAGACAATTCAAATGCTCTGCACTCCATGATGGTACGGGCACTGGAAGTGGTATCGGCACTTTAAGCCAGAGGAAATCTCGAGTCAGGAATGGGGGCAAGGAGCTCAAAACATTTTCCATCCAGAGGCAACTATCAGTTAAATCAAGGATGACAATAACTATAATGATGATAATTCTGTGGTGGACAAGACCTAAAAAACCAGATAGGTTGTGCCAAGGGGGTGATGTTATCAAAGTAGGATAATGTTCATCTCGCCAATACATAGCAAAAATGGCATGTGGCTAAAAGATACCGTGTGTAAACATCTGCTTGTTCTGTATTTAGTTTGGCTACAGATTATGCTGCTTGCACTGTAGTTGGAGGGTTAACAGTGGCAAAAAGTTCTGGGTACTGTGGTGGTGAATCATACATGCAGCATCTCAGGTATGGTACATCTTTTGCACATTGCTGACAGACAAATCTTTGGCAGTTTGCAGGCTCTATCGGAGAAATATAAGCCATGGACTTCCAGGCTCAATCGGACTAGGAACTGTAGGTCTCCGAAAGGCCATGAAGTGCTAGTTTTGGAAAAGCAAGCCTGCACCAGAACAGAAGAACAAAAAGAGGCACAAAGTGTGCAGCGCACTGTGCACATCACTGCACGTTTTGACCATGTCCCTAGCCACATCCCAAGTCACATCATTTGGCATTGAGGGATATTCAGCAGATGCTCCAGACTGTTCATTCCTTCAAAATTGTATCAGCCAGAACTTTCTCATATTTATATATGCTTCACTATATGAAACGTTGCTTTTTTTTATTCCAAGGTGGGGTGAAAAGATGAAATTATATTTTGGCATTTTATTCTTTCTCATTTCTTTATTGTAGGTTTACAGGAACAAAATAATCTGACTTCTTCCTTCACCTACATAGAGATGCAGTATATATCTACTGATATCTCTATGTAGCTGAATAATTTGCTTCTGAGTTCACTGCCTGCAATATAGGTCAAGATTACCAAATCCTGCTATGCTGCTCAGTACAGGCAGTGGTTCAAGGCTAGAGCTGCTGCCTATGGACATAGCACTCACAAACTCGTAAGTTTAGTCCTGTCCCAGAAAACCAGAGCATATGAGAATTTAATTTATGCATTGATCTTCTTAACCACTTCAGCCCCGGGGCACTTTCCGTTTTTGCGTTTTTGTTTTTTGCTCCCCTTCTTCCGAGAGCCGTAACTTTTTTATTTTTCCGTCAATCTTGCCATATGAGGGCTTGTTTTTTGCGGGACAAGTTGTACTTTTAAATGAAACCATAAGTTTTACCATATGGTGTACTGGAAAGCAGCAAAAAAATTCCAAGTGTGGAAAAATTGCAAAAAAAGTGTGATGGCACAATAGTTTTTGGAATCTTTTATTCACGGTGTTCACTATATGGTAAAACTGATGTGTGGGTATGATGCCTGAGGTCGGTGCGAGTTTGTAGACACCAAACATGTATAGGTTTACTTGTATCTAAGGGGTTAAAAAAATTCACAAGCTTGTCCAATAAAAGTGGCGTACGTTTTGCGCCATTTTCCGAAACCCGTAGAGTTCTCATTTTTTGGGATCTATGGCTCAGTGATGGCTTATTTTTTGCGTCTCGAGCTGATGTTTCTAATGGTAGCATTTTTGCGCAGATGCTACATTTTGATCGCCTGTTATTGCATTTTGCGTAAAACTTGCGGCGACCAAAAAACGTAATTTTGGCGTTTGGAATTTTTTTGCCACTACGCCGTTTACCAATCAGATTAATTGATTTTATATTTTGATAGATCGGGCATTTCTTAATGCGGCGATACCAAATATGTGTATATTTATTTATTTTTTTAACCCTTTAATTTTCAATGGGGGGAAAGGGGGGTGATTTGAACTTTTAGGTTTTTTGTTTTTTTTTTAATTTTTTAAAACTTTTTTTTTACTTTTTTTATTTTATTTTACTAGTCCCCCTAGGGGGCTATAGCGATCAGCAATCCGATCGCTGATCGCTATCTGGTGATCACAGCTATACCGCTGTAAACAGCAGAAATAGTCACTTTCTTTTTTCCTCTGCTCCGTGCCGAGGAAAAAGGAAAGTGAAACTTCTTAGCAGCAGGCGTCATCACATGACCCTGTGCTACGATGGCAACCACCGAACGTCACGTGATCACTCACGTGACGTCCGGAGGGGGCGGCGGTAAGTAGAAAACATGGCCGCGCGCATATAGATCTCGCTGCTAGACTTTGGCAGCGAGATCTAAGGGGTTAATGTTCCGGGTGGAATGCGATTCCACTCGGAACATGTAGGCACACATGTTAGCTGTTGAAAACAGCTGATATGTGTGCCGATCCACGCCACCTGCCCGCGGCAGGGGGCGGGGCTTACCGGGACACGATCCATGACGGAAACATCCGTCCATGGTCGTGAAGGGGTTAAGTTAATTTATTCACTGAACTGAGAGGAGAAGCCGGGACAAAAGCAGTGAACAGCAGGACTGCGAGAGTGAGCCCTCAAATCAGAACAGTCCCACTCAATCTAGGATGGTTGGGAGGTATGGAATATGCCTAAGCTGTGTTCCTACCCCATCTCCTTACTTTTGTTTTTCTGTCAGCCAGGTCACATGTAGTAGTATCTGGTCAGTGCCGTCATCCAATTGAACATTTTACTCCACATACCACTTATCCTTCACAATTCTGCTACCAGGCTTCCATTCTTTATTGGAAACAGCTAAACCCCCAATCAATCTCTTTGTGCCAACTAAACTCCCACCTGGTCAAGTTGCTGGGAGTGTAATCATTAGAAGGTCACATTGTGGAATCAGCTGCTTTTCAAGAAATGATCAAGTGCACTCATCCTTTGTGGAAAATACCCAGTAATAATAATAACTATTATTTTTATTTATATAGCGCTAAATCTATTCAGCAGCATTTTACAGCTTAGAGTGGACATGTACTGATAATATAAGACATTACAAAGTAGCAAGATTTGCCAGATACCAAGAGGGGTGAAGGCCCTGCTCACAAGCTATGAGACCCAGCAGCCAATATTTCTTGTAGGTAAATGTGAGATTCTCTCTTGGTTTGTTTTTGAGCCTCAAACTGCAGTGGACTGTAAACATTTGTAGCAGCAACAAAGAGCAGGGACAATACATGAGTTTTCATGGTTCAGTGAATGAACGGTAACAAAGCAAAACTGCAACCAGGACAGGTGGTGAAACCTCCATGACTTGGCGCTATGTCTGTTTACACCTTCAAGCTGTGGTTATCTGTCTCTTCTTACATCTCCTCTGCATCCTCTTCAGTAGACTTGATCCCATCCCCAACAGGCACAGAGTAAAAGGCTGTGGAGAAGAAGCGCAATAGGGTTTTACCCCAATAACACACGGGGTAGAGACAGGGAGCAGTAATACTCACCAAGTGAAATTGTGAAAGTCACAACTACTATGCAGGCATGGAAAGTTTTGATCAAGGCAGCAGCAACCCAGACTGCAGATAACAGAGAACAACAGAGGAAAATAGGGTTTTTTTAAGCCGCGCCAATGATCACTTCTCAGGTATTCAGATTAATGGATCTTTATTTTGCACAGGTCTATGCGTTTCTGGGGTCTCAGCTCCCTTCCTCAGGACCATCAGGCATAAGAACACATCAAATCAATGGGATTTGATGTGTTCTTATGCCTGATGGTCCTGAGGAAGGGAGCTGAGACTCCAGAAACGCATAGACCTGTGCAAAATAAAGATCCATTAATCTGAATACCTGAGAAGTGATCATTGGCACGGCTTAAAAAAAACCTATTTTCCTCTATTGTTCTCTGTTATCAACAGGCACAGAGCACAGCATTGATCCTAAACAACATCCTCATTCTTTTCATTCATGCAAGGTAAAGTGCTTCTAAGACGTTTTAAAGCTTGAAAGCCTGGAGGACAAAAATCATACAGTTGACCAGTTTCTGCTGTGCAGCTTGCAACAAATGGCTTTCTGAGAACTGCAATGTCCACTACGGAAGCACTTCGAAGCGGCAACTAAATTTGTCAATAGGGACAACTGTGGAATCAGCACTATCATCGCTCTCATATTTGCCTTGGAAAAACAGTCATAGGGATGACAGAGGGGTTGGAGGAATAACTGCAACTTGCACATGTTCATCCTTGTGGCTGCTGAGCAGATGGCAACACATGTTACGTACACTAAGGCTACTTTCACACATCCGGTTTGAGCACTGCGGCTCAATCCGGCTGTAAAAACTATGCAACGGATGCGGCGAAAACACCACATCCGTTGCATAAGTTTTTACATGCGGCCCGTCCGGTTTTTTCCGGTTGCGGCATGCTACTGAGCATGCGCAGTGGAAAAAACCGCATGCGGCGACCGGATGCGTTTTTTTCCGCATCGCGCCGCATCCGGCCTCCATAGGTATGCATTGAAAAATGCGCCGCAGCGGCCGGATGCGGCGCGATGCGGCGTTTTTTGCCGGAGCAAAAAACGTTGCAGGGAACGTTCGATCCGGCCGCGGCATTGGCTAAATCTGCCGCATGCGGCAAAAACCGGACCGAACGCAAGCCCCTGCGGCACAATACGGCACTAATGTAAGTCTATGCAAAAAAACCCGCAACCGGCGTTACAAAAGCCGGTTGCGGTTTTTCTGCAGAACGCCGTATTGTGCCGCAGAGCAAAAATCCGGATGTGTGAAAGTAGCCTAAGATGTGCAGGACATGAAGAATTAGGAGGAGCATCAGCAGGTGGATTTGGAGGAGGACATTAAGTTATCCTAGGCACAGGCAGCGAGCGAGGCTGACAGAGTGAAAATTATGACAATGATAACCAACGCAAAGGAGGGGGGAGAAAATAAACCAACAGGGCTCTTAGTCGTGCAGTCGAACATGGCACTCTATATGCTGAAATGTTTGTTGGTGTCAGGTGTATCCTTACCATCAGGCAAAGGTATGACTATTGAATGATATGCTTGATTTTTTTAGACCCTCGCTATGAAAGCAACATGTTATACGGAGTTAAAAAAAATCACAAGTCATTGATTCTTTCCTTTGAAAACAGCTAACCTATTCCTGCCCCCTTAAATAAAGGAATAATTTTTGGACAGCTTGATAAAAAGTTGAAGTTGTTTATTCTTTTTGCAAATAGAAAATCTGTTCCTGATCACAAAAAGGGATTTTTTTTTTTACTCCTAGTTAAGAAGCTATTGTTTCTTCACTTCTTTCTGCTCTCTAATTAAAGGAATACTTTTTGTATAGCTTGAGAATACACAATTGATTTTTAATTTTGCAAATAACAATCCTTTTCTGGATCCTAAAATAGGTTAATTTTGTATAGCATGTTAAAAACTTGCCATGGCTTCATCTCTATTGAAAGAGCAAACTTTTTGCTGTCTCCTCATCCTCAAAGAGAGATGATTTTGGGATGACCTGTGAAAAAGTTATCACTTCATGATTTAGCAAACAGTGATTTTTGCACTCCTGCCATGCCACCTCCTCCCTTGTGTAAAAGCCCCAGTTTCTTCCTTTGCACCACCTACAGTCAAATGAAAAAGTTTGGACACCCCTATTAATGTTAACCTTTTTTCCTTATAACAATTTGGGTTTTTGCAACAGCTATTTCAGTTTCATATATCTAATAACTGATGGACTGAGTAATATTTCTGGATTGAAATGAGGTTTATTGTACTGACAGAAAATGTGCAATCCGCATTTAAACAAAATTTGACCGGTGCAAAAGTATGGGCACGCTTATCAATTTCTTGATTTGAACACTCCTAACTACTTTTTACTAACTTACTAAAGCACTAAATTGGTTTTGTAACCTCATTGAGCTTTGAACTTCATAGGCAGGTGTATCCAATCATGAGAAAAGGTATTTAAGGTGGCCACTTGCAAGTTGCTATCCTATTTGAATCTCCTATGAAGAGTGGCATCATGGGCTCCTCAAAACAACTCTCAAATGATCTGAAAACAAAGATTATTCAACATAGTTGTTCAGCGGAAGGATACAAAAAGTTTTCTCAGAGATTTAAACTGTCAGTTTCCACTGTGAGGAATATAGTAAGGAAATGGAAGAACACAGGTACAGTTCTTGTTAAGCCCAGAAGTGGCAGGCCACGAATAATATCAGAAAGGCAAAGAAGAAGAATGGTGAGAACAGTCAAGGACAATTCACAGACCACCTCCAAAGACCTGCAGCATCATCTTGCTGCAGATGGTGTCAATGTGCATCAGTCAACCATAGAGCGCACGTTGCACAAAGAGAAGCTGTATGGGAGAGGGATGCGAAAGAAGCCGTTTCTGCAAGCATGCCACAAACAGAGTCACCTGAGGTATGCAAAAGCACATTTGGACAAGCCAGTTACATTTTGGAAGAAGGTCCTGTGGACTGATGAAACAAAGATTGAGTTGTTTGGATATACAAAAAGGCGTTATGCATAGAGGCAAAAAAACACGGCATTCCAAGAAAAGCACTTGCTTCCCAAAATAAAATTTGGTGAAGGTTCCATCATGCTTTGGGGCTGTGTGGCCAATGCCAGCACCAGGAATCTTGTTAAAGTTGAGGGTCACATGGATTCAACTCAATATCAGCAGATTCTTGACAATAATGTGCAAGAATCAGTGACGAAGTTGAAGTTACGCAGGGGATGGATATTTCAGCAAGACAATGATCCAAAACACCGCTCCAAATCTACTAAGGCATTCATGCAGAGGAACAATTGCAATATTCTGGAATGGCCATCCCAGTCCCCAGACCTGAATATCATTGAACATCTGTGGGATGATTTGAAGCGTGCTGTCCATGCTCGGCGACCATCAAACTTAACTGAACTGGAATTGTTTTGTAAACAGGAATGGTCAAATATACCTTCATCCAGGATCCAGGAACTCATTAAAAGCTACAGGAAGTGACTAGAGGCTGTTATTTTTGCAAAAGGAGGATCTACAAAATATTAATGTCACTTTTATGTTGAGGTGCCCATACGTTTGCACCGGTCAAATTTTATTTAAATGCGGATTGCACATTTTCTGTTAGTACAATAAACCTCATTTCAATCCAAAAATATTAGTCAGTTATTAGATATATGAAACTGAAATAGCTGTTGCAAAAACCCAAATTGTTATAAAGAAAAAAGGTTAACATTAATAGGGGTGCCCAAACTTTTTCATATGACTGTATATATCAACCACTGCAAGGCAGGGATCTGCATCCAAAAAAGGGATAATTTTTAGACCATATTTACTATTAAAAAAGACTAAAAAGTTTGTAAGTGCTGTTGTGTGATGTTAAACAGGCTATTGGTTATTAGTGGTCACTATCCATTTATAACATGAGATTACTTTGACATTTCTAAGGAGACCTCAGAGTGTTACATTTCTTGTCTGGACAATTAAAGGTTTAGCAGTACTGGGAATTTGTGTAAAATCAAACTGTTATGCCGGCGTCACACGGTACGATATATCGAGCGATATGTCGACGGGGTCACATCGTAAGTGACGCACATCCGGCATCATTTGATATATCGTAGCGTGTGACAGCTACAAGCGACGGTGAACAAGCAAAAATACTCACCTTATCGTTGACACGTCGTTCATTTTCAAAAAGTCGTTTCTTCTTCTGTGCGCCGGTTGTTCATCGTTCCCAGGGTAGCACACATCGCTCCGTGTGACACCCCAGGAACGATGAACACAGCTTACCTGTGTCCCGCCGGCTATGCGTAAGGAAGGAGGTGGGCGGGATGTTTACGTCTCGCTTATCTCCTCCCCTCTGCTTCTATTGGCTTGCCGCTGTGTGACGTCACTGTGATTCCGAATGTCCCACCCCCTTCAGGAAGTGGATGTTCGCCGCCCACAGTGAGGTCATCCGGCAGGTAAGTACGTGTGACGGGGGTTAACGACTTTGTGTGCCACGGGCAACTAATTGCCCATGACGTACAAACAATGGGGGCGGGTACGATCGCTCGTGCGATCGCACGATAGATTGTACCGTGTGACGCCGGCATTAGGAAAAAATTGTTTAGCCCTTCAAACTTGGACTTCCAAAGATTTGATCATCTCTGGTCCTGATCCAATTACAGCTCTTTCTATTCCTATGTTCAACCATACTATTGAGAGTATTTGAGAGATAAAATTACCACTATCTAAATCTGAATATCCTCATATTCTTAATAGAATAGGACTGTCAATAGTCATATTTCTTTAATGATTATTTGAACATTATTATTATCTAATGTGACTTTAAGGCCTCTATAATTGAATTTAGAACAACTTAGGATCAGGCCAAATTGTAAATCGGTTCCTGGAACATGTTTTACAGCAGAGCTGGCTTGAAATAGATAATATTTATATCACGGCAGAAGGGAAGTAAAAACAGCCGGCAGATGGAGTCCATCATGTCAGATACAATGGTGTCACTGCCAAGTTCATCGTAACTCAGGTTGCGTGATAGAATTCTTCCCAACAGTGCTGCCAAGACAGAGGGTAGAGTCAACATTGAAGATTTTATTATTACCTTGTTACACTGCAGATTAAAAATGATCTGCTATCTTAAGCCTAAAAAGCCGTCTGTGCTATGTGTAAATATTTTCACACTGCAAGATTTGGATTTATGGTGGATGACACTAGTTCTGGGAATTTACTCATTTTTGACATAGCGAGAACAAAAATAGCATGTCGATACAAATGTTGGAATACTTTGTTTATTAGTCAACATTACTTGTTGTCCTTTATCAAAAGCTATATTACCAAACCACTCTGTTATATATTTTCCATTGATGATGCCCTCCTTTGTCATTTACTGTTTAGGGGCTTCACTGGTGATCTATCCAAAAGACCCCAAAGAATATGGGAATGGAATATACCGTAATTAGTACATTTAAAGAAATACTCCATTATGTTGAACATGATTTTTGCAATTTAAATTTTTAAGAATAGCAATTAGTCCCATGAAGGACCATTTTTTGCTATAATCTCTTCCCAAGAATGGATGTATGGTAACATCCTTACCACACTTATATGACTACCTTCCAGTGATCAAAACAAGGCTGTGAGTGGCTGCTGCACTTCTGTTATTATGGCAAAAGTTGATGAAACACCACCACTTAGTCCCTTACATGCCTCATTTCAGTATATTGAAACCTTTGTGATACAATGTTGTGTAGTAGTTTACCTTGCAGTTGGAGATCTACAAAAAGGTCAGAGGCATGGGTTAATAGATTAGTCATCTATGGCACTTTGGCAGGAAATAATGCTTTGGAACACTCTGTATTTTAAAGCAATATGAATAACTGTTAACTAGATAGGGATGATTGCCACGCTGCTATGAGGAGGAGACACTCAATAGGTCATCAAAGTGATTTATTTAAACGCATTTAAGAGAGAACCCCTTCTCCTTCTTCAGGAATGTGATTCGAGTGATTTTTCCTGAAGAAGGAGAGGGGTTCTCTCTGAAACTCATTGAAATAAATCACTTTGATAAGCTATTGACTGTCTCCTCCTCATGGCAGCGCAGCAATTATCCTTATCTAGCTAATGGTTATCCTCTATTCCATGTGGTGCCGCAGCAGCCGCTACTTACAAGCATCTATAATTAGTTGTGACTCACACAACTTTATAAGGTGAGCTTCCCCATTTGATCACCTACCCGGTAATATCTGATAAGACCCTATTTTTGCATTCCTGTCTTCCAAATTCTTAAAGCAATATGTATGTGATAGCTTCAAATCCCCTAAACATGTAATAAAATTTGTTCTCCACAGTGATTTCAGATTACCTCCCATTTTAGAGTGGCCATAGGGAAGGAGTATTCATAGGAACGCTTGTTCCCAATTATTGGCCTGTTTAAACACATCAGCAAAAACTCGGCAAACCATCAAGACATTTGTTCATCAGATGTAATGATTTTTAAGACAGTTTAAAAATCATCGGTATAGGCAGCACATCATTGGGATATGCTTCCAATAACATGATATTCTATATGCACAGAATGATCGTCATATTAACGATCCTTATATGCACATAGGATCATGGATGGCTTGTCTAAATGGGCCATAAGACAATTGCTGATGGACTTGCATGTGATGATCTGCAGTCACTTAACTAGTACAATCAAGCCGTGTAAACCTGGAATATTATGGTGATGTTGTTAAGTCATAGAAACCTAATCAATAAAATTCTCAGAACTTGTTCTCACAAACTGTTGAACAATTTTATTTTAAACAATAGGAAGTTTAGAACCTAGAAATGATGAGCTGAATGTATTCTTTGTCCATGATGTATTCTAAAAGAAATTAATTCCTAATTGATATTCATTAGGAGCCAATTACATCAACGAAATTCAGGTTGATAGCAGTCTCTAGACCGTAACTTTTCAAAATACAATTTGTAAAATACAGTTATTATATTATTTTAAATTTATTTGAGTAAAAACATAAAGATTTTGACATATGTATCTGACATTTCTTTGTTACTGCTCCAGTGAATAAATTAACGTTTGGATGCTACCATTTCGAGGTGTGTACTAAACAGTCTGACTTAGTCAAATCAATGCTGGCAGGGTAAGATTACATAGAGATATAACCTTTTGGATTGGTAAATCCACCCAGATCATATTATTTGCCTATTAATGCTACGTTAGGGCCTTGCCATTTGAGGAGAATTATCAGCGATTTATTCTAAGACTGCTATACCAAGTCAGGAACTAATTGCACTAGAAAGATGAAGAACCTCCAACTATACAATAATTCATCCCTAAAATTAATTGCTTGATATATCTTGAAAAGTTTGTATTTCAAAAGAGAACAACTCCTCTCAAATTTGAGGCCCTATGGGTCCTGTGGTTTGACTGCCCTTGTTCCATTAACTCTAACATGACAAGATTACTATCAACCAAAATTAACCAATGAATACCATATTTTTCTGACTATAAGACACATTTTTAAGCAAAATAACTTCTTGCTAAAATTTATTTGCATCTTATAGTCCGCAGTCAGTAAGGTCATCAGTGCCAGACCTCCCTGACTGCTTCCTTGTATCATCAAGAAGAGCATTCATACGCGCTGTGCTCCTATCTCTGAGATAACTAAAGGCCTAGTCCCACTAAACAACTTACCAGCGATCTCAACAACGATACAACCTGATAGGGATCGCTGGTAAGTTGCTAGGAGGTCACTGGTGAGATGTCACACTAAGCGACACTCCAGCGATCCAACCAGCAACCTGACCTGGCAGGGATCGCTGGAGCATCGCTACACATGGAAGCATGCTGCACTTGGTAACTAAGGTAAATATCGGGTAACCAACCTGATATTTACCTTGGTTACCAGCGAACACCGCTTAGCGCTGGCTCTCTGCACACCTAGCCACAGTACACATCGGGTTAATTACCAGATGTGTACTCTGCTACGTGTGCAGGCAGCAGGGAGCTGGCTTCTGCGGACGCTGGTAACCATGGTAAACATTGGGTAACCAAGAAGCCCTTCCCTTGGTTACCCGATATTTACCTTCGTTACCAGCATCTGCCGCTCTCACACTGCCAGTGCCGGCTCCTTGTTCCCTGCACTCCTAGCCACAGTACACATCGGGTTAATTACCCGATGTGTACTCCAGCTACGTGTGCAGGGAGCCGGCACTGACAGCGTGAGAGCAGCGGACGCTGGTAACGAAGGTAAATATCGGGTAACCAAGGAAAGGGCTTCTTGGTTACCCGATATTTACATTGGTTACCAACGTCCGCAAAAGCCGGCTCCCTGCTGCCTACACATTTAGTTGTTGCTCTGTCGCTGTCACACACAGCGATGTGCGCTTCACAGCGGGAGAGCAACAACTAAAAAATGGTCCAGGACATTCAGCAACAACCAACAACCTCACAGCAGGGGCCGGGTTGTTGCTGGATGTCACACACAGCAACATCGCTAGCAAGTTGTGCCTCAGCAGCGATGTTGCTAGCGATGTTGCTTAGTGTGACGGTACCTTTAGCGGCTGCATAGTTTTCTCTAATTCATGCTGAGCAGGAGAGACTGAGACAAGCTTGTAACAGGTTAGGCAAAGCTTGTGTCCACATGAGGGGTAATAGAATGGATCTTCGGTGCACCGGCTGAAGAAAAAAATAACTTTCACATGTAGATAAGTCGATTTACACTTAGCAGAAGAGTCTCAGTCTCCCAAACGAAAGCCGATCTCCTGCATTTCCCATGTAACTATGTGTGTGCACCATATAGGATACATATGTATGTGATGCTGTCCTTGTTTGCTCACATTTATGTGTGGTCATAAAGGGCACAGGAAATCAATGTAGCAAAAACTGCTTGATATAAAATCTGCAATAGTGCCAAAATTAGAATATCATCTACTAAAGTGTACAGGTGGCTAAATTGTGTATAAGGAGCTTAAGTGGTATAAATGAAAGACATTACTCAAGACACCAGGCACAATGCTGATTCCACAATAAATATCCCTTTATTAACTTTTCTACAAAACAATCAAAGTAAACTCTATTGGGACTTTGTGATGTTGCTGCTATTGTTTGGTACAACCCTTCTATTATACTTCTACCAATTTGCAATAAATTATTACCCATTCTTCTACCCTATAGAACCAAGAAACAAACACAACCATAGCCTACCAATATTACCCCCTCCACATCTTTATATCAGTAGGGTAGTTTCAAATTTAATATTTTTTCCTATTTTCTGTTCTCCAAACCTTGGTGCGTCTTAAGGCCACTTTACACACATAGATAAAACTGCGGCAGATCTGTGGTTGCAGTGAAATTGTGGAAAATCAGTACCAGGTTTGTGGCTGTGTACAAATGGAACAATATGTCCATGATTTCACTGCAACCACAGATCTGCCAAAGATTTATCTCTGCATGTAAAGTGGCCTTTAGGCCTTGGTTTCACTTGCGCATAGCTTCCAATGTGAGAGCATCAGAAGTGATATCCTAATGACCCCCTGCTGTGGGTGTGAGCCTGGGGTCATGTAACTGTGATCTGATTTTGCGATCGGATCACAGCTGCGGAGAAGAGGGGGGTGTGGATACTGCTGTGTGGATACTGCTAATGACAGGCTGTAAACCACAGAGACTCTCTTAATAGCATTACTACAACTGCCCATGGCAGAAATAACAGGCTGCAGATCCCAGTCTCATATCTGCTAGCATTCCAAATACTGCCTTCATCTCAGGTGCTAGTTACTGATGAAGGCCATGTTTGGGCCGCAATGTCTGACTTGACTATACTGAGTATGAAATAATAAAAATCATCATTTTACTGAATTCAGGAGTGCCTTGTATATATTACTACTGTATATGGTCTGGAAACCTACCTGAGCACCCTGGTAACTAGAAATTCGGTAGAAGTGCCTTATCCTTTTGAACAGTAGGTTGATATATATCTGTGCAATAAAGTCTTACTATACGGTAAATTTCAAACAATTCCTGGTAAGGACCAAGATATAATTAGAGATGGAGCTGTCCGATGTGAAGTCACGTATTGCCAGAGACTGTGTATATCTTAATTAAAAGTTACAGGGTTTGATTGTGTATGAATTTGCCACCAAATAGTATGCACATATATAATTGTGATCACTTTGTCTCCTTACTTCTTGAGGGCTGGGGAGGGGGCAGGAAATGTAAATGAAAATTAACAAATCTCATCAATGGAAAACTAAAAAGTGGTTGGGAAATCTGCTGAACTTAAAGAACTATGCAATTTTGTAGGCCCCTCATAAGGCTGTGAGTATGGGGTAGGGTGGGCTTCATGGGTTTGGGCTTATGTTGTTACTTGATATATTTTTACAATTTTGAAAATGTTCAATAAAAATCTTCTGAAAAAAAAGTGGAACAACATAGGAACGGGGCAGTATAGAGTTATAAAGTAAAGCCAAAGGGGAAAATAATCATTTACTAAAACAAACATGTCAGGAGAGCAAACAGATTCAATTTAAACTTCTTCAAGATTGTAAACTATGAGTTCCAAGTTTTCACTCTCTGGCAGGACTTCCACATTTTTTCTCATTTTTCGAGCTCATTTCAATTTCTAAACAGTCGAATAGTCAGCTTCAGCAAAAGGAATTATCTATATATGCAGCATAGGACCTATCTGAATTGCGATCAGAACTACCTTAACAAATATTTTCCATTTTATAGCTCAGATAAGTCCTACTTATAAGTGCTCCTCTGAGAATCTGACCAGGCTTCATGTAATAACTACATTTAAAGGGTTATGAATAGAATTATCCACACACTGCCTAGGGTTATGTTTCTGATGTCTATAATCTAATGGCTATATGCCAATGGGAAATCCTCCTAACCACGGCATTTGTATCCTTGGCCAAGATGTTCATGATTCCATGTAATGAGCATAATGAATGCAGCCCAGTCGAGTGGTGTTAGTTTTTCATTTAAGCTAGTGGCTTAAATGCCAAGGGCTCCTATTTTTAATTGAGCTTTACAAAAGGGTGAATCATTTGATCATTGCTTCATGCCTCCAGGGACATAACCAAAGGACAGCCGAGATCAGCTACCCACATAGTAAAATGAGCTCTATCTAGGTATATTGTTGCAATACATACAGTATATTAAAATAGTTTATCCATCTAACCTTTAGTACTTTAAGGGGTTGTTTGGGAAGTAATTAGACTACCAGCAGGAAATGTGGTAAAATGCAAAAAAAAAATACTAATAACCATAACTCGCCTGTTATATTTGCTGCTGCTCCAACATAGACTTTCCATAATCACTTATTGACTTACTTTACTTTGCCACTTCAGGCCTTGTATGTTCACATGACCTCTGTACCTAACCATTGGCATGATTAGTTGTGTGCTGTACATCAGTGGTCCCCAACCTTTTTTGCACCAGGGACCGGCTGCAAGCAAAACCATTTTTCCATGGCCGGGGTTTGGGCAGGGTGGGGCTTTGGTCATATAGGGTGGGGTCATGGAGAACATACATCTAGCAGGAGTTGAAAGCGGGCTGGACACATATGATGTTCTTTTCCCTGCTCCTGTCTGAGCAAATTCTGCAGAGTATCAGCACTGTACATTGAGCCTCAGTGTACAGCACTGCTACTTAGCAGTGTTATACACCAAACATTGTTGAAGACCGGTAGGTGCTGGCGGGACCTCGGTGTTCAGCGCTGTATACCAAGCTCCTGCCAGTAGCTATGCCAGGATTCACGACACTGTAGCCAGATTGCTGACCCACCCCACCACACCCCACATAATGTGCTGTGCCGGGAGCTGCGTCTACTGAGGCCAGCCCGCCGCCCTTCCCTGGAACACCCCGCATAATGTGAATTTTAAATGTCATGGCTCACAGCAAAGGACACTATCCAGGGCGTGAAAGGGTGGGACAGTGGGCAGCATCCACCCTACAAAGTGTGCTTTGAGCCGCCGCAGAGCCCACTGTCAGTGATTAGTGCTGGTTTACAGTGACACTGTGGACCGGCAAAAAACCCCAACCACCCAGTCTTCATCCGCCCAGTTTTTGGGGACCCTTGCCGTACATGAAAGTATCACTGCTAAGCCCTGTGATTGGCTGACACAAACTAGGACTGTATATTCTGCTAATGACTAAAGAACAGTCGTGACCAAGTGTTTCCAAGGCTGAAGCTGATAATGTGCAGAAGGTATATGTACAGAATCAAAAGTGCAATGTCATAATGTCATACATGTTACACATATAGAAGTGGGTGAATAGTTACTATTAGTGCTCGAATAATGCTTACCGAATACCAAGTACTATTCCAGAATTCATCACAGCAAGAAAAATACCTGGGTTCCCCCTTGACTTGCATTAGGTTTGTTATTTGTGGTGAATACCTGAATAGTACTTTGGTAGTCGTTATGAATAATCCAAACACGAATACAATTCACTCATCACTATATACATACTCTAATATGAAAGGCATTAACCTGTCATCAGAAATTTTGCTTTAAACCTAAAAGTTTCCCCCTCTGCAGCTCCTGGGCTGCATTCTAGCAAGGTTCCTGTACTTTTTGTGGCCCCTTTTAAACCAAATTAAATACTTTATAAACTTGTACCTTTTGCTATGTAAATTTTGTAAATCGTCCATGGGGGCGGGCTCTCTGCTGACCGTTGCTGTTCCTCCAGCACATTGACGCCGTCCTCCCACGCTCCATTTCATCCATCAGGACGCCGCCCACTGCGCCCGAGGTGCCGCCCATGCCAGGACACCTGGTGACGTGTGCCACAAGCACGAGATTATGTGCGGTGCTGTGATTGCATCGCAAGTGCCAGCCCATAATCACGTGGACGCGCTTTCCCCCACTGCCTCCAGCGTTCTGCGCAAGCACTCGCCGGCCAAATGACCCGACATCACCTCCTTCCCATCTTACCCTGCAGCAGGGCAAGATGGAAAGAGGTGACGTCGGGTCATCTGGTCAGCAAGCGCTTGCGCAGAACGCTGGAGGAAGAGGGGAAAGTGCGGTCATGAGGTTATGGGCGTCACTTGCTGATGACACTCACAGCGCCGCCCATAACCTCGTGCCTGCGCAAAATGTCACCAGTGGTCACACATGCACACAGTGCACAGTTCCGCTACAGTCGCACAGCGCATGCGCGGGACCATGGGCGCCCAGGGGCGGCATCCTGAGATATGAAATTCAGCGTTGGGGGGCGGCGTAAATCTGCTGGAGGAACAGCAATGGTCAGCAGAGAGCCCGCCCCCATGGACGATTTACAAAATTTACATAGCAAAAGGTACAAGTTTATAAAGTATTTAATTTGGTTTAAAAGGGGCCACAAAAAGTACAGGAACCTTGCTAGAATGCAGCCCAGGAGCTGCAGAGGGGGAAACTTTTAGGTTTCAAGCTAAATTTCTGATGACAGGTTCCCTTTAAGGTACTAGGAGAGCAATGTATATTTTTTTGTCATCTGGAATCCCCCAAATGTTGAGTATTGGTATCCCCCCATATTTTTCTATGGTCTTAATTGGAAATAGATATAGTATATATCACGAAGGTTTGACATATTGACAATTTCTGTGGATTCAGTTTAAAGTGAACTGGTCAGTAGATTTCATATTACAGAATGCATATATTGTGAAAAAACCTCTTCACCCCAAGCCTGTTTTCACTTTCCTGGCCACGCAATTTTTTCAATTTTGACCAGTGTCAGAAAGTGCCGTATATTCAGGATGTACTGTACTTCATGTTAGTAGTAAAATCAGGATGATATTTTTTTTGCATTTATTTGTGAAAATATCAGAAATTTGGCAAAAATGTAGGAAATTTAGAAATGTTGAAACTTTTAATTTTTATGCCTTTAAAGAACAGAGTTGTATCAGACAAAATAGTTAATAAGCAACTACTTTATATCAGCACCATTTTTGAAACTTTTTTTTGTTTGGAAGTTAAAAGAGTTAAAAGTAATTTATCATTTTTCCAACTAAATTTACAAAATAATTTTTTAGAAAATACCCAAAATTGACACCATTCTAAAAACTGCATCCCTCAACCTGCTGAAAGCCACATCAAAATGTCTGCATCAGATTTCAGTACGAAATTTGCATCAACTGGCAGAAAACTGCACTAAAATGGCATCAAAACAGTTTTGTGCATTTTTTGGCTAAGAGATGCAGATTTGGTGCTGACATTTTTACACCATATTCCTGCACCCAAGCTACACCTCCTGGAAAAAACTTGCATCACTATCACATCAAAATCGTATGGTGTTTTGATGCATTTTTTTTGCCAGGACGTGTAGATTGGGTGCAGGAATATGGCATAGAAATTTCAGCACCAAATCTGCATATCTTGGCAAAAAAGTGGTTTTCTGCCAGGAGATGCAGGTCTGTGAAGTTAGTGACCTCAACTATTTAAAATACAATAAAAATGATTGAAAATCTTAGTGACCTCAACAGTTCAATTAGGTCACCTGAGGTCAAGTTACCTGCGGCCACAGGTGGAGGATCGTGGGAACCTCCAGCTGTGACCAGAAATAACCTCAGTGATGTCAGCACTCATCACTGCGGCTCAGTCTCTGCCTGAAGCCCACAATGGTTGGTCATGTTCTATTCCCACATGCTGTGCCTTCAGTAATGTAGTAGAGCTGGAATCGTCATGGGACCTCGTTTGGATTAAGTTAGAGTTGGGTAATTTAGGGGTCTAATGTGACAATCCTTGGCAGCTGTAGGCTACTATTTTTAGGCTGTGGGCCCAATAAGCATGGGCCTCTCTAGCCTGAGAATACAAGCCCCCAACTGTCAGCGTTATGATGACTGGGTATCAAAATTCAGGGGGACCGCATGCTGTTTTTTAAAAATTATTTATTGAAATATTTTTTTAAAAAAAGGCACATGCGGGCCCTCTTATTTTGATACACAGCCAAGATAAGCACACAGCTGGGGGCTGCAGCATGTAGCCATATGCTTTATCTGTGCTGGGTATCATAATATGGGGAACCCTACATCAATTTTTTTATTATTTTATTTATTTTTACACCAATACAGGGACATATACAGACAGCGTCTCTGATTGAAAACAGTTAGACATGCTGTCACAGACACACACAGGGGACTGTCTAGGGTGAAGCAGTGCATATGCATGAGGGTAATGAGCGGGCTGGAAGTAGTGTGAGCTGAAAAGTGTACAGCGTGGGAAACTCGGTAAGTATAACCTACCTGCTTTCCCCTTTTTCTTTATTTTCCTTTATTATTTTTAATTACCCGAGTTTCCAGACCCGCATCGTTACCTGGAGTTCCCGGAGAACTTCGGGCCTGGGGTAGGTGCTTGCGTACTTTTGAACTCGCACGGACCCTGACTTTTACAGTTCGGGTCCGCCCATCACTACTGCCTATGAATCACGACACAGCAGGTCGACACCTGAGTCTGCCTGTATTGGTCCCAGACTCCTGAGAAAGCATCAGGCGGAGTGTCAGAATCTTCAACGTGAACAGAGCCTGACGCCACCATACCAGTCGGCGAAGTTTCTACAAAACTCCATGTGACAGAAACACAGTGCAAAGCTCAGAAGAGAAGGTGCACTATACTGATTTTACATCATACACCGTGTCATAAAAGTGATAGCACAGATTTATTTTTCTTGTCAGTACAAATACAGCGATATCACATTTATATGTTTTTTTATCTTTTGCAGCTTTTACTTCATAAAAATAATTTTATAGAAAAAAAAATTGTTTTTGCATTGGTATATTCTGAGAGCTATAGGTTTCTTCTTTTTTCACTGACAGAGCAGTATTGTGGCTTATTTTTTGCGTGACAAGATGATGTTGTCAATTGTACCATTTTTATTTGCAGATGACTTTTTGATTGCGCTTTATTTCACTTTTTTGTCAGCTGTATGATGAAAAGATTTGGCTAAGTTTTTTTTTTATGCTGTTCACTGAAAGAGTTAGCTAGTGTGACAGTTTTATAGATTTGGTTGTTACAGATGCAGCGATAACAAATGTGGGTACTTTTGTTTATTTTTGATTATACATTAATATGCCTATTTATTGGTATAGTAGGTTTTTTTTTTTATTCTTTATTGTCTGATGTTTGAAAAATATTTTTACTAGTTTTTTCAACTTTTTTTTAACTTTTTTTTACTTAGTTCCTGTATGGGACATTTACATTTATTAGTCTAATCATTGGTACAATGTATTGCAATGCACTATCATTGCAATATATTATACCTGTCAGTGCTGCACCCAAGCATCTTAAACCTTTTTCTTGGCATGGTCTAACAGGCTTGCTGTAGTTGGCTGACCCGGAGATCATCATGACGACCTCCAGGCCATGGCAATGATTGGACCCCCTTAATCATGTCATGGGTTCCCCATCGGGTTTGAAGAGGGAGTGCATTCTCTCTCCCATCCTCTTAAATTCTGTAATCGCTATTGATTTTGGCATTTAGAGGGTTAAACATCCAGGGGCAATGTGAGGGCCGTTCTTGGCTGTGACAGTGGCGGCGATCCTGTAGGCACAGCCCCTGTGCTTGCGCAATCATCATGATGTAAATTTTCATCATTTTGCCAGAACCCGACCATGCGTAAACTTATATCAAATGTTGGAAAGGGATTAAAATCCTTGTCAGAATGGCCAATTTATACATTTTAACAGTTTAAACCCAATTTCCACTTATCTAGCCTAATTAACATCTCCTCAGTTTCCCTCCTCTGTGCTGAAATTTCACACTGCTCAATACAACCTGCACCTGACAGTACAGTCAGACTCGCTATGTGGAGATTGAATATATTTCTACTCATAAAATCTCTTAGTCTTTAATTGGACTAATATTAGAAAGACACAGTCATTTTGATATGGATTTTTCAAAGTAGACCAGCCTTGAAAAGTCTACATGATCTATTTAGCAATATTTCCAGGTGGCATTGTGAAATCTGGTGAAGGAGAAGGATCCACCTTAAAATGAACCTGTCACCAGATTTTCCCAATTTAAAGTTGATCCAACACCTTTAAGGCTGTTTTTAAAGCAATCTAGTATGCTGTATGTATTTCCTCAATTTCCTTTTGCGTAGCACAAAAAGACCTTTTTTCACACCCACAGATGGCGGGGTCTGGCCCAGTGGTTTTCTCTGGTCTTCAGCCGATGTCTCCTCTCTTCGTACAATTGCTTTCCTCCTTTTCTTCTACATGTGGATGACGTGTCCTACATTATCCACACCTTGTCTCCCAATCATGCTCTTGCACAGGCGTACTTTGCTCTGCCCTGCTTAGGGCAAAGACAAGTACTGTAATGTGCAAGTGCCGGGAAAAGCCAAAGAGTGCTGATGATGACCTAAAAGTAAAGCTGCCACATTCACCCTCAGCAAAGTACACTTGCACAGGAGTGTGATTGGGTGACACTTTGTGGATGATGTAGGAGGCGTCATCCCCATGAAGAAGGAAAGGAGGACAGTGATTGTAGCAAGAGAAGAGACATTGAATGAAGACCAGAAACAACCATCGAAACGGACCCCGACATCTGTGGGTATAAAAAAAGGTCTGTTTTTGTGCTATGCAGAGAGGATTGGGGGCATACATACAATACTATAAAAGCATTCTTAAAGTTATTGGTTGTACTTTATATTGTAAAAACCTAGTGGTAGGTTCCCTTTACTCTATAAAAAGTTGTTAGTGGTATAGCAGCTCTGATCTGTTCTATATGAAAGTCTAAAGGCTGCTTTACATGTTGCAATTAGTCGTGCGATCATATTTGCGATCACACCCACCCCCATAGTTTGTGCAGCACGGGCATTTTCTTGCCCGTGTCGCACAATGCTGTAATCCCCGTCACACATACTTACCTTCCAAACGACCTCGCTGTGGGCGGCGACCATCCACTTCCTGAAGGGGGAGGGACGTTCGGCGTCACAGTGATGTCACACAGCAGCCGGCCAATAGAAGCGGAGGGGCAGAGATGAGCGGGACATAAACATCCCACCCACCTCGTTCCTTCTGCGTTGGCGGCGGCCGCAGGTAAGCTGCAGTTCATTTTTCCCGGGGTGTCACACATAGCGTTGTGTGCTGCCTCGGGAACATTGAACAACTGGATGTTCGATTTTTAGAAAATGAGCGACGTGTCAACGATGAACGAGAAGGTGAGTATTTCTGCTCGTTCATAGCTGTCACACGCTACGATATCACTAACGATGCCGGATATGCGTCACTTATGACGGGACCCCGCCGACATCTCGTTAGATATATCGTAGCGTGTAAAGCCCGCTTAACTAGTACTAGACATAACCATCAATGGACAAGTAGGTCACTATTTTTGAAAGAAGGCAGACATGTTTTTATATTCTTAAACAACCATTTTAATATTGCCTGCACCTAGGTCTGGAGCTCTGTCACATAAGAGAACACCAGTCTCATTAATGCCACATGGTAGGTAGTGTGACTACAGCTTTTGCATTGGGACTGAGAAGTTCAAGTTATGCTTCAGAGAACTAAAAAATATAAAATTTATTTTAGCTCTAGTTTAATTATTTCAGTTTTTAGGCTGTTGGCACCAAAAACCATTCCTCTTCTCAAGTCTTCTTAGGTCACACCTCTGCTACTATCTATGATAAATTATGCAAAAATATACTATCAATCAGTTCTTGGAATACTGAGCAAATTAAATTCTTGGCTGCTTTTAGTATACTAGATATAAAATAGAATATTTGCTTTCACAAAACCCTAAAACATTTATTTCTTTGCCAAAGATGTCACAGCACTTTCCACTTCAGGAGTAAACAATTTAGCTCAGAAGTCTCCTCTCTGTGCAAGCCAAGCATTTTTCAGATATAACACTGAAGAGATTGGTAATTGAGATTCAAGATGGTAAATATTAAAATATAAATATAGTTGTATGTTATTAGAATATGCTGTATAATTGGTTATGTTCTGCCTTATGGCAGCCTACTAATAGTCATTCATTGCAATTTCTGTTACAACCTCTAGAGGTCGTTGATATTCTTTTGAATTGCTGAGTTTCCCTTTAAGCTAAATGTATTCTGCGTAAGGAACTCCTCCCTGAGCTGAGAAGAAGCCTGCAGCCATATTCTCTTTGGATTTGTCAGGAAACGACATGCCGACTTACCTGTCGCTTACAATCGCTTCATCTCCCTCAAGCACAAACTTCAGAGGTCACCTGAGACAAAAGAACACTTCTTTACCTTCATGGAGAAGATCTTACAGAACAACCACGCGGAGGTCGCACCCACACTTCAAGACTCCGAGGAGTGTTAGTACTTACCTATCTTTGGTGTGTACCATCCCAAAAAATCAGGCCAGATAAGAGTGGTATTCGACTCGAGCGCCAAATGTGAAGACGTCTCGTTGAATGATGTCCTATTGTTGGGCCCAGACCTCAACAACAGACTCCTAGAAGTACTACTCTGTTTCCGCAAGGATTCAGAGGCATTCATGGCTGACATACAACAGATGTTCCCCTGTTTTCTCGTCAAAGAGGAACACAGAAACTATTTGAGGTTCTTCTGGTATCGCGACAACGACCCCAATAAAGACATTGCAGAGTACCGGATGAGGGTACAGATCTTCAGGAACAGTCCTTCCCCAGCAGTCGCTATCTACGGCCTCAGAAATTCCGCCAAAGAGGGTGAAGAAAAGTATGGGTCAGATGTCAGATCCTTCATAAAAAAACACTTCTATGTAGATGACTGCCTGAAGTCCACACCAGCAACTGAGGCTGCAATCAGTCTGCTAAAAAGGGCTCAAGAAATGCTTGCTCTGTCTAACCTGAGGTTGCATAAAATTGCCTCCAACAGCCAAGAATTGATGGAAGCCTTTCCCTCTCAAGACTATTCCAACGATCTAAAGGACTTAGATCTAAGCATTGACTCCCTTCCTATGCAGCGGAGCCTAGGATTGCTTTGGGCTTTGAAGATGGATACCTTCACCTTTCAGATCAACAAAGACGAGAAACCCTTCACGCGCAGAGGAGTTCTTTCATTTGTGAATAGCTTGTACGACCCATTGGGATTCGTGGCTCCAGTAACCATCCAAGGCAAGATGATGCTAAGGGACTTCACCCAAGAGACATCTGATTGGGATGACCCACTTCCAGCAGAAAAAGCAGATCTGTGGACTGAGTGGAAGAAGTCTCTCGAAGCCTTGACCGACCTTCGTGTAAAACGACCGTATGCTCCTGTGCCATCCACGGAAGTCAAAACACAAAAACTTTGTGTCTTCTGTGATGCATCAGTCAAAGCGATCACAGCAGTAGCGTACCTCAAAACCACAGATGCGAATGAACAGAGCCAGATAGGTTTCGTTATGAGCCGGGCAAAACTGGCGCCCCTCCGTGAACACACGATACCCAGACTTGAGCTCTGCGCTGCCGTCCTCGCGGTTGAATTGGCTGAACTTATCTCAGATGGGATGAGTCTGGAGATCAAAGACGTCGAATTTTATACAGACAGCAAAGTGGTACTTGGGTATATCTTCAATGAATCGCAACGCTTCTATATCTACGTCAGCAACTGGGTACTAAGGATAAGAAGATCCACTTGCCCTAGTCAATGGCACTACGTATCTACCCATCACAATCCTGCAGACCACGCGACTAGATCCGTTGCACCAAGTCATCTGAGAGACACTACATGGTTCACAGGTCCTGCCTTCTTGCACCGTTCGATGCCTGACATCAGAGAGTCTGATACATTTGAGCTAGTGGACCCAGATGACAATGAACAGCTTCATCCTCAAGTGTCTGTTCTACATGCAGTGACCTCAAGTAATCACCTCAAATCTCATCGATTCAGCAGGTTCTCGACTTGGAAGTCACTCGTTCGAGCCATCGCTTTTCTACTTCATGTAGTTCTTTCTTACAAGATAACACTATCTACAAGTCAGAGACCTTGTAGAGGATGGCATCACTGCAAGCATGCATTCACCGCTTCTAATCTGGAAAGAGCTAAGATCGTAATATTCCGCATTATACAAAATGTAGCCAATGTCTTCTGGGACAGATGGAAAAGGCAGTACCTCTCCACTCTGCAAACCAGGACAAAATGGCAGAAAGACCACCCAAACCTCAAACCTGGCGATGTTGTACTTGTGAAAGACAGTCAAGCACATCGGAATGAGTGGCCACTCGGCCTAGTCACCAAACCTTTTCCCAGCAAGGATGGGAAAGTACGTAAGGTAGAGGTCAGAGTGTGCAAGCTTGGGGAGAACAAACTGTTCCTCAGGCCTGTAACCAAACTTGTGTTACTGATTTCCCCAAAAGAACCAAATAGTGGCATCCGTTGACGCCAAGTGGGGAGTGTTCTGCCTTATGGCAGCCTGCTAATAGTCATTCATTGCAATTTCTGTTACAACCTCTAGAGGTCGTTGTTATTCTTTTGAATTGCTGAGTTTCCCTTTAAGCTAAATGTATTCTGGGTAAGGAACTTCTCCCTGAGCTGAGAAGAAGCCTGCAGCCTTTTTCTCTTTGGATTTGTCAGGAAATGACATGCTGACTTACCTCTCTGTACATTCACCCCTGCCTAGTGTAATCCAGTGAGCAAATCAAATTACATGTGTTAGTGGTAGAATCGTAGGTGGAAGACTGTAGTAAATGTATTGTACATTTCAATCCTACATCTTAGCCCCTGCCTTGTTTGTATAGATAAGAATTTCTATGTATTGCAGATGCAGTGACCTTTCACCTACATTCTCATAAGAACTGTATCTCATGCACTGTTGTGCTATGTTAACTCTGTATTAACACTGTACTGACTGTAATCATTTTCTTGTTATAATTTTTACCCATATAAAACAGTATCTTGGATATTCCGTATTCCGTTTAACGTATTCAACTTCATCTTAGATATACCGTATTCACTTCTATCTTGGATATTCCTATACTCACTGTATATTCCACGTACTGCAATCAAGTTCACGTTACCAGCTAATAAATCAAGGCTACTGAATTCCAGTCTGTTTATTTGAAATGTGAACGAGGGTTTAGCTGTATGCCGGAGATTCACAGCGTTACGTGAAAGAAGGCAGAACAGGTTATATTTAACTCTGTAACAGCAAGTCATTGATAAAGAAAAATTGGACCTTTCAGGTTTTATATTATACATAACTGAAATGACCACTCTTGTATATCTACAGTACATAAGGGCACATTAATTAAATACATCTAATGTCTTTTTCATAGTACAGAAATTTTAGGAATATGAGGTTGTTATACAGGGTGTTGCATTAAAATTGTGCATTAAACGGTTTTCCAGAAGTTACTACATTTCTAACAAACATGGCTGAGAAATAAAAGTGTGCATGGTGCCACTTTAAAAAACTACATTTCCTATAATGCCTTGTGGCGGCTATCCATGACAGTATAGTGCACTCCCAATACACCTTTTTACAAACTTATAAAAACTCATAAACCTTTATTAAAGAAGCCTAAGGTCCATACTAAATATTGGGCTAGTTATGTTTGCAAAATTGGGTCCTGTGTGTTCATCCACATAGCAGATGACCAGAGGAGCTGATTTCTGTTTATATGCATTTGCCCTCCTCATAAAAAAGGCCAAATTAGTGCATATTCCTATGTTTTTCACATGGACCATCAGTTCGTATTACTAATTGTTTGAGATAACTGGCATGATTAATATTGGGTCAGTGTCAATTGAGCCCACAGACAATACACTTACCTAACATATGTTAGTCTTACTCAGTGTTTCGGACTTCACATGGGCAGTCGCTATATTTCATACATGAATTCTCTCTTTAGATTAGGGATCCACAACATTTTTTGGTCCATGGGCCAAATCGACAAACTGAATCAGTCCCAAGGGCCACAAAACTTTAGGTACATTAGTACACCATCAAAAGAACATTTTGAGTATTTGAGGAGGATTTGGAGAATTTTTGTTACGTCCCCTGGAAAATACACCAATCCTGAAACACATTTATCTTCGGCTCCGCTTTGATCACTTACCAGTCACTGTTGCATCCTTTGCGACCCAAGGCCAGCAGCAGTGTGATGAGATTTTTAGCATGCTGACTTCATCACACTGCTACATGTCGGAGTTGGGCTGACAGAAGTTCTACTGTTCTGCATTCCTCTGCCTCAGTCAGGTGTTCAAATGTATTTACGTTTGAAAGATGCAAATATATTTCGATATAGAAGGAAGTGAGTCATTGTCTCCCATTCCTGCAGGCCATGTTTAAACCCCTTGGTGGGTGACATGTGGCCTGCAGGCCATATGTTGTGCAGGTCTGCTTTAGATGCAGTGCAATAGCCAACTCATATACATGATAAATTTAGTGATGACTTATTTCATGAATTTGATGAATTATAGCTCATGCCAGGAGTGTGCGTGTGTTCTGGTAACTAAAATAAGTGATATACTGCAAGATGTGGCTGTGTATAAAGCGGATTAGAAGCATGATGAATTTCAGGATGGGGCAACATATAAAGGGTCTGAGAATAGTTTAGCTGTGTTAGTTGCTTGCTGCTTAGAGATTAGTGATGTGAAACTACAAAATCTACTTTGTTAAGTATGACAGAAGATTATCTTCTACCATTTGCTTCAAAAGAGCAGCATTTGAAGTTCTATGTCACTGGTCTGTCATATAGTAAAAAAAACCTCCTGCACTCTAATTTATCGTGCAAAAAAATGTTTTTTATTTTTATTTTTTTCTCAGATTAACATTCAAAACAAACGTTTCGGCATAAGCCTTCTTCGGTGACTGTAATCATACATAATGAGATTGTACAACATACCATTAGTACCAAAATAGAATACATGGTAAGACATAATAAATGCAGAGACATTACAGCATGTCATTAATAACAATGAATTTCGATAACAAGGAAAAAAACTTTTTTGAGAAATTATATATCTCATAATATTATTTGGACATTTAACAACAAAGAAAAATTGTAAATTGAATTACCTAGTGAACTAAGATAGGAACTTCGAAGATATCACAAAAAAATTAACAGGGAGGTTTCTATGTCAAAACAGAAAATCCCCTGTAATGAAGAAACAATAATAAAAAGACAATATTTCATCCTGTGAAAAACACAATAGGAGGTTGCTCGTAAATAAGTGTATTAAAGTGAATAATGTGATACAAGCATACAGGTAAACTAAGAAAAGAGAGAGACAAAAAGGAAAAATGGGAGACATATATATATAGACATATACAGTCCCTGACAGAAGTTCTGTCGCTTATCCATGTTATGTAAACAAAAGCTTATAACCTGACTTTAAATTCATCCATTGGTTTTATAAATCACTCTTTTGAAAGCTGAAACCCTCCCAAATTTGGTTTAAGTTATGAAAATAAAGTAGCTGCAAAGCTGAAATATTGATCATTTAATAAACACAGAAAGATCAGATTTTGTCAAGACAAAAGTTTTGTCGCCTTGTCATATAATGCACCCAATCCTAGTTTACATCCTCACCTGTGCGCACTAAATGATCGGTTAATTAGTGGGTGTGTATAAAAAGAAACGCAGCACCCCGGACCTTCACTTGAATTACAACTTGACCTCTGACAACATGCCAAAAATCCACCCAGCAACCAAAGCCTTGATTATGAAGAGGCTGAAGACCAAATCCACTGCAGAGGTGGCTGGCACCTTTAATGTGTCTCAGCATCAAGTACAAAGAATTAAAAAAAGATTTGAAGAGACTGGAGATTTTTTTGACAAGCCGAGGTCCTGCAGACCCCGCAAGACAACTACTCAGGAGGAATGTTTGTTGGTTAGAAAATCCAAAGCCAGCCCCTCTTCCACTGCAACAGAGCTCCAACAGGCCAGGTCACCTCAAGTCCCTGTGTCAACTAGAACAATTTGTAGGATTCTGTCTCAAAATGGCCTCCATAGTCAAATCAGTGACCAGAAGCCAGCACTAATCAAAATTCTATGAAAAAACCATGTGGCATTTGCCAAGTCCCACAGCTTGCTAAACAGATGGATTCTGGAAAAGTGGCAGAAGGTGGATTTCTCTGATGAATCTTCAGTTGAATTACACCACAGCTGTCACAAATACTGAAGGAGACCTACTGGAGCCCGTATGGATCCAAAATACACCCAGAAAACAGTTAAGTTTGGTGGTGGAAAGATCATGGTCTGGAGTTACATTCAATATTGGGGTGTGCAAAACATTTGCAAGGTTGAAGGCAATATCAATAGCCTAAAATATCAAGAAGTATTAGCTACCTCTTACATTCCCAATCATATAAGGGGTCAAATTCTGCAGCAGGATGGTGCTCCATCTCATACATCCATCTCTACAACAAAGTTCCTCCTGGCAAAGCCCTCCATGTCCGGCGTAATCCACGGACCTCCAGCGTCGCTTCCAGCTCTGCTACATGCAGGTGACAGGAGCTGCAGAATATACCGCCGCTCTTGTCACCTCCACGAAACTAATGAGGTGAGTAGCGCGATCAGCTGAGCTGACACTGAGGTTACCCGTGGCCACCGCTGGATCCAGCGGTGGCCGCGAATTACCTGACTGACAGCAGCTGGTCGCGCTACTCACCTCATTTGTTGCGTGGAGGTGACAGGAGTGGCGGTGTATTCAGCAGCTCCTGTCACCTGCATGTAGCAGAGCTGGAAGTGACGCTGGAGATCCGTGGATTACGCCAGACATGGAGGGCTTTGTCGGGGTTAATAAATTGGTGATGAGGGACTTTGTTAGTGTTTTTTATTTCTAATAAATTATTTTTTCGGGTGTGTGTGTGTTTTTTAAATGTCACTTACAGATTAATCATGGAAGGTATCTCGGGGAGACGCCTGACATGATTAATCTAGGACTTATTGGCAGCTATGGGCTGCCAATAACTCCTTATTACCCCGATTTGCCAACGCACCAGGGCAAATCGTGAAGAGCCGGGTACAGTCCCAGAACTGTCGCATATAATGTATGCGGCAATTCTGGGCGGCTGCTGACTGATATTGTTAGGCTGGGGGGCTCCCCATAACGTGGGGCTCCCCATCCTGAGAATACCAGCCTTCAGCCGTATGGCTTTATCTGGCTGGTATTAAAATGGGGGGGGACCGCACGCCGTTTTTTTTAATTATTTATTTATTTTACTGCACAGTATAGACACGCCCACCGGCTGCTGTGATTGGGTGCAGTGAGACAGCTGTCACTCAGCGTGGTGGGCGTGTGTGACTGCAACCAATCACAGGCGCCGGTGGGCGGGTAAAGCAGGGAATATGAGATTGATTAATGAGCGGCTGGCTTTTTCAAAATAGTAAAAGCCGCCGAAGTTTTTATAACAGCCGTGCAGCGCCGCGCCGGAGATCGGGGAACGGTAAGTATGAGAGAGGGGGGGGGAACTGACCAACAGACAGCTAGAGGGACAGATAAGACAGAGAGACCGACCGACAGACATAGAGACCGACCGACAGACTGAGGGAGAGAACGAAACAGAAAAAGAAAAAAGACCGACATCACATGAAAAAAGCACAAAACGTACAGGGAGCAAACAGAGATGCGTCCGTGTCACTCGGACGTGCGCACAGACCCATTGACTTTCATTGGGTCCGTGCTGCGTGTTGCGTGCAGAAAACGGACATGCTGCCGTGCAAAACGCACACAGGTACGGATCACGGACACGGACAAACGGACATGCATCAAAAACGCACGTGGAGCTTTTATCATACAATAACATTGGTGCACGTTTGGCCGTGTCTCCAGTATACACAGAAACGGACCAAACACGCACGTGTTTCACGGATTTGTGTTTCAGGCCTTAGTCAGTTTTTATACTCATAGGGCATGAAGGGTGAAAATTGTATCTTTATAGTGGCCAAAAGGTAAAATTACATACCTCAAACCTTTTAATATGGAATGGAACTTATGGAGAACTATCAAAGGGTGGAACTATTTATTCAAAATGACATCAATGTAATCAAGTGATTATACTGCAGGGAAAAGAGCTGTGCTGCAAAAACAATTAAGTAGGTAAATCTAGTAATAAGTGAAAGGAACTGTGAAAAGGGGAATCAATATGGTATAATTACCATCAGTACTAAAGGGTGCTTTACACGCTGTGACATCGCTAGCGATAGCTAGTGATGTCGTGCGCGATAGCACCCGCCCCCGTTGCTTGTGCGATATTTGGTGATCGCTGCCGTAGTGAACATTATCGCTACAGCAGCGTCACACGCACATACCTGTATAAGTGCAGCGATGTCGTTGTGACCGCCGAACAATCCCTCCTTAAAGGTGGAGGTGCGTTCGGCGTCACAGCGACGACACTAAGCGGCCGTCCAATAGAAGCAGAGGGGCGGAGATCAACAGGAAGTAACATTCCGCCCACCTCCTTCCTTCCGCATTGCCGGTGGGCGCAGGTAAGGAGATGTTTGTTGTTCCTGCGGTGTCACACATAGCGGTGTGCTGCCGCAGAAACAACAAACAACATCGTACCTGCAGCAGCAACAATATTAATGAAAGGAGCGATGTGTCAACGATCACCGTTTTTGGACGATTTTGAGATCGTTGATTGTCACTGCTTGGTGTCACACGCTGCGATGTCGCTACCGGCGCCGGATGTGCATCACTAACGACGTGACCCCGACGATATATCGGTAGCGATCTTGCACCGTGTAAAGCACCCTTAAGACGTGTGCATTAAACTGAAATGAAGAGCAAATAAACATAAGAATTTGAAACTCTCCAATAAAATAAAGCAAGTATCAAAGAGGTGTAGCGTTACCTGGTATGCCGTTGGTCAGAGGAGGAGTGAGTGAATGAGCATCTGTGACCGGGTTTAAATATCAGTGGAGGGCAGGTAATATTACCTCCTTCCGCAGTGTGAGACGCAAGCAACTGTGTGGTGAAACGCACGCCACGCGTGCGCATAACGAAGCCGGTAGTGCGCGCAGTGAACAACAGCTTATGTGAGAGAACATGAACTTCAGGGCTGCAGATAGGGGTGGTGTAGAAGTTCAGCGTGTCTGAAAAACAGATATTAACCATTTAAGAGCTGTGACATTGCTTACTAGGAATGATATAATATTATAATAATATTATTTATTCATTTATATAGCGCTATTAATTCCACAGCGCTTTTACATATATTTTGACATAAGTTGTATATATGGGAAAATATACTTAAAGGGATATCTGAGAAAGAATGGCAATATTCACAGTACTACTAGAAAATAGGAGCGGTTAAGGGAATAAACAGAATTCTATCTAGGCAATTAAGGATTGATATTAGTGTTGTGGAATTACCTACAACCTACTTACTCATGCATAATTTATAAAATGAACATTTCACAACAGTCATAAAGTAGTTAATATTGTGTCAAAACCAAAACTTTTTTTACTTTAAACTGAAAACCACATATAAAATATAATAAAGGGCAATGACAGAGACAAAAAATGGAAACAAGGTAAGGACAGACCTCATTCTTAACAAGGATATAACATGTATATAGATCTAAAATGTTTCATATTCACGATTGAGTCCGTGGGGGGACAGGGTTTTAAGGGTATGGATCCAAAAGGATTCCCTTTCTTTGAGTCTTTTAACCCTGTCTCCACTACGTCTCAGCGGACGGACGTGCTCCAGGACCTGAAATCTCAACTGTGAGACTGTATGTCCACATGTTAGAAAATGATAGGGTATAGGTAACATCATGAACTTACATCTAATGGTAGACTTGTGTTTACCAATGCAGTCTCGGATATGCTGAGTGGTTTCACCAACATATCCGAGACTGCAAGGGCACTTCAATAGATAAATAACATGTGTCGTATCACATGTGAAAAATTCTTTTATATAAAAAATATTCCCAGTCCATGGATGTGTGATCAAATTTCCTCTTATCATGTTAGAACATTGTGGACAGTGAAGACATGGACAATTGCCCTGTTTGGGCTTGGATGGAAAAGTCTGCTTAGATTTATGAATAGCAGACCCAATGTCGGCCCTTACCAGATGATCTTTGAGATTAGGGGAACGTTTAAAACTAAAAAGGGGATTAACTATAAAAGCTGCCAATGTTTTGAAATGATGCCCTTAATAATAGGATGGAACGGATGGAAAGTATTAACATAGGCAATAAATGGTCCTTCTCTCTTCTTCCTAGCTGTGTCCCGATGAGTAAATTCAGCGATATGCGAAGGGTAACCCCTATGTATAAATTTTTCCATCATTTCCAAATGTCTCAAATACCGTTGTGTATGTGTCGAGACTATCCGAGCCACCCTTTTATGTTGTGAATAGGGTAATGATTGTTTCAAATGATGTGGGGGACTACTCTCATAGTGTAACAGGCTGTTCCTGTCAGTTGGTTTGACATATAAATCAGAAGTGATGTTGCCTTGAGAGTCAATGCTAATGAGAGTGTCTAAAAAATTAATCGTGTGGATATCCATATGTTTGGTGAATGTTAAGCCAGGCACCTGTGTGTTAATATAGTGAAAAAATTCCTCAAGGGCAGAATGAGGACCCTTGAAGATGATAAAAATTTCATCAATATATCTTTTCCACATCAAAACATGAGTTTGAAAAATGGAATCAGTGTAAATATATAATGACTCAAAATGCGACATAAATATGTTCGTATAAGGTGGTGCAACGTTTGAACCATTCGCTGTGCCCTTTCTTTGGATGTAAGATTGGTCCTGAAACATGAAGAAATTATATTGTAATACTATATATAGCAGATCAAGACAAAATTCCATTTGTGGAGATGAAAAATCACTGTATGTGTCTAGGAACCATTTCATGGCCTGTATGCCCAAAGTATGGTCTATACTTCTATATATAGTGAGTTTGCGTCAAAGATGACAAGGATAGAATTTGGTGGAAGTTGTCCCAAGGATCTTAAGTGATCTAAGAAATCTCTCAAATAATAGACAGTTTTTGGTACCAAAGGAGATAAAATACAATGTAAAGTTATAGCCAGTAATGATAATAGGGAATCCGTGAATGCAACTATAGGTCATCTCGGCGGATGCCAAAGATCTTTGTGTACTTAAGGCAAAGTATAAAAAACAGGAATCATAGGATTAACCTTATTGAGGTATGTGGCTAACTTTACATCAATAGTTCTGAGTTTGGAATGATATTCAATTTTCTCCAAAATAACCTTTTTGATTTCTGATAAGGGGTCTCTAGGTATCGATGTGTATGTAGTTTGATCAGTTAGTTGAGATAAAATCTCTGAAACATAATAACTTTTGTCCATAATTACTATTGCATCCCCTTTATCCGCTGGTTTAATTATTATAGAGGAATTTTGTTTTAAAGATTGAAGTGCTTGTGATTCCTCTGGGGTCAGATTGTGCTTAATGTGTAATTCCCCATTTTTGACCTTACTCGTGAATTTCTCTGTATCTATTCTAACAAGTGAAATATATGTCTGGACTGGGTGATAAGAATGAGGTGGCATAAAGTTACTTTGTGTGTACAAATTAAGATTTCGGAGAAAAAATTGTGTGGTATTAGAGGAGGAGGAATGGGATGTTGAGGATACGGCAGAGGTATCTTGTATAGGATGTGCATGGAAATGGGCCTTAAGCCTAAGTGACCTAAAAAATCTGTTAAGTTCTTGGTCTGATTTAAATGTGTCAAAACTTGATGTTGGACAAAAAGTAAATCCTTTTTGTAACACTTGCGATTCCAATGGAGATAGGGTGTAGAAGGAGATGCTAAAAATGAGGTCCGTCCTACCAGAGATTGCGTGATAATCCTCTCTCCGGTGTATTGTTCTCCTCTTCCCCCTCCTCATGTTTTTGGGTTGTATGGTCGGCGTGGGCCTAAAAAAGAGACGTTAGAGTAATCTTGTTCGCTTCCTGAACTAGCTGATGAAGAAAAGTCTGTTCTGGGAATAAAACGTTGGTGAGAAGTGGGTTCGCCACACCGCCATCTATATACTTGTCCCCGCTTGTAATCCTCTTCATCACAAGTGAATTTTATTCTCTTGCGATACTGTAAAGTCTTTTTCTACTCACTAATAGTTGTATCTAATTTGGATTTCATATTATTTAGATCCGTGGAGGAAAAGGTATTAGAGAGCTGATTTTCAATAGAACAGATTTGTTTTGAGATACCATCCAATTCCTTATGTAAAAAATCAATAGTAAAAGTCAGGAGATCATATGAACATTTGTTCAATATCTGTTCTAAAATAGAGCAAAATTCCAGGTTATCTGAGAACAATGTTGGGCGTAATGATACCCGTAACCCTTGGGGGATATGTTACACCTTATAATATTCAGCTAATGTAATGAGATGTAATTCCAGAGCAGTCTGTCGTTTTAATTCTCGTTCATATTCCTTAGTTCTTGTTTCTTCTCTTGGGGTAAAGAGAAACTGTCCTGTGGTAGTAACTCAAGACAAAATAGAGGATGATTGTTCTTCATTGTAGGAAAACATGTTCTGAGAAATTTGGAAATAGAAAAATGTTATCTTCTTTGAACATTTTAATATAGAAAATGGTACTTACTCGAGCGTGAGCCAAAAAAGGCAAAGAACAAGAGTATGGCTCAGCTCACCATGCTCTTACCTGGTCTGTCATAGGCAGGTAACAAACACAATTCAGCTCTTCTCTCAACTCTGCAATGGTAATTATAAGAGGGATGAGTGGACCTATGAAAGTCAGGATTTGGGGGCTTGACCAGACATTAGTTAAACATTTCGTTCAGAACCCAGACTTGACCCGAATGTGACACCAGACTCTCAACCCCATAAGGAGATCCAAACTTCTGTTCTGTAAAATGGCTTTAAAATGGTGGTAGTAAGGGCTAGGGGGCTGCAAAAGGAAGCAAAATGAAGGCAGCTGCCCTGAAAACTAATGTGGATAGGGAATAGATAAACAAGTGGGCTCCTGCCTATTTTGATAACCAGTGCAGGTAAAGCAAATAACTGAGGGCTGCAACTTTCAGCTGTCAGCTATATCTTAGCTGGTTATCATAAATAGAGGGGATTGCACATCGTTCTTTTCTATTTAAAAAAAAATATTTTTAATAAGGGCATGGGTTCTGCCCTATTATTAATTACCAGCCAAGGTAAAGCAAACAGCTGGAGGCTGGTATTATCAGGCTGGAAGGGCCTGTGGTTATTTGGCCCCTCTGAGCCTAAAAATAGCAGCTGTCCCAGAAGTAGCACATCCATTAAATACGCCAATTCTGGCTCTTTGCTAGGCTCTTCTCGATTGCCCTGATTTGGTGTCAATCGGGGTAATACTTTTGCAATGTGAAAGAAACATGCCCATTGTTCTCAGGTGCCAACTTCAGCTATAAAATCTAAAACCACCTCAACATGTTCTGGTCTCACTATTCATCCAGTGGTACTCGGGCCTACAAAATGACGCCGAACATCGTGTCGCCTGTGTGTACCAGAGGAAGATGTTTGGGCACATAGCAAGCACAAAGCAACCATGTCCTATCCATGCAGCAGCTACACCACCAGCATCATCACGGCCATACCCACATCCCTTAATTGATGCTCTACTTATGTTTTTCCCCCCAATAAAATTTCTCTTTGGAAGTCCATGTTCAGAGTTTGGCAGTGGACACTAAGTGTCCAGTACGAACCTCAAACGTTACCATTTTGATTCGCTCATCCCTATTAGGGAACCACCCAGCTTGTTATCAGTGCACAGTTCACAAGAATGTATCGCTGATGGTATGAGGTTGCATTGTGCCTATGGCAAGAGAGAGCTTGCACTTCTTGAAAACCACCCTCTGGCCATCGTCTGTTTCAGTAAAGGCCTTGCATGTTTCAGTAAGACCATGTTAAACCACATACTGCATCCACCATGACAGCATGGCATCGCAGAAGAAGCTTGACTGATCAACTGGCCTGCCTGCAGTCTAAACCTTTCAACATTATGAAATGAGAAATCCAGCAAAGAAGACCCAGGATTCTTGAGCAATTAGAATCCTACATCAATCAAAAATGGGACAACATACCTCTTCCAAAACTTCAACAATTGGTTTCCTCACTTCTCAGTCATTTACGGTCTTTTGTAAAAAGAAGAATGCTACTCAATGGTAGACTTTGAACTTTCCCAACTTTTTGAGATGATTTGCTTACATTAATTTGTAAATGAGTTAACTATTTTAAATGCAATGGAAAAATGTCTTTCAACTTCTGATCTATGAGCTGTATTTTGGTTCTGAATAAAACATGGCTCTAAAGGCTACTTTACACACTGCGATATCGGTCCCGATATCGCTAGTGTGGGTACCCGCCCCCATCTGTTGCGCGACACGGGCATATCGCTGCCCGTGCCGCACAACATCGCCCAGACCCGTCACACATACTTACCTGTCCGGCGACGTCGCTGTGACTGGCGAACCGCCTCCTTTCTAAGGGGGCAGTCCATGCGGCGTCACAGCGACGTCACTGAAACGTCACTGAACCGCCGCCCAATCGCAGCGGAGGGGCGGAGATGAGCGGGACGTAACATCCCGCCCACCTCCTTCCTTCCGCATAGTGGCCGGGAGGCAGGTAGGGAGAGCTTCCTCGCTCCTGCGGCGTCACACGCAGCGATGTGTGCTGCCGCAGGAACGACGAACAACCTCGTTACTGCTGAAGTAACGATAATTGGGAATGGACCCCCGTGTCGCCGATTAGCGATTTTGCACTGTTTTGCAACGATGCAAAATCGCTAATCGATGTCACACGCAACGGCATCGCTAATGCGGCCGGATGTGCGTCACGAATTCCGTGACCCCAACGACTCCGCATTAGCGATGTCGTAGCGTGTAAAGCCCGCTTTAGATTTCCAAATAATTTTTATCTCATTTTACTTACAATTTACACAGTGTCCAAACTTCTTGGGAATTGAAGTTGTACAAAAAGAAATGCGCTTAGTCTGTGTATTAACAAAAAGTATGAATTTAGTGTGCTTTATGAAAAATATGATTGTGGGAATGACTAATGGAACATAATAGAACTGAGCTTCAATCTCAAACATAAGTCATAAGCAGGCATGGTTAATAAAAGAAAGCAGCCATGTTTCAGTAATTTTAGACAACCCTTTTTGGTACTTCTTCACTACATAATAAGCAAGCTCTGCATGAGAGGTTTTTCAAAGTATATAAATAACTCTTATGTAATTCCCTGATATTTCTGGAGCCTGGGTGAAAGTTGAACATCAGCTTGATGGGTAAAAGTTTTTACTCTTCCTTGACACACTGAAGTCACATGCTCTGAGCCTGTACAGTATATAGGACTATGGCCTTTGAATGTAAAAAAAAAAAGTCTAAGGCTATGTGCGCACTTACTGGATTTTGCCGCGGATTTTCCGCGGATTTGCTGCATGTTTCGCTGCAGAAAATGTTCATAACATCTCTGCAGTGAATCACCAGCAAATCCTATGGAGAAAAAAAATCCTGTGCGCACTGGGCGGAATTTGACAGCTGCATGTTTTGCTGCGGGAATCCCGCAGCAAAAACATGTGCATGTCACTTCTTTTCCGCACATCGCTGCGGGATTTCACTCCATTAACTCAATGTTAATCATGAAATCCCGCAGGGAATAACGCAGGCAGCAAATTCTGTGCGGTTCACTGCGTTTTCCTGCGTTATTCCCTGCGGTATTTCGCGGTTTACCTCCGGTAATGTGCATTGCTTGTCTGCGGTTTTGCAGGGAAGTGATGTCATTACAGGAAGAGGAAGCCGTGCAGAGTAAACACACACATATCACTGACACATACAGACATCACAGACACATAGAACACATAGACACAGACACATAGAACACACATAGAAAGAAAACGGAAATATAGGAAAAAAAGAACGTGTGCTCCGCTGCATATTCACCGTCCAGCCGAGGTAAGCACACAGCGGCGGCCCGGTATTCTCAGGCTGGGGAGGGAGAGGGGAAGGGTTAATGTCCCCCGCCTCACTCCCCCTCCGGCAGCCGAGAATATCAGCCGCAGCTGCCCCGGCATTGTCGCATGCATTATGCGACAATACCGGCGTGTCCTCGGCTCTTCTTGCCACTGTGTAGCAGTGGTGGCAAGGTAATACAAGGGGTTAATGGTGATGGGGGACCACCGCCATTAACTCCAGGCTTGATCATGGCAGCGTCTATGTGACAGCTGACATGATCAACCCGTAAGTAAAGTGAATAAAACACACACACACAGAAAAATCCTTTATTTTAAATAAAACAAACAAGCCTCGTTCACCATTTTATTAAACCCTCCCAAACAAAGCTCCGGCGTAGTCCAGCGCTCCGACATAATCCACAGCTCCGGCTCCGGCGTCCTGCACTGCTGACATCCAGCCGCGACTGTCACAGACACAGGCTGAATGCAGCAGACAGCAGAGGTAATTACCGGTCATTTCCCACGGCCGGTAATGTGAACTCACTGCCGACCGTGGGAAATGCAGCGATCTGTCATCTATCTATCTATCTATCCCTCTGTCTGTCTATCTATCTATCCCTCTATCTATTCTTCTGTCTATCCACTATCAGAATTAAATGTATTTTTTATTTTTTTTTTTTCAATGTGCTTTATTGCATTGAATGCAATAAAGCACATCCCAACCCGCACGCGGCAAAACCGCGGCAATACCGCGAATAATACCACGGTAAAACCGCAGCAAACCGCGGCAAACCGCATGCGGTTTTCGGGTGCGGTTTCCCGCGGTTTTTTACCGCGGGTGCGGTAATCTTTGAGGGCATGCGGAATTTTCTCAAGAAAATTCCATTTCCCAGTGCGCACAGAGCCTAAAGGCCAGGTTTTTGTCATGTATAAATATTATACCAAGAAGAATTATTTCAGAACTTTTCAGAACATCTTTAATGTCACTTATAATCTGTAAATCTTAAATTGAAATCTTTTTGGGTGGAAGATGGCAGATTAAGAACTTATAAAATGTGGTGGCATAAATATGTACACCCTTAGGCCTAAGCCACACAGCATGAAAATCAGAGCGAGTGGAATGCGATGTTTTATCGCATTCCACTCAGACCAAATTTACTCTATGTCCCAGCACCCATGAGCGAGTATTTTCTCAGCCCTAATCAGACCGAGAAAACAATTGCAGCATGCTGCGCTGGTGATGCTAGTCTTGTTTCTCTCACACCCATTCAAGTCTATGAGGTGAGAAAAAAATCGCACTGCACTCGCGAACACCGGTGTGCCGCGAGTGCAGGGCGAGAATGGCAATAGCCAGCAACAGAGGAGAGAGGGAGATAAATCTCTCCCTTCCCTCCACAGCGCCGGCCCACCCCTCCGCAGAGCCGGCCCGCCCCTCCTCAGAACCTGCTCGCCCCCCGCAGCTGAGGTCTGATCACATGATCGGACCTCAGTCGCAGTGACACTCGCATGACACTCGGCTTCTGCTGTGCTGCCAGCATGAGCCGAGTGTCATGTGAGGATTGCAGTAGATCGCCATGTGGCCCTGGCCTTAAAATAATACTTTGTTGAAGTTTAATTTGAATTTATGACAGCATTTAGGAATAGGAGACTATCAGCATGGCACATCTAGAATTGGCAGTCTTTGCCTAATTTTTATTTCAGCAGGGCTTCATTACTATGCTAAAAGATGAAAGTTCTCTTCATATACAGCTTTGCAGCAGAGATATGAAGGTTGGTTTTTTTAATATTGTCTGATATCTGGAGCTCTTCTTCAATCCAGAAAGCCACTTCTTGATAACTTTATAGTGTTCCATGATATATCAAAAACCTTGGAAATTTTTGTACTCTTTTCAAGACATAATATTCAAAAGTGACATCCATTAGCTGTGTTGTAAGCTGTTTATGGACAATGGCTTTTGCTGTAAAATGCAACTATGAAAATGTCAATGAACTTCTACTAGAAGAGCTAACTTTACAGTGGGTTATTCAGAATCACTGTAAATGATGGCAGTTGTGTATTGACTACTATTTAACGTGAGTTTAAATGTAATTGGCTAATTTTGAATACAACCACATAACCAATTGTGAAATGTGTTCACTTTCTTATTTTGTTTTCACTATCACACCTTGGGAGGTGCTATTTATACTCGCCATGCACATGCCTTAAGTGCTAGCAATATTTCAAGGTTGCATAACTGCAATAAACTTGCTGAGTTATCGCTTTTGCTTTTCCCTTCATTTTACTTGTGTGTTTCTCTTTCCAGCATTTTCCTATTGTGTTTCATATAGGATTTGGAGGGGTCCAATTTTTTTCCATAAGTCTTTTTCGTTTCTTTCAGTTTCCTCCATCTTCCCTGTATGACTGTGTGAACATGTCTCACCCTCTGCCTGTGCACACTTCTTTTATGTTAATTGGTTTCTTGGGTTACACTTGGTTTAAAGGTTTAGGTCGCAGTTAGGGACGCTCAGGGTGCACTGAAATTGAGTGGGGGCGCTGTTGCATAACAGTGGGTTGCCAACCTCCACTGTCAGGCAGTGTTTAAACAGGATTAGGTTTAGGGTACTCCTAGTCTGTATAGAGATCTGGGGTTTATATCTTCCCTGGATTGCTCATTCACGTGTGAGGAAAAGTGCTCAGTCTTGAGGATTTTCTATCAGAGCAGTAGTCATTAAACCTCGCATTTTGTTTTTGAGGAATTCATAGAATTTGCCATTTTTAATCAAACAAGATTCGAGAATCAATGAACTACAGTATGTATTTTTTTTCTAGCATGAGTGGTGCACTTAGCCTCTTTACAATGGCACCACAGCACTGAAATCTCATCCATGCAAGTGAATAGAATTAATAAAAATGTAATTAACGTGCTTTAGAAGAAACTTGTCGATATGTAGCAAATATTGCACAGGTTAGCCTATTAGGCCATTAAGATATTGTAAAGGTAGTGTCACGCAGAGTTTTGCACAAACTTCACCGAATGTCATGGCGGCACTGAATGTCATGGCGGCATCGAGCTCCTGGGAAGGAGAGGGAAACATATCAGGACTGGGCAGGAGCAGGCCCAGGCAGGAGACTCTGGCATCCCCAACTGATTTTGTGAGCTCAACCATATATCAGTTCATGATTCATATCCCCTGCCACCCATTCCTGTCCTGTTTAATCAGATTGCCAGTGCTAAAGGGACAACATAGGGGCCCCGGTTCTACGCTATCCCAGAATCATCATGACATTATAGCTGGCTATACTTTACACTCCAGCATGCTATTGAGGCAATTGCAGACCTCTCCAGGTTGATGAATTAAAGGGGGCAGTACAGCAACAAGTGCAATCTTCCACACTGGCGCACTCTGTTCTAGTTGCTGGATCACCCGGACTCTAACTGCCCCTACTGGAAAGATTTTCAGGAAAGTGCAGCCAGTTTGCTGCTTTTAGGGAAGCATAAAAATTGTACTTCGGTCTACTTCCCTACTCCTGGTAATGAGGCACAGAGGGTGGGAATTGTGGTCTCGCTCTTCAGTGGGGACTGCATTAAATGGACAGACATGGCCAAGGATGTATATATATGTCCTTGGTCATGAAAGGGTTAATACCCACTATGGTTGAGATTGGGGGCCTTGATGTGCCTATTACGGTCTTTCTAGATATTGGTTCTGGGGTAAACATAATTGATGAATTGCTTATTCTTCTGGGTTATTTAGAGGTGAAAGAGTTATCTAATCCAATATGGATTTTTGACATTGACTCATCACCTCTTTCTCAGAGGAGTTTTGTTGCGTGTACAGGGGCTGGAACTCCACATAGGGGTAGTCCATTTGGAGCTCATATCTTGTTATTTGCTTAAGAGCCTTCCTGCACAAATTCTTTTAGGATCTCCCTGGTCTACATTATATAACCTCACTGTTGACTGGAAAACCTAGGACATATTTTAATGGAGGATGTACAGTGCCAGGCAAAAGTATTCAGCCCCCTTGAATTTTTCAATCTTTTCCCACATTTCAGACTTCAAACATAAAGATAAATATTGTAATGTTATAGTGAAGAATCAACAACAAGTGGGACACAATTGTGAAGTTCAACAAATTTATTGCTTATTTTAAACTTTTTAAAAAACAATAAATACTGAAAAGTGGGGCGTGCATTATTATTCATCCCCTTTAAGTTAATACTTTGTAGCACCACCTTTTGCTGCGATTACAGCTGCAAGTCGCTTGGGGTATGTGTCTATCAGTTTTGCACATTGAGAGACTGAAATTCTTGCCCATTCTTTCTTTGCAAGCTGAGTGAGGTTGGATGGAGAGCGTTTGTGAACAGCAGTTTTTAGCTCTTTCCACAGATTCTCGATTGGATTCAGGTCTGGACTTTGACATAAGGCCGCTTTACACACTGCGATATCGGTACCGATATCGCTAGCGTGGGTACCCACCCCCATCTGTTGTGCGACACGGGCAAATCGCTGCCCGTGCTGCACAACATCGCCCAGACCCGTCACACTACTTACCTGCCCGGTGACGTCGCTGTGACCGGCGAACCACCTCCTTTCTAAGGGGGCTCGTTCAGCGTCACAGCGACGTCACAGATGCGTCACTGAACCGCCGCCCAATAGAAGCGGAGGGGCGGAGATGAGCGGGACATAACATCCCGCCCACTTCCTTCGTTCCGCATAGCGGCCAGGAGGCAGGTAAGGAGAGGTTCCTCGTTCTTGCGGTGTCACACGGAGCGATGTGTGCTGCCGCAGGAACGAGGAACAACCTCGTTACTGCTGCAGTAACGATTTTTGAGAATGGTCCCCCATGTCACCGGTGAGCAATTTTGCACGTTTTTGCAACGATGCAAAATCGCTCATAGGTGTCACACGCAACAGCATCGCTAATGCGGCCGGATGTGCGTCACCAATTCCATGACCCCAACGAGTTCACATTAGCGATGTCGTAGCGTGTAAAGCCCCCTTTAGCCATTCTAACATCTGGATACATTTATTTGTGAACCATTCTACTGTAGATTTTGCTTTATGTTTGGGATCATTGTCTTGTTGGAAGACAAATCTCCGTCCCAGTCTCAGGTCTTTTGCAGACTCCAACAGGTTTTCTTCAAGAATGGTCCTGTATTTGGCTCCATCCATCTTCCCATCAATTTTAACTATCTTCTCTGTCCCTGCTGAAGAAAAGCAGGCCCAAACCATGATGCTGCCACCACCATGTTTGACAGTGGGGATGGTGTGTTCAGGGTGATGAGCTGTATTGCTTTTACGCCAAACATATCATTTGGCATTGTGCCCAAATAGTTCGATTTTGGTTTCATCTGACCAGAGCACCTTCTTCCATATATTTGGTGTGTCTCCCAGGTGGCTTGTGGCAAACTTTAAATGACACTTTTTATTGATATCTTTGAGAAATGGCTTTCTCCTTGCCACTCTTCCATAAAGACCAGATTTGTGCAGTGTATGACTGTTTGTTGTCCTATGGACAGACTCTCCCACATCAGCTGTAGATCTCTGCAGTTCATCCAGAGTGATCATGGGCCTCTTGGCTGCATCTCTGATCAGTCTTCTCCTTGTTTGAGATGAAAGTTTGGATGGACAGCTGGGTCTTGGTAGATTTGCAGTGGTATGATACTCTTTCCATTTCAATATGAACGCTTGTACAGTGCTCCTTGGGATGTTTAAAGTTTTGGAAATCTTTTTGCAACCAAATCCGGCTTTAAACTTCTCCACAACAGTATCACGCACCTGCCTGTTGTGTTCCTTGGTCTTCATGATGCTAACTGCGCTTTAAACAAAATACTGAGACTATCACAGAGCAGGTGCATTTATACGGAGACTTGATTACATACAGGTGGATTATATTTATCATCATCAGTCATTTAAGACAACAATGGATCATTCAGAGATCCTCAATGAACTTCTGGAGTGAGTTTGCTGCACTTAAAGTAAAAGGGACAAATAATATTGCACACCTCACTTTTCAGTTATTTATTTTTTAAAAAAGTTTAAAATAAACAATAAATTTCGTTCAACTTCACAATTGTGTCCCACTTGTTGATTCTTCACCATAACATTAGAATTTTTAACTTTATGTTTGCAGTCTGAAATGTGGAAAAAGGTTGAAAAATTCAAGGGGGTGAATACTTTCGCAAGGCACTGTATTGTAAACAACACTGCCTAGGGACCTCTATTCCAGTAGTTACAGTACCTCTAGCCTTCCGGATCCTCTTTTAGATATTTCAATGTGATTTTTGAGAAGGGTTGTTAGGAGTTCTCGCCGCATAGACCTTATGACTGCACCATAAGGTTGCAGCCAAGAGCAAACTGTATAACTTAACTTATCGGGCCCTGAGAGATTGCTCTCAAGGAGTATATAGAGGTGAGTTTGGCTAAAGAGCACAGTAAGCCATCATCATCTCTGGTTTCTTCTTTGTTAAAAAGAGGTATGGTGGACTACAGCCGTGCCTGGACTTTTGTGAGCTCAACCAGATAACAGTTCATGACCCATATTCCCTGCCACTCATTCCTGACCTATTTAATCAGATTGCTAGTGCTAAAGGGTTCTATGAACTTGACCTTAGGGGGCTTATATTCTGATCTGAGTCAGACAGGAGGGTGAGTGGAAAATGGTGTTTAATACACCGGAGAGGCATTTAGAAAATCTAGTAATCTCATTCGGTTTTACCAACGCTCCACACTCCAGCAAGATTCCAGCATTTTGTTAATGATGTGTTTTCTCATCTGCTGGGGAAAATTGTAATTGTCTACCTTGATGACATTCTCATTTATTCATGGAACTTTAGGTTTCATTTGGAACATATAAGACAAGTGTTGCAATTTTCAGAGTGACTAAACTGTACGCTAAGCTACAAAAAATGTGTGTACACCATACAAGAACTTCAAATTTTAGGTTACATTATTTCAGCTGCAAGTTTTTTGTATGGATCCCACAAAATTACAGGAAATTTTAAAATGGGACTGTCCTGAGAATCTCAAAGCCATGCAATGTTTTTTAGGTTTTGCAAATTATTACGGAAGTTTATTAAGAATTTCTCAGCTATAGCAAGAACCCTTACTGGCATTGACTAAGAAGGGTATGGACTTTTCTAAATGGACTTAGGTTGCTTTGTATGCTTTCGACTGTTATAAGAAGTGGTTCTCGTCAGTACCCGCATTGATACAGTCTGATTTGTGACAACTTTCTACAGTGGAGGTTGATGCGTCAGAAGTTGTAATGTCTCAATGTCCAGCTCTTGGTAAACTATGTCTATGCGCCTTCTTTTCTTTCTAAGAAATGATATTCAAACATCATTACGATATTGGTAATAGCGAATTACTGGCAATCAAGTTAGCATTTGAGGAATGGTGGCGCTTGCTGATTGGAGCTATTCATTCTGTTAGAGTAATTTCCAACCATAAGAACTTTATTTACCTTGAGTCGGTTAAGCGTCTTACACTAAGACAAGCTCAGAGGTAATTATTTTTTAATAGGTTTCATTTTTTTCATTACTTATTACCTTACTTCTAAAAATATTAAAGTTGATGCTTTGTCCAGGAGTTTTCTGGTGGTGGGAACCCTTTAAGGAATCTGTCTCCATTCTTCAGAAGGGAGTGGTGTTGTTGGCGCTCAGTACTGATGTGGATCCTGAGATTGCTAAGACTCAAGGTTATGTGCCACCTGGGGTTCCAGTGAAGAAGTCGTTTGTTCCCCTGAATCTTCGTCTTGAGGTTCTGGGAGAGCATCATGATTCTGTCCTGGTTGGTCACCCTGGGGTTAAAGTTACTCTGGATCTTGCATTGCATTGCTTTTAGTGGTCCAGAATCCAGAGGGATGTAGTGTCTTCCATCCTCAGTCTAATAGGCAAACAGAAAGCATGAATCAGAATTTGGAGCAGTATTTGCTTTGTTTTGTTTCTAATAATCAGGAAGAGTGGTCCTCTTTCCTTTTTCTTGCTGAATTTGCCAAGAATAATCATTGCCATGATTTTTCTGGTTTTCTGGCTGTCATACCCAGTTCTGTATATTTCAGGAGGGGTACTCTTTAGCAGTACCTGAAGAGGACCATTTGGTTTCAGCATTGTCATTTACATTTACATGGGAGAGGGTTCAGCAACATTTGCGTTACATGAGTTTTAAGAATAAACATGCGGCTGACTGTAGACATGTGCCTGCTCTGAAACCTTGTGTGTATGATCTGGTGGGTTTATCTACAAAAAACATTAAGCTTAAGGCCCTGTACGCACTTGCCATTTTTTTCCGCAGATTTCCTGCCGATTTGCTGCATGTTTTGCTGCCGAAAATGTTCATAACATCTCTGCAGTGATTCACCAGCAAATCCTATGGGAAAAAAACATGCTGTGCCCACTATGCGGATTTTGACAGCTGCATGTTTTTCTGCGGGATTCCCGCATCAAAAACAATTGCATGTCACTTCTTTTCCGCAGGTCCCTGCGGTTTCGAGGGCTGGCAGATCAATCACTCGCTGACTCTGGGTCGGCAGAGGATTGATCCCCGGTATCTGGCCAGATGCTGCTACCCATATAAAGTTCATGGGGAACAAAATCTAGCCCAAAGGGGTAGGAGCAAGCGCTTCATACTCACCGATGACGGGGCGGCTGTCACACTGCTTCCGCGGCGGCTCTTTCATCTTCCAGAGCCGCCGCTCATTATTTCATCTCGTATTCACTCCTCCCTGCTCACCGGTGGCTGTGATTGGTTGCAGGCAGACACACCCCCACGCTGAGTGACAGCTGTCTCAGTACAACCAATCACAGCCGCCGGTGGGCGGGTCTATAGCGTAGAGTAAAATAAATAAATAAATAATTTTAAAAAAACGGCGTGCGGTCCCCCCCCAATTTTGATAACCAGCCAGGATAAAGCCTCACAGCTGGGGGCTGGTATTCTCAGGCTGGGGAGCCCCATGTTATGGGGAGCCCCCAGCCTAAAAATATCAGCCAGCAGCCGCCTGGAATTGCCGCATCCATTAGATGCGACAGTCCTGGACTTTTCCCGGCTCTTCCCATTGCGAAGGCAATCAGGGTAATGAAGGAGTTAATGGCAGCAGCCCATACCTGCCACTAAGTCCTAGTTTAGTGATGGCAGGCATCTATATGACACCCCCTCATCATTAAACTGTAAGTGAAAGTAAAGAAGCACAAACACCCCAAAAATCCTTTATTTGAAATAAAAGACAAAATAAACCCCTCTTTCACCACTTTATTAATCCCTGATAACAGCCCTCCAGGTCCGACGTAATCCTGAAGATGTCCCACAACGCTTCTAGCTCTGCTACACCTTGCACTAATAGTGAGCGCCATAGACCATGACTGCTCACTGTGAGGGTCAGGACGCAAGTGAAGTGAGCCGCCGGGATCAGCGGCGAGTTCACTGATGTGCTTTGCAGTGACAGGTGGAGGACTCCAGGTGGAGGACTCCAGCGGTCACTGCACATCAGCTGACTGACTTCAACGCTGATCTTATACTCACCTTCTCCTGCGAGGCTGCCTCCGGACACTGCTCTCCTGCTTCCAGGCCGGCTCATGCATATGCAGTTATGCAGTGCACAGCTGACCCGCAAACAGCAGGGCGCCGGAGGCGCCCTTCGGGACATAAGCACGGCCCGGAGACTTCAGCACCACAGACAGCAGGAGCGAGGAGAACTGTGAAATCCCGCAGGGAACAACCTGCGGCAATTCCGCACCAAATCCGCAGCAAATCCGCACCAATATGCAACATACCGCATGCGGATTTCGGTGCCGATGTTTTGGATTTTTTTCCTGCAGGTGCGGAAATCTTTAAGAGCCTGCGGAATTTTCTTAAGAAAATTCCATTTTTTAGTGCGCACAGGGCCTAAGATACCTTCACTGAAGTTAAAACCTTGGTTTATTGGTCTGTGCAAAATCATAGCAGTCATTAATCTGGTTCCTTTCTGCTTGGCGTTACCGGCATCTTACATACTTCATAATTTTTTCCATAGATCTCAGCTATAATATATGTGGCTTCGGGGTTCCCTTTTCCCTTACCTCCACATCCGGTCCTAGTCGATGAGCCATTAGAATTACAATTTCAAGTGTCCAAAATCATTGATTCTCGTTTCATTCACCAATCCTTACAGTATTTGGTTCATTAGCGAGATTATGGCCCTGTGAAGAGGACTTGGGTACGAGCCTCAGATATCCCCAACAGATCAGGACTGGTCAGGAGCAGGGCTAGGAAGGAGACTCAGGCATTCCCACTTTGTCGCCCCAGGGATACTGATCCTCTTCAGGGACGCCACAGGGCTTCTTCGGTATGGCAACAGGTACTGTCAGTTTATGTGTTGTGACGCCACTCACGGCTTGCGGTCAGGGATGTGGATGACCGCCGCTGCAGGTTTTACGAGCTTCTTGGGCTGATGGGATCTGCAGCCAGGTGATGTAGCCTCCTGTGAGTGAGGTAGGCCCCAGGGGCTCAGGTGAGCAGGGTAGCGGCTCCCGTAGTAACTCAGGCTGAGTCCAAAAGTCTTTTTAACTGGTTTTTACTCACTTTAGATGTTCTGTAAGCTGACCCGGGCGTTGCTGTGATGAACCAGGTAACCAGGTAGGACCAGGGGCTCCTTCGGGCCAGTCTGAGAGTAACCTGTTAGCTCGCCTTCCTAGCACTCTGTGTTCGGATAACCCCCTGACGTGAAGTACCATGGGGGTCTATCCAGGGAGTCGCAACTGCCTTTTCTTCCCTGTGTTTGGCCCGTTTGCCGGCAGCGTGGATCAGGTGAGATGACTTCAGGCTCTGTCTCTGTATGGGTCCCTGCGTTGCTGCTGAGGCTCAGACTCTGTGTGGTTGGTGAGGTACTTGTAGTTCACCTCACCGGCAGCTTTAGCAGATAGTTAAACTGGAGTCTGCTCTAGGGACCTGACCCTTGTATGTGCCTAGTCACCAGGAGCACCTCTTTTTCTGATTACTCGGTGACCATTCTCCCGCGCCAACTGTCATTACACCACGCAGGGTCTGACTAGTGTGTGATCGCGCTGTGTCCGCCTCGCGACTGCCGCGCTCCACTACCAGACTGGTTCTCTCCCTCCTTTCCTGACAACCTCTGCACTTTAGCTCCCAGCCCCTTCGCTCCACCTCTTGAAAAGATTTGAAAGCTATCCCTCTCCAGAGGACTACCCAAGGATCCCCTCTAAAGGTGTGGAAGACCTGGTTGCTATGTGTCTGTGCATACACACCTAGTTCTGGCCCTTAGGATTACCTTGAAGTACTGTCCCAGCATGGGTGCAGTACTTAGTGGTGCCTGACCGGGTCAGGGGCGCCACACCAGCAATAGAGGTATCCCTGAGACTAGGGATACATAGGGCCCCATAGCTTAAGGGACAGGTTAGGGTCCCGTTTCCCCGCTATCCCAGAGTTATCATGGCAGGGAATTTCCTTAGTAAGCAGTATGTGGATGACCATTTACCTGTATCACCTTGTAAGATTACATTATGCCTGCAGCGGAAATGTCTTGCGCCATCACCTTATATCAACAAAATCAGCTCATTGCCTGAGGGACGAGGCTTGTACCTACAGAGATCAGCTGATTGCCACTATGCCTCCAAAAAGAGGCTTTCTGTGATGAAATACCGCCTTAAAACGGTAACATGTCTGTCAGTTTCAAATTTTGCCCAAATGTTCAGCCATTTTCACAGCAAAGATTTGCATGTGATCAATCTTAGAGAACCTGGAGATACAATAATTTTTTAAAAACATTTTTATGTGATTTTGTCTTTCATCAAAAATGTGTCACTTATCCATCTGTAGGATAGGTAATACATGTTATATTGGATTATACTCACTATATACACTTATCTATAGTCACATGAAAAAGTTTGGGCACCCCTATTAATGTTAACCTTTTTTCTTTATAACAAGTTGGGTTTTTGCAACAGCTATTTCAGTTTCATATATCTAATAACTGATGGACTGAATAATATTTCTGGATTGAAATGAGGTTTATTGTACTAATAGAAAATGTGCAATCCGCATTTAAACAAAATTTGACCGGTGCAAAAGTATGGTCACCTCAACATAACAGTGACATTAATATTTTGTAGATCCTCCTTTTGCAAAAATAACAGCCTCTAGTCACTTCCTGTAGCTTTCAATGAGTTCCTGGATCCTGGATGAAGGTATATTTGACCATTCCTGTTTACAAAACAATTCCAGTTCAGTTAAGTTTGATGGTCGCCGAGCATGGACAGCACGCTTCAAATCATCCCACAGATTTTCAATGATATCCAGGTCTGGGGACTGGGATGGCCATTCCAGAACATTGTAATTGTTCCTCTGCATAAATGCCTGAGTAGGTTTGGAGCGGTGTTTTGGATCATTGTCTTGCTTAAATATCCATTCCCTGCGTAACTTCAACTTCGTCACTGATTCTTGCACATTATTGTCAAGAATCTGCTGATACTGAGTTGAATCCATGCGACCCTCAACTTTAACAAGATTCCCGGTACCGGCATTGGCCACACAGCCCCAAAGGATGATGGAACCTCCACCAAATGTTACTGTGGGTAGCAAGTGCTTTTCTTGGAATGCCGTGTTTTTTTGCCTCCATGCATAACGCCTTTTTGTATGACCAAACAACTCAATCTTTGTTTCATAAGTCCACAGTACCTTCTTCCAAAATGTAACTGGCTTGTCCAAGTGTGCTTTTGCATACCTCAGACGACTGTGTTTGTGGCGTGCTTGCAGAAATGGCTTCTTTTGAATCACTCTCCCGTACAGCTTCTCCTAGTGCAACGTGCGCTGTATTGTTGACCAATGCACATTGACACCATCTGCAGCAAGATGATGCTGCAGGTCTTTGGAGGTGGTCTGTGGATTGTCCTTGACTGTTCTCATCATTTTTCTTCTCTGCCTTTATGATATTTTTCTTGGCCTGCCACTTCTGGGCTTAACAAGAACTGTACCTGTGTTCTTCCATTTCCTTACTATGTTCCTCACAGTGGAAACTGACAGTTTAAATCTCTGAGACAATTTTTTGTATTTTTCCCCTGAACAACTATGTTGAATAATCTTTGTTTTCAGATCATTTGAGAGTTGTTTTGAGGAGCCCATGATGCCACTCTTCATAGGAGATTCAAATAGGAGAACAACTTGCAAGTGGCCACCTTAAATACCTTTTCTCATGATTGGATACACCTGCGTATGAAATTCAAAGCTCAATGAGGTTACAAAACCAAATTAGTGCTTTAGTAAGTCAGTAAAAAGTAGTTAGGAGTGTTCAAATCAAGAAATTGATAAGGGTGCCCATACTTTTGCACCGGTCAAATTTTGAGTAAATGTGGATTGCACAATTTCTGTTAGTACAATAAACCTCATTTCAATCCAGAAATATTACTCAGCCCATCAGTTATTAGATATATGAAACTGAAATAGCTGTTGCAAAAACCCAAATTGTTATAAAGAAAAAAGGTTAACATTAATAGGGGTGCCCAAACTTTTTCATATGACTGTATACAGTTAGGTCCAGAAATATTTGGACAGTGACACAATTTTCGCGAGTTGGGCTCTGCATGCCACCACATTGGATTTGAAATGAAACCTCTACAACAGAATTCAAGTGCAGATTGTAACGTTTAATTTTAAGGTTTGAACAAAAATATCTGATAGAAATTGTAGGAATTGTACACATTTCTTTACAAACACTCCACATTTTAGGAGGTCAAAAGTAATTGGACAAATAAACCAAACCCAAACAAAATATTGTTATTTTCAATATTTTGTTGCGAATCCTTTGGAGGCAATCACTGCCTTAAGTCTGGAGCCCATGGACATCACCAAACGCTGGGTTTCCTCCTTCTTAATGCTTTGCCAGGCCTTTACAGCCGCAGCCTTCAGGTCTTGCTTGTTTGTGGGTCTTTCCATCTTAAGTCTGGATTTGAGCAAGTGAAATGCATGCTCAATTGGGTTAAGATCTGGTGATTGACTTGGCCATTGCAGAATGTTCCACTTTTTTGCACTCATGAACTCCTGGGTAGCTTTGGCTGTATGCTTGGGGTCATTGTCCATCTGTACTATGAAGCGCCGTCCGATCAACTTTGCGGCATTTGGCTGAATCTGGGCTGAAAGTATATCCCGGTACACTTCAGAATTCATCCGGCTACTCTTGTCTGCTGTTATGTCATCAATAAACACAAGTGACCCAGTGCCATTGAAAGCCATGCATGCCCATGCCATCACGTTGCCTCCACCATGTTTTACAGAGGATGTGGTGTGCCTTGGATCATGTGCCGTTCCCTTTCTTCTCCAAACTTTTTTCTTCCCATCATTCTGGTACAGGTTGATCTTTGTCTCATCTGTCCATAGAATACTTTTCCAGAACTGAGCTGGCTTCATGAGGTGTTTTTCAGCAAATTTAACTCTGGCCTGTCTATTTTTGGAATTGATGAATGGTTTGCATCTAGATGTGAACCCTTTGTATTTACTTTTATGGAGTCTTCTCTTTACTGTTGACTTAGAGACAGATACACCTACTTCACTGAGAGTGTTCTGGACTTCAGTTGATGTTGTGAACGGGTTCTTCTTCACCAAAGAAAGTATGCGGCGATCATCCACCACTGTTGTCATCCGTGGACGCCCAGGCCTTTTTGAGTTCCCAAGCTCACCAGTCAATTCCTTTTTTCTCAGAATGTACCCGACTGTTGATTTTGCTACTCCAAGCATGTCTGCTATCTCTCTGATGGATTTTTTCTTTTTTTTCAGCCTCAGGATGTTCTGCTTCACCTCAATTGAGAGTTCCTTAGACCGCATGTTGTCTGGTCACAGCAACAGCTTCCAAAGGCAAAACCACACACCTGTAATCAACCCCAGACCTTTTAACTACTTCATTGATTACAGGTTAACGAGGGAGACGCCTTCAGAGTTAATTGCAGCCCTTAGAGTCCCTTGTCCAATTACTTTTGGTCCCTTTAAAAAGAGGAGGCTATGCATTACAGAGCTATGATTCCTAAACCCTTTGTCCGATTTGGATGTGAAAACTCTCATATTGCAGCTGGGAGTGTGCACTTTCAGCCCATATTATATATATAATTGTATTTCTGAACATGTTTTTGTAAACAGCTAAAATAACAAAACTTGTGTCACTGTCCAAATATTTCTGGCCCTGACTGTATATACACTATTTAAATGCAATGCAGTTTATTTGAAGATAAATCTCATATAATGTCACATAATACATTCCACCACTGCACTGTATTGTTTTTTTCAATGTTGGAGTGCTGCTTTAAATGTAAGCCCCCTGCTCCTAGTGGTGCACACCAGAATAGCGTAACTCCGGCGCCAGCTTTTTAAATGTAACTTCTGACTGGAAGTCAGAAGATACATGACAATCTCAAAATGCAACTCTATGAGAGTCAGAACGAGGCCAGTTCCAAACTCCTAGACTTGTACTGAGTTGTGACCACTGACACGCTCTATGAAACACTAGAGCAGCCATAAAGTCACAACTCGCCGGAGACCGACCGGAGTGGCAGTGATAGAAAACGATAACGTTGAAAGGTGAGTATAATACAGGAGGCAGGGGACTTAAGGCCACTTTACACACAGCAGCATCGCTAGCGATGTTGCTGGTGAAAGCCCCCGTCGGTTGTGCGTCACGGGCAAATCGCTGCCCGTGGCGCACAACATCGCTAACACCCGGCACACATACTTACCTTTCTAGCGACGTCACTGTGGCCGGCGAACCGCCTCCTTTCTAAGGGTGCAGTTCGTGCGGCGTCATAGCGGCGTCACTAAGCAGCCGCCCAATAGAAGCGGAGGGGCGGAGATGAGCGGCCGTAATATCCCGCCCACCTCCTTCGCTCCTCATTGCCGGCGGCCGCAGGTACGTTGTTGTTCCTTGTTCCTGCGGTGTCACACATAGTGATATGTGCTGCCGCAGGAACGACGAACAACCTGCGTCCTGCAACAGCAACGATATTTGGGATTAGAACGACGTGTCAATGATCAACGACTAATTTTGATCGTTAACGGTCATTCATGCGTTTCACGCACAACGAAGTCACTAACAAGGCCGGATGTGCGTCACGAATTCTGTGACTCCTTTTGACATTTCATTAGCGATGTCGTTGCGTGTAAAGCCCCCTTTAGATTAAAGGACCCACTCTAGCGGTGCAATAAAAACAAATCCCTGAAGTGGTGCTTCAATACTACAGTATTACTCAAATCATATGGACCCAGGGAACCTTTTGGGCCCTCCCTTAGCTCTTGAGCGACTGCAACCTTTTGTATTCACAATAGTTAAACCCCTGGAAAAAATGTAATTTTACTGAGTAATGATTGTTAGCTTGTCAGATTTTGTGAGTGTTATGCTTCACTGATGCAAAATATTCCCAAATGAAGTCATAAAATATAATCAATGGAGAATGGACATTATTGGCTATTGTGAGCTAATTATCTGAGAAAAACAACCAAAAGCTGAATATCATAATATTGATAAAACTACTAATTATAATGTTGACAATGGTCATGCGAATAAACTGCGCTTTACACAATCCACATAGTAAGTTGTCTAGTAATACGTACTTCCCATCCTCATCTGACCTTGCTCTGCTGCCAGCATTCCTAAAACAGGAGGAATCATTGATGGGCCGTGTGAAGATCAGATCTTTAGATTACTATATCTATGCAGTTTTCGATTGGGTTCACTTCTCAATACCACCTTCAGCAATAGATAAGTAAAGATAAATATCATCGGTTCCAATCTAGAAACATAGTAACATCATTTGTAAGGGCAAAAACACCCAAGTCCAACCTACTTTGTGTTAGAGTAAAACTTTCTTTCCTCAAGAAGTGTAGATTGGGTGCAAGAATATGGTGTAAAAATTTCATCACCAAATTTGCATAACTTGGTCCAAAAATGCAGAAAAAACAGGGCTTTTTTCTCTCAGGGGGTGCAAATTTGTTGCAGAATTCTGGTGCAGACGATTTCAGCACCAAGTGTGCACCTTCTGGCAGAAAATCACAGCAAAAAAAAAAAAACAAAGCAAAAAAATGCTTTAAAAATTGCTTTTGTTTGCCAAAAGGTGTAGCTTGGGTGCAGGAATATGGTGTAAAAAATGTCATCCCCAAATTTGCACCCTTTGGCCCATAAATGGAGAAAAAACATTTTTTTTTTCTGCCAGGAGGTGGAAATTTGCTTTCCCCACCCACCAATTTCAGGCGTCATCTATAGGCTACAGTTCAGACACTGTGCATCACACCTATCTATATGATGGGCTCCCAGTGCAAGCCTTATTCGTGTGCAAGTTTTTTACTAAGCAGCCGCTCCCCTCCCTTCTAGGTTGAATGGGTTGAGTGGCTGTGACATAAGCATCTTGCACCTGGGCTGCGGCCGCCTTCAAGAGAAAGGTTTACCACATTCTGTTTGTGCATGCATCATCTGGTCTGGCACCTTTGGTAGGTTTTTCTTTTTTGATACAGTTCTATGTGTTTTTTTTCTTAATAATCTAATGTAGGGACTTGCAAGTGTGAGAATCCGTGACGTGGATTGCGAGCTTCCATATTTTGGACCAAAATATTAACTAATATCTCAGAAGTGAGGTATGGCACATTTTATTCATTTTTGCAGGATGTGTGTGGACCTTTTGATTTTAGGTGGTATATTGGTGACCCTGTCATGTGTGATGCACTTTTATAGTGCTAACTGACCCGCCTAGACTAATGTTGTGCGTCATTTATAGGCCCCAATTCAGACACTGTGCATCTCGCTTATCTGTGTGAGATGCACTTATATGGAGTGCTGATTAGCCCGCCTGACCTAGGTTTCTGACGTCATCTATAGTTTACAGTTAAGACACTTTGCATCACACCTATCTATATGATGGGCTCCCAGTGCAAGCCTTAATAGTGTACAAGTTTTTTGCTAAGCAGCCGCCACCCTCCCCTATAGGTTGTAGGGTTGAGTGGCTGTGACATCAGCATCTTCCACCTGGGCTGCCGCCGCCTTCTAGAGGACGGTTTACCACATTCTGTTTTTGCATGCATCATCTGGTTTGGCACCTTTGGTAGGTTTTTCTTTTTGATACAGTTCTACAGTATGTGGTTTTTTCTTGATGCAGAAAGTCCCCATCACAAGGCCCTCCAATGACAAATAGTAGTTAGGCTGGAGTAGGAGTACTGTCCTTGTTTGTCCGCCACTGCACAATGTGTATAGTGTTTACAAAAATTAGCCCTATGGCCTGAGTCCTGGTTGACGCAGGAAAGAAATGGCTTTATATGGCAAGGGGTGGACGTTAACAGCAGTAGTCAAAATGAACATTTTGGGGGAAATTAGTTTGGCTTGCTCTCATCTGGAGAGATTACAAAATGTGGAGTAATCCAGTCCTTGTTGAATTTAATCAGAGTAAGTCTGTCTGCATTTTCTGTGGAAAGGCAGAAGCGCCTCTCAGTGATGATTGCGCCAGCAGAACTGAAAACACGCTCTGACATCACACTAGCAGCCGGGAAGGCCAGCACCTCCAAGGTGTATAAGGAGAGGTCGGGCCAAGTATTCAGCTTGGACACCCAATCATTAAAGGGAACTGAAGCGTCAGAAAGGATGCAGGTATGGTCACTTAAGTACCCCTTAACCATGTTGTTCAACTTCTCCCTCCTTGGCATTGCTACAGCCACAGATAGCCCTTGCTGATGTCCTGGTTTATTGAAAATGGCCAAGTTTGCGCACATTTTCCACACACCTTTGTTGGACCTGGTGTTGGTGTCTCTCCCCATGAATCGTTGTTGTTGAAAAGAGTTGGTAACTCTGCCGCCAGCGTTGTCTGAGGGTGATGTTTTCATCAATTGGTCTACAACGACTATCTTGAAGGATTCCATTGTGTAACCCTTTGGTGACTCTAAAAGGAGAGAAAGAAATTTCAACTTGTACCGTGGGTCCAGAAAGGTGGCCAACCAGTATAGGTTGTTAAATAAAATGTGTATCACACGAGAGTCTTGCCACAGACACTTACACATGAACTGTACCATGTGAGCTAAGCTGCAAACAGGCAAAGTTTCTGTATCCCCACCAGGAGGAACAACATCCATACTCTCCTCATGCTGACCTGCCTCCTCCTCCACCTCCTCCTCTCCAGCTCATCCATGCTGGAAAGACAAGCAGCTGGTGTTGAGAGTCCCCTGGGTAGCACAGAAAAACAAGTCTTCTTCCTCCTCATCCTCTTCATCATCACCCAATGTTACCTCAGAATATTGGCTGGCTGAGTAGTATCAGCCATTGCTGGGCACGCAAAGCTTCCTCTTTGAGATTATGTAGTGATTGTTTCAAAAGACACAGCAGCGGGATGGTTAGGCTGATAATAGCCTTATCGCTGCTCATGAGCTGGGGTGCAGTACTCAAAGTTCTCAAGAACCTCACAAATGTCAGTGATCCACACCCACTCAACAGTTATATATGGTGACTCTCAGTCTGATGGGCATGTTGAAGCTGATATTCAGCTACTGCCCTGTGATGCTCAGTAATCCTCGCCAACATATAGAATGTAGAGTTCCACCATGTGGGCAGGTCACACATGAGTCGGTGACTTGGCAATTTAAAGTTCTTTTGCAGCACTGTATGACCAGCAAAAGCGGAAGAGGAATGGTGGAAATGGGCTCTAATATGGCGTACTTTCTCAAGTAGGTACAGCAAGTCAGAGTATGTTTCCATAGATTTCTGTAGAACTATCTTCAGCACATGAACTATGCATGGCTCACGTATCAGCTTGCCGACCTTTAAAACCACCACCAGGTTACTCCCATTGTTGCAAACTACCAGGACGGGTTGCAGGTGCAGCAGGGAGAGCCACTGATCGATCTGCTCCTTTATACCTTGCCACAGCTCTGCTGCAGTGTGTGGTTTGTGACCTAAACAGATCAGCTTTACAAAAGCACTTTGCCGCGATGCACTGCTCACAGTTCCCAGCTTGGCAGTGATAGGGAGGATAATTCAGCAGAGGATGAGGAGCAGGAGGAGGAGGAAGAGGGGAGACAGGAAGTGGCATATGATGAGGCAGAAATGCTGGCAGAGATTGGGCCCACTATTCTTGGCGTGGGTAGGATGTGTGATGTTACAGTTTGCAAGTTTGTCCCAGCCTCCACAAGGTTCACCTACTGTGCCGTAACAGATATGTATCATCCCTGTGCACAACAACTTGTCCATGTGTCTGTTGTTAGGTGGACCTTCCTAGTTATGGTGTTGGTCAGAGCATGCTTGAGATTGTTTAGCACATGCTTGTGTAACGTGGGGACGGCACAATGGGCAAAATAGTGGCGAATGGTAACACTGTGTTCCCACAAGCCGAAACGGCAACATCTACATGGCTAGCAATTTGGCAATGTGTGAGTTTAGGTTTTGTGCCTGTAGTTGCTGTGAGACTGTGACCGGGGTTGTCTATGACGGCCGGTACGTCTCGCCCTGGTTGTGCTCCCTCCATGTATAGAAAGCAACTCCATTCCAGGGTTTATTGCTGTTTCCCTGCAGGCTGAAAGGAGGGTTAAAAGGAAACAGGAACCTGGGTGTGGGCCCTAGTGTGAGGGAGTGAATACAACTCCCTAAGCTTCTGCCGAAGAAGCACATGTGAGCCATTTCTGGAATCTGGCTTCTTGGTTCTGGAGGAGGATATTCCGGATAACGTGTTGTGTGCTGTTTGGACTTGGTTTTGTGCAATAAACTGTGTGCTGTGACCATTGGTGCCTGGATCCCGTGTCTTCTGCCGCGCAGCCGACCACGCTACCTCACATATGGTGGAGAACGCGGGCAGTCCAGCCCGGTGAGGTGTAGCATCCATCCCTGGTGACCCAGTAGCGCATGTCCTGGATTCAAGCGGCTACACTACAGCCCAAACCCGGCGGCAACATGGAGGACATACTAAAGCAGCTGGCTCAGGCTAATGCACAGTAATAACAGACCAATGCACACCTGCTCCGGTCGTTGGATCGTCAGCAGCAACAGCACCAGCACTCCTTGCAATTGCAGGAACAAAGGCACCAAGAACAGATGGTCCTCCTGACCAAGTCGATCCGTGCCGGACCGGCAGCCACAATCCCGGGACCGGGTGACGACAGCAGCGTCCGGAAGGCAGTAAGACAGGCGTTGCAAAAGATGACCCCGGGGGATGATGTGGAAGCGTTCCTGGCTGTGTTTGAGCGGGTGGCCGAGCGGGAGAAGCTGCTGACTCCCCAGTGGGCTGAGGTATTGTCGCCCTATCTGACGGGGGAGTCCCAAAAAGCGTACCTGGACCTCTGTACCGAGGACGCCATAGAATATGAGACCCTGAAAGTCGAAATCCTTGTTCGGTTGGGGGTGAATACATACATGGGGACCGCCGAGACTATCCCACAGGGGTTGTCACCATCACAGCACCCTGCGGTCAGGTGCAACATGAGGTGGGACTTATGAACACTCTTCCCTATGACATGATCCTAGGAAGGAATCTGCCAAATTTCTGGACTCTATGGAAGGGGCCTTCTAAGTCCCCTCAGGTAATGGACAGTCTAGGGCCTGAGCCCGGCAATCCCGAATCCGGGACGCCTGCCGTAGGGGTCCCCATGATAGGGACAGAATGTGAACCCGATAGGTCACCCCTAGAGGTATTGGCAGGAGAGGCTGAGATGGTCGAGCCAATCCCAGAGTTGGGGGCGTCCCCGGATACGTTTGGGACAGCCCAACTCCAGGACGCTACATTAATACATGCCCAGAGTCGGGTGACAGTGGTTGACGGAGTGGCACAGGTGCCCGGTGCCCAGGTAAGGTACCCCCATTTCGCTCTTAAGCAGGACTTGCTCTACCGGGTAGATGAAATACGGGGCGGGGTGGTAGAGCAGTTGGTAGTGCCCCAGCCGTATCGCCGGCGGGTCCTCGACTTGGCTCATAAACACCTGATGAGTGGCCACCTAGGGGCTAAGAAAATGCAGGAGCGAATATTGCAAAGGTTCTATTGGCCCGGTGTCTTTGGGGAGGTAAAACGGTTCTGCGAAACCTGCCCGGAGTGTCAGCTTACCGCACCCCTGGCCTACTTTCGCAGTCCGTTGGTACCGTTACCCATTATAGAAGTCCCTTTTGAACGGATAGGGATGGATCTGGGGGGGCCCCTCGTAAAGTCCGCTCGAGGGCACCAACACATCCTAGTGATCGTTGATTATGCCACCCGGTATCCAGAGGCGATACCTCTCAGACATACTGCAGCGGAGCTTATAGCTCGAGAGTTGTTTGCTGTTTTCTGCCGGGTGGGGTTGCCCAAGGAGATCCTTACGGATCAGGGGACCCCATTCATATCTAAAGTTACCAAAGAGCTATACCGGCTACTCCAGATCAAGCAGTTGCGTACGTCTGTGTATCATCCTCAAACGGACGGTTTAGTGGAGCGATTCAATAAAACCTTGAAAACCATGCTCAAAAGGGTGATTTCAAAAGACGGGAAAGACTGGGATATGATGCTTCCCTATTTGATGTTTGCCATCCGAGAGGTGCCACAGGCATCCACGGGGTTTTCGCCTTTTGAGTTGTTATACGGGTGACATCCCCGGGGATTGTTGGACCTGGCAAAGGAAACATGGGAGCAGGAGTCCACCCCCCATAAAAGTGTGATTGAACACATTTTGGAAATGCAGAACCGCATAAGCGCGGTCATGCCAATTGTGAAGGAGCATTTACAGGAGGCTCAGGCCGCGCAGAGCGGCCGGTACAATAGACAAGCCACCATGCGGACCTTTACCCCCGGGGATCGGGTGTTGGTGTTGGTCCCCACGGCAGAGAGTAAATTCCTGGCTCAGTGGCAAGGCCCCTACGAGATAAAGGAAAGAATCGGGGCGGTCAACTATAAGGTATTGCAGCCCGGTAGGTGGAAACCTGAACAAATATACCATGTCAACCTGTTAAAACCTTGGCAGGAACGGGAAAGCCTGATGGTTGATTTTCCCCCATCTCTCTCCTCTTCGGGTCGTTCAAACCCGGCTCCGGCGACCTCCGGAGAGGACGAACCGGAAGTAAGGTTTGGAGAAGCCCTCACCAAGCAACAGACGCGAGAGGCCAGAAGGCTGGTTCAGCAGAACCCCGATGTCTTCTCCGAACTGCTGGGTAGGACCAGTCTGATACGACATGACATTGTCACCGAGCCTCACCTGAAGGTACGCCTGAAGCCATACCGGGTGCTGGAGGCTCGAAGACAAGCCATATCAGAGGAAGTGAAGACAATGCTACGCCTGGGGGTCATCGAAAAATCCCGGAGTGAATGGGCTAGTCCCATTGTCCTAATACCAAAACCCGATGGCTCCTTAAGGTTCTGCAACAACTTTAGGAGATTGAACGAAATATCCAAGTTCGATCTCTACCCCATGCCCCGGGTGGATGAGCTGATTGATAGGCTGGGACAAGCGCAATATTTCACCACGCTCGACCTGACCAAGGGGTACTGGCAGGTGCCACTGACGGAGTCCGCCAAGGAGAAAAATGCTTTTGTTACGCCGGAGGGTCTCTTCCACTATGTTGTCTTGCCTTTTGGGTTACATGGCACTCCAGCCACGTTCCAGAGGTTGATGGACCTAGTGCTGGAACCCCACCAGGCGTATGCATCAGCGTACCTTGATGACATCATTATTTACAGCTCCGAGTGGCAGACCCACTTGGAACAGGTACAAGCGGTGGTGAACGCGCTCCGAACAGCCAGATTGACAGCCAATCCCAAGAAGTGTGCGTTGGGGCTCACGGAAGCCCGCTACTTGGGCTACGTAATAGGCCAAGGAGTGATTAAGCCCCAAATTAACAAAGTTGAGGCGATCCAGAAGTGGCCTAGACCCCATACCACGAAGCAGATTAGGGCCTTCCTGGGTATCGTGGGGTACTACAGGAGGTTTGTTCAAAATTTTGCAGGACTATCAGCCCCCTTGACGGACCTTCTCAAAGGCAAGAAGTCCGTCATGGTGCGCTGGACTCCGCAGGCCGAGGACTCCTTCCGGGCCCTGAAGGGGGTCCTGTGCGGACAGCCCGTTCTTGTCAACCCTGATTTCCGGAAGGAGTTCGTAGTACAGACTGATGCCTCTGAGGTCGGCCTGGGGGCAGTGCTGTCTCAGGTGGTTCAGGGGGAGGAACACCCCGTCACCTTCTTAAGTAGGAAGCTCACCCCTCCCGAGCGGAATTATAGCGTAGTGGAGAAGTAGTGCCTGGCGATCAAGTGGGCCTTGGAGTCTCTACGCTATTACCTGCTGGGACGGCGGTTTCGCTTGGTGACTGATCACTCTCTGCTGGTCTGGGTGAGGTCCGCCAAGGAACGGAATGCCCGGGCTACCCGGTGGTTCCTTTCTCTACAGAACTTCTGGTTTACGGTTGAACACCGGGCTGGAAGGTTGCAGGGCAACGCCGATGCCTTGTCCCGCGGCCCGTATTTGATGGCGGTAGTTCAACCCCGCACGCTTGAACTGAGGGGGGGGTATGTGAGACTGTGACCGGGGTTGTCTATGACGGCCGGTACGTCTCGCCCCGGTTGTGCTCCCTCCATGTATAGAAAGCAACTCCACTCCAGGGTTTATTGCTGTTTCCCTGCAGGCTGAAAGGAGGGTTAAAAGGAAACAGGAACCTGGGTGTGGGCCCTAGTGTGAGGGAGTGAATACAACCCCCTAAGCTTCTGCCGAAGAAGCACATGTGAGCCATTTCTGGAATCTGGCTTGTTGGTTCTGGAGGAGGATATTCCGGATAACGTGTTGTGTGCTGTTTGGACTTGGTTTTGTGCAATAAACTGTGTGCTGTGACCATTGGCGCCTGGATCCCGTGTCTTCTGCCGCGCAGCCGACCACGCTACCTCACAGTGCATAGCTGGGTATTTCCTTTCCAAGATCTCAGGCATGGAAAACTGGAAGCTTCCCTGGGACAAGGAAGTAGATGTGGTTGAAGTTTGCTGTGTCTGTGCAATTGCACCTTGTGGGCAAGATGTATGAACGCCTGCTTCCTGGACAGCAGATTGTGAAGGACGTAGCACAGGCGACATGGCAGTGGTTATGACCCGCAGATACAAATTTGGTACTTTGGTGATCTGCCCACCTACTGGGGTGCTTGGCTGCCATGTGGTTCGGCATACTGGTGGTGCTCAGGTTGCCTGTGCCCTGGCCTCTGCTCAATTTGGTATGGCAGATACTACAGATTACAATGTTTTTCTCTGAAGGACTCTCAGAAAAAAATTCCAGACAGCGACTAAATGCCCCCTTGCCCTGACTTGGGCCACAGTGGGGGTGCTCTTGGAAAGAGTTAATCCAGTTCTCACTCTGGGCAAACCACTACCCCTTGGTGCCTCTGTTGGTGCTCATATCCATCTTCCTCTGTGTTGCTCTGCTGGCTATGCATGTTAACGAACCTGGTCGGATCAGTGGACTCATCATCAACCACCTCGTCTTCCATCTCATCCTCCTTCCCCCTTGAGATTGTAGGCTGACCTGATGGCAACTGGGTCTCATCATCAGCCTCCAACTCTGGAGACAGTAAATCATGTTCCTCAAAGTGGCTTTTTTTTGGCCGTAGGTCCTCAAATACTTGTGCATCAATGCATGCCACCTCCTTATATCCCTCTTCAATGCTGCATAGTGAGAGGCCAGAGCCAACCAAAGGATACATACAAAACGGATCCTCAGAGTGGCCAATTTTGTGGTCATATGTCTCCTGTGACTGATGATGGGGGGAGGAAGGAGGACCAGGTTGAGGACTGGATGGGACAGCCTTCTGTGTATCCACAGTAGACTGTGTGGTTGTGGAAGATTGGTTGCTGCTTGACAAATGCAAAGAGGCCTTGAATGCCATCCAAGACATTATCTGATCTTGCTCTTCTGGCTTCCACACATGTTTACGTTCCAGACCGGGAAATTTGGCAAGGAGCATAATGGATGCATCAAGGTTCTTCTGACCTGACACAGACTCAGTGCCTTGTCGCCCACCACTAATAAAACCACGCCCACATCCACATCCCACTTCCTTAACAACTGCCTTTTTTGTCATTTTGGGTTTTGCTGCACTGATTGATAGATTCCTGCTTTGTATTTGCAAAAGCCACTAGCAACGTATGAAAGTGGTTGATGTGGACAGATGGCACAAGTCAGGCTATAAAATCCTAACTATTCTGGAAAGAGGAACGGTGCTTTACTGCAGCAGGCAACAGTAAATGCTAGAGTCCTGCTTTGTAGTTATTTGCAAAAGCCACTAGCAACGTATGAATATGGGTGATCTGGATGCCACAAGTCAGGCTGTGAACCCCTAAATATCGGAACCTGTTGTGGAAACAGGTTCCGATTCCCTACCTAACCCACAATCTATTCCCTTCCTGCTGTGACTTTGATCAGTGCTATCAGCTCTTAAAAGAGCTATTTTATTCTGGTTTCTGGACGATGCTATAGAGGTAGTGATACATACTGATTTAAACACTGTCCCTGCTCGGAAATGTGTCCCTCCGATCGCTACACTGACCTACGCTGCAGGCAGCCCTGAAAAGGGCTTTTTGTGTTATTATAAGGCCTACACTCTCCCTAGCAACTGCTCTCTCTATTCCTACACTGATACAATGCAGGCTTCCGACGCAATGTATGCAAAATGGCGACGGAAGTCTTTTATAGATCCTATGACGTTGAGCGGCCAGCCAATCACAGTTATGCCACAACCACGATGCCTGCGGCATTACTGTGATTGGTTAAGAAGCCCAGCATGTTCATTGGCTGCAAATCAGGCGCCAAAATGGCTGAGCGAGACAGCTGAATATAGCGAGGTGAAAACACCATTACTCGCAATATAATGAATAGCTCGATTACTGTACTATTCTGCGAATAGTAACGAATACATTTGCTCATCATTAGTAGCAGACCTTTGGTCAGCTGTTCAGCAGCAACAAGGGTCGCAGACTCCCAGTTTTGTGGATTCTGCGGGTAGACAGGCCCAGCCTGAGCCGAAGATTGCTCTCCTAGACAGGTTTGCAGGGGGTAGAGACAAATTTTTACTGTTAAAAAAAGTCTGTAAATTTAGGTTTTGACCATACTAGTCTGGAGTTGAGGAGCAGTGAGTGGGGATTCTGAGCTCACGGTTACAGGTGTACTGGTTACTGCCACATGGTACTGATTGCTTTCGGTCAGTGGATGGAATATTTGAGGCGTTAGGTCTCATCTATGATTATCCTGACCAAGTTTCCTTGGCTGAGTCAAAGTGGAATGACATGGCTCTTAAAAGCCAATTTTTTCAGGGACTTTCAGAAAGGTTGAAGGATGCCTTAGTGATTTATGAAACTCCTGAGTCCTTGGAGGAGGACATGGGTCCTTGGCTATATGTGTGGATAGACACCTCCGTGATAGAATGGTTAGACCGCTTCTCCTGGAGACCATTTCTTAGAGCTTCACCCCATTCCCGGGTGGGCGATCTGAGGATGAACCAACACTCATGGGTTTGGAGGAACCCATGCAGCCAGGAAGAGCTACTACTTTGCATGTTTCCACTGAGATCTGCGAAAAAAAAGTGGGTTTGTTTTTCTTGTGGTAAAAAAGGTAATTTTTTTGGAGTCTGTCCCTCGGTTCCTAAGTAAAAAGGGACATATGGGACTCAGATGACCCTTGGTGGTATGGGGGTGGGCAATCGGGGTGTGTATTTGTCTTTTTCATGTAATTCTCAGTTTGTCCTGACAGCAGAGGTGCTGCTAGACAGCATGACTAAGAAATTGTACGTGTTTATGGACAGTGGAGCAGGAGTCAGCATGGTGGTGGTGTTTGTAAGAACTCATGGACTTACCTGCAGTATGTAAACTAAACCCATCTCCATCTATTTCATTGACTCAGCAACAATTGCTCAGGAATGCCTTACACAGATTTTACATGATAAAAGGCTGAAGATAAAACCCCTGCATTATGAAGTAATTTCCTGTTATGTGCTGAAGGACCTTCACACTCCTGTGGTACTGGGTCTTCCTTTGTGGGTGAAACATAATCCCGTAGTGCAGGGGTGGGGAACCTCCGGCCCGCGGGCCGCATGCGGCCCGCCATGACCTTTTATGTGGCCCCCGGGCAGATTCCCGGGGGAGGCAGTGCTCGTGCTGTCACCGCGGTTTGCTGCCGCCGGCCCTTTAAATCCACACATTGCTGTTTGTGCTGCAATGTGTTCTCCCGTCGGCCAGTGCCAATTGTGGGCGGGTCCACAGCAGCCTCAGCTTCCTGCCTTGTGTGTCCGCCCCCTGCCCTCCGGAGATCAGTGCCTGCCTTCTCCTTCTGAATCTGTGTCCGGCTCCTGCACTCCGGTGATGTGAGTGCAATGCTGCTGTGAGTCCAGCGCCGACCCTCTGCTGCTATGTGCCCTGCCCAATGCTTTGTGCCTCCCCACACCAGTTCTGTAAACCCTCTCCCCCAGAGTTGCATGAAACTCTCAGCGCAGTGTGGCCCCCAATGTCCTGTGTGCACCCCTCCCCCAGTCCTGTGTGCAGCCCCCCAATGTCCTGTGTGCAGCCCATCACCCAGTAGTCCTGTTTGCACCCCCCCAATCCTGTGTGCACCCCTCCCCCAGTCCTGTGTGCACCCCCACACAATCCTATGTGCAGCCCATCACCCAGTCCTGTGTGCACCCCCCAGTCCTGTGTGCACCCCCCAGTCCTGTGTGCACCCCCCCAGTCCTGTGTGCACCCCCCCAGTCCTGTGTGCACCCCCCCAGTCCTGTGTGCACCCCCCCAGTCCTGTGTGCACCCCCCCAGTCGTGTGTGCACCCCCCCAGTCGTGTGTGCGCCCCCCCCAGTCGTGTGTGCGCCCCCCCCAGTCGTGTGTGCGCCCCCCCCAGTCGTGTGTGCGCCCCCCCCAGTCGTGTGTGCGCCCCCCCCAGTCGTGTGTGCGCCCCCCCCAGTCGTGTGTGCGCCCCCCCCAGTCGTGTGTGCGCCCCCCCCAGTCGTGTGTGCGCCCCCCCCAGTCGTGTGTGCGCCCCCCCCCAGTCGTGTGTGCGCCCCCCCCAGTCGTGTGTGCGCCCCCCCAGTCGTGTGTGCGCCCCCCCCAGTCGTGTGTGCGCCCCCCCAGTCGTGTGTGCGCCCCCCCCAGTCGTGTGTGCGCCCCCCCAGTCGTGTGTGCCTCCCCCACAGTGATGTCTGTGCCTCCCCCACAGTGATGTCTGTGCCTCCCCCACAGTGATGTCTGTGCCTCCCCCACAGTGATGTCTGTGCCTCCCCCACAGTGATGTCTGTGCCTCCCCCACAGTGATGTCTGTGCCTTCCCCACAGTGATGTCTGTGCCTTCCCCACAGTGATGTCTGTGCCTTCCCCCACAGTGATGTCTGTGCCTTCCCCCACAGTGATGTCTGTGCCTTCCCCCACAGTGATGTCTGTGCCTCCCCCACAGTGATGTCTGTGCCTCCCCCACAGTGATGTCTGTGCCTCCCCCACAGTGATGTCTGTGCCTTCCCCACAGTGATGTCTGTGCCTTCCCCACAGTGATGTCTGTGCCTTCCCCACAGTGATGTCTGTGCCTTCCCCACAGTGATGTCTGTGCCTTCCCCACAGTGATGTCTGTGCCTTCCCCACAGTGATGTCTGTGCCCCCAGCCCCTCCAGTGGTGTCTGTGCCCCCAGCCCCTCCAGTGGTGTCTGTGCCCCCAGCCCCTCCAGTGGTGTCTGTGCCCCCAGCCCCGCGTGTGGTGTCTGTGCCCCCAGCCCCATGCCCCCAGTTAATTAATTGCTTCACCCAATATAGCAGGGTCATTTAAACATTGATAATTTTGTGCGGCCCCCGAAGGTTGGTAGAAATTTCCAAATGGCCCCCGACAGAAAAAAGGTTCCCCACCCCTGCCGTAGTGGATTGGCAATCCAGGGAAATTATGGAATGGGGAAACTACTGTCTTGATAACTGCTTAAACACTTCCATCTCTGCGGTCTTTACAGAGGTCTTACCTGTATTTTTGTCTGGTGTTCAGGATGTATTTTCAGAGAGGGGGTGTCAAAATTTGTCTCCCCATCATGTGTACGACTGCCCCAAGAAGCTGCTTCCTGGAGCAAAACTACCCAAATCTAGACTGTATAATTTTTCTGATCCAGAGAGACAAGCTATGAAAGATTACATTGCTGAGAGACTGAAGAAAGCACAGATCAGACCTCTTTGCCTATAGTGGCAGTTTTTTTTTTCATTAAGAAGATGGGGGTCTCCGCCCTTGTTTAGATTTTCAAGAATTGAATCAGATTACTGTCTGAGATCCAAGTCCTCTTCCTCTGATTCCGGATTTATTCAATCAGACTGTGGGAGCTAAATGGTTAACCAAGTCTGACTTAAGGGAGGGCTTACAATCTGGTTAGAATCAGAGAAGGGGATGAATGGAAAACAGATTTCAATACATCTGAGGGTCATTTCAAAAGTCTGGTCATGCCATTTTATGTCACTAATGCCCATGTCGTTTTCCAGCAATTTGAGAATGATATTTTTACCATTTGATGGGCAGGTTTCAGGTGACTTATTTGGACGATATCTCGATCTACACACCTCATATGGAGACATATCAGGTACATGTTAAACAGGTATTACAGATTTTAAGAGATAACAAACTGTATGATACACTGGAGAAGTGTGTTTTCGCTGTCCAAGGGGTACCTCTTGTTGTCTGCGAGATTTTGTATGGATCCAGAGAAGGTCTGTGCTGTACTTGACTTGAATTGTCCAAAAAACCTGAAAGTATTGCAATACTTTCTAGGGTTTACCAATTTTTACCAGAAATGTATTCAGAAGTATTCAGTAATTGTGAAACCACTTACTGTCACACAGAGTTTTGCTCAAAACTCGCCAAGTGTCATGATGGCATCTGATGCTGTTCACACTACAGATTCTAACACTCCATAGAATGGTTTCTCTGGTGTTTCTGAGTTGCACAGCCAGGTACGGGCGTCGACCAGCTGTGTGCTCAATAATGGTCAGGTTAGCAAGAGTTAACCTCTGCTAGCCTGCTGGTTACCTCTGAGATCCCATTTTTAAGATGGTGGAATCTGACTTCCCACACCAACTATAATTTATTGCTGTGTTGGTCTGTGTGCTCTTGTGCCCAAGTCCTGCTGGTGATTGTATTCCTTTGTGCTTGGAGTTGTTGTGGAGTTCTCCCGTTGTCTTGTTCTTTTCTCCCTGCCCTTTTTTGGTGTCCTAAGCACTTAATGTCTTATACCTCTGTGAGTGTGCCAAGAGATAGAGTTTTGGTTCCCCCTGTTTGTCTATTTCTGTCGGCTTTATCACTCCTTCCCTGCCGATCCCTAGGGGTTGAGGGAAGAGAGAATAAGATCAGAGCTGGTCAGGAATTGGGCCAGGAAGGCGGCTCAGATATCCTCATCTCCAGAGGTAACTCTGAGATCATAGATAGCTAGGGTTCCCTAGTCTGAGGGCTTCTCTAGGAGCCCTGTCCCCTGCTCTCTCCGATCATCATGACACTGACATGACAAAAAAGGAGTCGAATTTCTCTAAATGGTCAGACTCGCGCAGCAGGCTTTTTTCTCTTCAAAAGATGTTTTTTTCCACAGCACCTATACTCATTCAAGCTAATGTTTCACAGTCTTTTACAGTAGATATTGATGCATTTAAAATGGGGGTTGGGGCAGTGTTGCCACAAGGTATGTCTTCTGGTAAATGGCATCCATGCGCTTTCTTTTCCAACAAATTGTCTTCAGCTGAGAAAATCTATGATGTTGGTAATAAAGAACTCTTGGTGATTAAGTTAGCTTTTGAGGAATGGCGTCATTGGTTGAATGGGGCAGTCCATTCCATTACCTTAATCACAGACTACAAAGATTTCTCATATCTCAAGTCTGCCAACCATCGCAATCCATGGCAGGCTAGATGGTCTATATTTTTACCAGGTTTAATTTAACTGTTACTTACCTTCCAAGGGTTAAAAACATCAACACAGATGCATTATCCCAGAGTTTCCCTGGTGGTAGCGATCATGTGAACCCTGTCCCTATTTTGCAGAAGTGGGTGGTTGTCTCAACCTTGTGCCCAGACCTGAAGGGGGAGGTGTTGGAGGCTCAGGGGGACACCCCAGGCCCCCAGCCTCTTGCCCTTCAGAGAGGTTATTTGTGCCACCTAATTTGCGTTGTAAAATTGGAGCACATCACAACTCTGTACTTATGGGTCATCCAGGTAGTAAAACAACCTTGGAACTCCTTTCTCATCATTTTGGATGGCCAGGGTTCCATCAGGATGCGGTAGACTATGTGTTTGCTTGCAGTATTTGCGTGCATTCCAAGGGAATTCATACTCATTCATCTGAGGCTCTTCTGCAATTGGCTATCCCTAATAGACCATGGATGCATTTATCCATGGATTTCATTACTGACCTGCCTTTGTCTGCAGGAAAGACTCGTTTTAGTGGTTCAGTAAGATGGTACACTTCATTGCATTACTGACACTTCTGTATGCCAAGACTCTAGCTCAGGTGTTTAGCAATGAGATCGTGAAGCTTCACGGGGTTCCTTCCAATGTGGTCTCAGATTGGGGAACCCAGTTTGTTTCTAAATTTTGGAAAGCATTTTGTGCTTAACTGGGGGTGCAGTTGCATTTTTTTTCTGCCTTCCATCCTCAGTCGAATGGTCAGACCAAGCGCATAAATGAAAATGTGGAAATTTACCTTAGGTGTTTTGTCTTCGAGAACCAGGAGCATTGGGCATCTTTCTTACCATTGGCCAAATTTGCTATAAACAATCATCACCAGGAGTCTACTGGCAAGTCACCTTTGTTTGGTTCATACAGTTTTCATCCGCAAATTTGGTACCTTTAGTGGTAGGGGAGTTTCAGGAGATCCTGAGGAGGAGCATTTTGCCTCATCACTCTTTTGTATGGCAAGGGGGTTCAGAGTAATTTGAAGCTGATGGGAGACAAATACAACTGTATACAAAACCAATCCAAACGTGTACAAATAAATCAAGAAAAATCAGTTAGGTCAAAGTAAATAGGACTCTTCACCCTCTCTTATGGTCTGATGAAGCGTGCGATTTAAGAACGTGAAACACGCGTTACCCTTCCTAGGGGGGGCCCCAAACCTTCTTTTGCACTACTGGCACTTTAACTTTTCATGTTTGGAACAAAGCTTTACTTGGTATGTCATTTATCTGGACTGTTACTGCATCCATTTAATTATATCCATTCATTTGATGTATGCTATTGATTATTCTATTGTACCTGTATGTTATTTAACTATCCATCTACCATCTGTAACCCGTTTTGTGTATGTGACAGTAACCCATTGTCTTTACTAAACTCTCCACTGTATGTATTCAATACCTATTTTTTTATCTCTTCACATAATAAATATTATCAATTGTTTTGCAATAGTACCCACTTTGTCCTCCGGTTTTTATAAATACAAGTGTATGGCTGACAAGAAATGCTTGCCAGGTCCAGACCTAAGTGTGAATGACTGTGTTGCTATATGCCAGGAATATTAAGTTGACGATACCTTTTTGGAACCTTGGACCTAGGTTTATTGTTCCCGATAAAATAATCACCGCCATTAACCCAGTGGTGTTTCGTCTGGAGTCACCTCAGACTCTTTGGATCCACAATGTGTTCCACAGGTCTCTGCTCAAGAGTTATGTGGTATGCTTGGAGCCATCCTCCTTGCTGCCGGTCCCAATCATAATTGTTGGTAATTTAGAGTTTCAAATAGCAAAGATTGCTGATTCTCATTTTTTCCATTGTTCCCTTCAATACTTGATGCACTGGAGGGGTAATGGTCCAAAGGAAAGGATGTGGGTCCCAGCATTGGATGTGATTGCCACAAGGTTAGTTAGTTCATTTCATGCTTCCCATCCAGATAAGCTTGGTCCTGTGAGTTCGGAGACCACTCGTAGAAAGGGGGGTACTGTCGCGGGTATGTCACGGTTGACAGATTGTTCTGTGGTGTCCGGCTGTAGAAGGTTCCAGTGTTCGGCTACACAAACAGCTCCCTGACATTCTATTCTTCTTGCTATTAGAAAGAAAAGAGAGATCCAGCGCCAGGAATGGGAAAATTAAAAATCCATTTTATTGTGCCAATGCATATTAAAATTCCAGCAGGTACAGCATATCAGTCGGATGGCAACAGAACAACGCGTTTCGACGCCTCAGGTCTTAATCAAAAATCAGAAACACATGTGTGGGCTGCTTCAAGGCAGCTCCTGATATGGTAATGGTTTCTGTTTCACACACATGTTGCTGCCTTGAAGCAGCCCACACATGTGTTTCTGATTTTTGGAGGTGGGAGAATACAACAAAAGGAAGCTGGTTGCATTCAAAGTCAGAACATGATTAAGACCTGAAGCATCGAAACGCGTTGTTCTGTTGCCATCCGACTGATATGCTGTACCTGTTGGAATTTTAATATGCATTGGCACAATAAAATGGATTTTTAATTTTCCCATTCCTGGTGCTGGATCTCTCTTTTCTTTCTACTATTGATTGACTGCCAAGTCAAATTCGTGCGCAGGACCTGGAACACACCAGCAAGGCAGTACGGTGTGCTGGATTACCCCTTTTTCCTTTTTAATTCTTCTTGCTATGGTGTAAATGGTATCCTATGTATCTTCTTTGCTTGGGGTTAATCACTTTTCTTTTAGGGCCTTTAGGATATCCTCACCTTTCAGCTGTTATTCATCATCCCTTTCCCTTGTGTCCTTAAATATCCACATTTCCCCTTGGTGTTTGCTCGTGATAGAGCAATATTCCTATACAGGCTTTGGATGCAAACAGTTGGCTTATATTCAACTGAAGAAAAATTTTTGCATGTTGCTGTTCCTCTCCCTGACTCTTATTGGAGATAAGTTATTTGTTCACTTCCCCCTGTTTATGCTCCCTGTGTCTTCTTTAGAGCTTAGTTCAGTTGACTAAGCGATCATCCCATCCTTTCCTTACCTAGGCTCAGTTCAGGGTCAGCCATGGCCAAATATCCTGTTCCACGCATAGGTGCGAATCTATCTATGTTGGTCAGAGGATCCAGGGGTCAGCGGAAGTTATGGTCAGGGGTCACCATCTCCCTCTTCCCTAGACACAGGGTTTCCCTTCCCAGTCGCCATACACATGGTACTTCCCCATACCTAGCGTGACAGTCAGATTTGCCTCCTGATTACAAAGTGTATGAATGGGATCCATACTACCAACAAAATGTATTAGTTCAGTTGTAATATGATGGTCACTATTTTCACTTCTTATAACTAAGCCATGAGGTTGAGGAGTCAAGAAGTCCTGGATCAAAAAACTGAGCATGCATGCCCAAGGCAGATGGGCAAGACAAAAGAGTAAACACGTCATAGTCTGTGGTCAGTGATCAAACCAGTGATAGATACAAAGGGACTAGGCAAGCAAGTATTCAAAGGCAAGGTCCAAGGTCATGCAGCAAAAGAACAGAACAGGAAACACAAGACACATAATCAAGAGACCAACGTTATGACTAGAGATGAGCGAACCGGTCGCGGTTCGGCTCGAGGTTGGTTCGCCGAACGGACCTCCCGTTCGAGTTCGGTTCGTCGAACGTTCGACGAACCGAACTCGAACTGCATAGGAAACAATGGCAGGCAATCACAAACACAGAAAAACACCTAGAAAACACCCTCAAAGGTGTCCTAAAGGTGACAAACAACTCAAACACATTGGAAAGTGACAAGGACATATACTCATGCGAAAACAAAACAGCTGGACAAGGAAAAAGAGGAGGACACACAGATATAGGCATGGCACGCCCTTCTAAAATCATGTAAAACACCGCAAGGTGACTCCAAGCGGAGTCTCCCTTTTTTCCAAAAATTGGGCCACACACACACCCACCCCTTCAGTGGCAGCACTTGTGCCCCAGTTGTACACTTCACAGCTACATTTGCATCAAGCACATTCAAAAATACGCCATTCTTATCCGTCCCCAGGATGACACCGGGGTAGGTAGCAAAGTCTTTCCTGATCCCAGCTCTGTTCATCTTGGCTTCTTTTAAAAACACAGCAAGCAAGGGTTACTCCAAGCGGAGTCTCCCTTTTTTCCAAAAATTGGGCCACACAGACACCCACCCCATCAGTGGCAGCACTTGGGCCCTAGTTGCAAACAGGATGTTTTGATTTGCATCAAGCACATTCAAAAATACGCCATTCTTATCCGTCCCCAGGATGACACCGGGGTACGTAGATAAAGTCTTTGCTGATCCATGACTTGTTCATCTTGGCTTCTTTTAAAAACAATGTAAGCAAGGGTTACTCCAAGCGGAGTCTCCCTTTTTTTCCAAAAATTGGGCCACACAGACACCCACCCCATCAGTGGCAGCACTTGGGCCCTAGTTGCAAACAGGATGTTTTGATTTGCATCAAGCACATTCAAAAATACGCCATTCTTATCCGTCCCCAGGATGACACCGGGGTAGGTAGCAAAGTCTTTCCTGATCCCAGCTCTGTTCATCTTGGCTTCTTTTAAAAACACAGCAAGCAAGGGTTACTCCAAGCGGAGTCTCCCTTTTTTCCAAAAATTGGGCCACACAGACACCCACCCCATCAGTGGCAGCACTTGGGCCCTAGTTGCAAACAGGATGTTTTGATTTGCATCAAGCACATTCAAAAATACGCCATTCTTATCCGTCCCCAGGATGACACCGGGGTACGTAGATAAAGTCTTTGCTGATCCATGACTTGTTCATCTTGGCTTCTTTTAAAAACAATGTAAGCAAGGGTTACTCCAAGCGGAGTCTCCCTTTTTTTCCAAAAATTGGGCCACACAGACACCCACCCCATCAGTGGCAGCACTTGGGCCCTAGTTGCAAACAGGATGTTTTGATTTGCATCAAGCACATTCAAAAATACGCCATTCTTATCCGTCCCCAGGATGACACCGGGGTAGGTAGCAAAGTCTTTCCTGATCCCAGCTCTGTTCATCTTGGCTTCTTTTAAAAACACAGCAAGCAAGGGTTACTCCAAGCGGAGTCTCCCTTTTTTCCAAAAATTGGGCCACACAGACACCCACCCCATCAGTGGCAGCACTTGGGCCCTAGTTGCAAACAGGATGTTTTGATTTGCATCAAGCACATTCAAAAATACGCCATTCTTATCCGTCCCCAGGATGACACCGGGGTACGTAGATAAAGTCTTTGCTGATCCATGACTTGTTCATCTTGGCTTCTTTTAAAAACAATGTAAGCAAGGGTTACTCCAAGCGGAGTCTCCCTTTTTTTCCAAAAATTGGGCCACACAGACACCCACCCCATCAGTGGCAGCACTTGGGCCCTAGTTGCAAACAGGATGTTTTGATTTGCATCAAGCACATTCAAAAATACGCCATTCTTATCCGTCCCCAGGATGACACCGGGGTAGGAAGCAAAGTCTTTCCTGATCCCAGCTCTGTTCATCTTGGCTTCTTTTAAAAACACAGCAAGCAAGGGTTACTCCAAGCGGAGTCTCCCTTTTTTCCAAAAATTGGGCCCACACACACCCACCCCTTCAGTGGCAGCAGTTGTGCCCCAGTTGTACACTTCACAGCTAGATTTGCATCAAGCACATTCAAAAATACGCCATTCTTATCCGTCCCCAGGATGACACCGGGGTAGGTAGCAAAGTCTTTCCTGATCCCAGCTCTGTTCATCTTGGCTTCTTTTAAAAACACAGCAAGCAAGGGTTACTCCAAGCGGAGTCTCCCTTTTTTCCAAAAATTGGGCCACACAGACACCCATCAGTGGCAGCACTTGGGCCCTAGTTGCAAACAGGATGTTTTGATTTGCATCAAGCACATTCAAAAATACGCCATTCTTATCCGTCCCCAGGATGACACCGGGGTACGTAGATAAAGTCTTTGCTGATCCATGACTTGTTCATCTTGGCTTCTTTTAAAAACAATGTAAGCAAGGGTTACTCCAAGCGGAGTCTCCCTTTTTTTCCAAAAATTGGGCCACACAGACACCCACCCCATCAGTGGCAGCACTTGGGCCCTAGTTGCAAACAGGATGTTTTGATTTGCATCAAGCACATTCAAAAATACGCCATTCTTATCCGTCCCCAGGATGACACCGGGGTAGGTAGCAAAGTCTTTCCTGATCCCAGCTCTGTTCATCTTGGCTTCTTTTAAAAACACAGCAAGCAAGGGTTACTCCAAGCGGAGTCTCCCTTTTTTCCAAAAATTGGGCCCACACACACCCACCCCTTCAGTGGCAGCAGTTGTGCCCCAGTTGTACACTTCACAGCTAGATTTGCATCAAGCACATTCAAAAATACGCCATTCTTATCCGTCCCCAGGATGACACCGGGGTAGGTAGCAAAGTCTTTCCTGATCCCAGCTCTGTTCATCTTGGCTTCTTTTAAAAACACAGCAAGCAAGGGTTACTCCAAGCGGAGTCTCCCTTTTTTCCAAAAATTGGGCCACACAGACACCCACCCCATCAGTGGCAGCACTTGGGCCCTAGTTGCAAACAGGATGTTTTGATTTGCATCAAGCACATTCAAAAATACGCCATTCTTATCCGTCCCCAGGATGACACCGGGGTACGTAGATAAAGTCTTTGCTGATCCATGACTTGTTCATCTTGGCTTCTTTTAAAAACAATGTAAGCAAGGGTTACTCCAAGCGGAGTCTCCCTTTTTTTCCAAAAATTGGGCCACACAGACACCCACCCCATCAGTGGCAGCACTTGGGCCCTAGTTGCAAACAGGATGTTTTGATTTGCATCAAGCACATTCAAAAATACGCCATTCTTATCCGTCCCCAGGATGACACCGGGGTAGGTAGCAAAGTCTTTCCTGATCCCAGCTCTGTTCATCTTGGCTTCTTTTAAAAACACAGCAAGCAAGGGTTACTCCAAGCGGAGTCTCCCTTTTTTCCAAAAATTGGGCCACACAGACACCCACCCCATCAGTGGCAGCACTTGGGCCCTAGTTGCAAACAGGATGTTTTGATTTGCATCAAGCACATTCAAAAATACGCCATTCTTATCCGTCCCCAGGATGACACCGGGGTACGTAGATAAAGTCTTTGCTGATCCATGACTTGTTCATCTTGGCTTCTTTTAAAAACAATGTAAGCAAGGGTTACTCCAAGCGGAGTCTCCCTTTTTTTCCAAAAATTGGGCCACACAGACACCCACCCCATCAGTGGCAGCACTTGGGCCCTAGTTGCAAACAGGATGTTTTGATTTGCATCAAGCACATTCAAAAATACGCCATTCTTATCCGTCCCCAGGATGACACCGGGGTAGGTAGCAAAGTCTTTCCTGATCCCAGCTCTGTTCATCTTGGCTTCTTTTAAAAACACAGCAAGCAAGGGTTACTCCAAGCGGAGTCTCCCTTTTTTCCAAAAATTGGGCCCACACACACCCACCCCTTCAGTGGCAGCAGTTGTGCCCCAGTTGTACACTTCACAGCTAGATTTGCATCAAGCACATTCAAAAATACGCCATTCTTATCCGTCCCCAGGATGACACCGGGGTAGGTAGCAAAGTCTTTCCTGATCCCAGCTCTGTTCATCTTGGCTTCTTTTAAAAACACAGCAAGCAAGGGTTACTCCAAGCGGAGTCTCCCTTTTTTCCAAAAATTGGGCCACACAGACACCCACCCCATCAGTGGCAGCACTTGGGCCCTAGTTGCAAACAGGATGTTTTGATTTGCATCAAGCACATTCAAAAATACGCCATTCTTATCCGTCCCCAGGATGACACCGGGGTACGTAGATAAAGTCTTTGCTGATCCATGACTTGTTCATCTTGGCTTCTTTTAAAAACAATGTAAGCAAGGGTTACTCCAAGCGGAGTCTCCCTTTTTTTCCAAAAATTGGGCCACACAGACACCCACCCCATCAGTGGCAGCACTTGGGCCCTAGTTGCAAACAGGATGTTTTGATTTGCATCAAGCACATTCAAAAATACGCCATTCTTATCCGTCCCCAGGATGACACCGGGGTAGGTAGCAAAGTCTTTCCTGATCCCAGCTCTGTTCATCTTGGCTTCTTTTAAAAACACAGCAAGCAAGGGTTACTCCAAGCGGAGTCTCCCTTTTTTCCAAAAATTGGGCCCACACACACCCACCCCTTCAGTGGCAGCAGTTGTGCCCCAGTTGTACACTTCACAGCTAGATTTGCATCAAGCACATTCAAAAATACGCCATTCTTATCCGTCCCCAGGATGACACCGGGGTAGGTAGCAAAGTCTTTCCTGATCCCAGCTCTGTTCATCTTGGCTTCTTTTAAAAACACAGCAAGCAAGGGTTACTCCAAGCGGAGTCTCCCTTTTTTCCAAAAATTGGGCCACACAGACACCCACCCCATCAGTGGCAGCACTTGGGCCCTAGTTGCAAACAGGATGTTTTGATTAGCATCAAGCACATTCAAAAATACGCCATTCTTATCCGTCCCCAGGATGACACCGGGGTAGGTAGCAAAGTCTTTCCTGATCCCAGCTCTGTTCATCTTGGCTTCTTTTAAAAACACAGCAAGCAAGGGTTACTCCAAGCGGAGTCTCCCTTTTTTCCAAAAATTGGGCCCACACACACCCACCCCTTCAGTGGCAGCAGTTGTGCCCCAGTTGTACACTTCACAGCTAGATTTGCATCAAGCACATTCAAAAATACGCCATTCTTATCCGTCCCCAGGATGACACCGGGGTAGGTAGCAAAGTCTTTCCTGATCCCAGCTCTGTTCATCTTGGCTTCTTTTAAAAACACAGCAAGCAAGGGTTACTCCAAGCGGAGTCTCCCTTTTTTCCAAACATTGGGCCACACAGACACCCACCCCATCAGTGGCAGCACTTGGGCCCTAGTTGCAAACAGGATGTTTTGATTTGCATCAAGCACATTCAAAAATACGCCATTCTTATCCGTCCCCAGGATGACACCGGGGTACGTAGATAAAGTCTTTGCTGATCCATGACTTGTTCATCTTGGCTTCTTTTAAAAACAATGTAAGCAAGGGTTACTCCAAGCGGAGTCTCCCTTTTTTTCCAAAAATTGGGCCACACAGACACCCACCCCATCAGTGGCAGCACTTGGGCCCTAGTTGCAAACAGGATGTTTTGATTTGCATCAAGCACATTCAAAAATACGCCATTCTTATCCGTCCCCAGGATGACACCGGGGTAGGTAGCAAAGTCTTTCCTGATCCCAGCTCTGTTCATCTTGGCTTCTTTTAAAAACACAGCAAGCAAGGGTTACTCCAAGCGGAGTCTCCCTTTTTTCCAAAAATTGGGCCACACAGACACCCACCCCATCAGTGGCAGCACTTGGGCCCTAGTTGCAAACAGGATGTTTTGATTTGCATCAAGCACATTCAAAAATACGCCATTCTTATCCGTCCCCAGGATGACACCGGGGTACGTAGATAAAGTCTTTGCTGATCCATGACTTGTTCATCTTGGCTTCTTTTAAAAACAATGTAAGCAAGGGTTACTCCAAGCGGAGTCTCCCTTTTTTTCCAAAAATTGGGCCACACAGACACCCACCCCATCAGTGGCAGCACTTGGGCCCTAGTTGCAAACAGGATGTTTTGATTTGCATCAAGCACATTCAAAAATACGCCATTCTTATCCGTCCCCAGGATGACACCGGGGTAGGTAGCAAAGTCTTTCCTGATCCCAGCTCTGTTCATCTTGGCTTCTTTTAAAAACACAGCAAGCAAGGGTTACTCCAAGCGGAGTCTCCCTTTTTTCCAAAAATTGGGCCCACACACACCCACCCCTTCAGTGGCAGCAGTTGTGCCCCAGTTGTACACTTCACAGCTAGATTTGCATCAAGCACATTCAAAAATACGCCATTCTTATCCGTCCCCAGGATGACACCGGGGTAGGTAGCAAAGTCTTTCCTGATCCCAGCTCTGTTCATCTTGGCTTCTTTTAAAAACACAGCAAGCAAGGGTTACTCCAAGCGGAGTCTCCCTTTTTTCCAAAAATTGGGCCACACAGACACCCACCCCATCAGTGGCAGCACTTGGGCCCTAGTTGCAAACAGGATGTTTTGATTTGCATCAAGCACATTCCAAATCCACAAGCATTTACTCTCCCCAGGATGACACAGGGGTAGTAAATTCCTTCTGGATCCATGACTTGTTCATTTTGATGAACGTCAGTCTGTCCACATTGTCACTGGACAGACGCGTGCGCTTATCTGTCAGCACACACCCAGCAGCACTGAATACACGTTCAGAGACAACGCTGGCAGCTGGACACGACAAAATCTCCAAGGCGTAACTGGAGAGCTCTGGCCATTTTTCTATGTTTGAAGCCCAAAAGGAGCAAGGCTCCAGTTGCACAGTCATGGCATCGATGTTCATTTGGAGATACTCCTGTATCATCCTCTCCAGCCGTTGAGTATGTGTCAGACTTGTTGTCTCTGGTGGCCTTGCAAAAGAGGGTCTAAAAAAATTATGAAAAGATTCCATAAAATTGCTGTTACCGGCACCAGATACGGTCCTACTGGTACGGGTAGACTGGTGAAGATGACGAGACCGTCCCATGTTTGTCAAGTTACAACTGGGAGATTCCCTCCCTGCACCTGCACGGTTGTTTGGTGGAAAAGCCGAGCTAAGATCGAGTAACAGCTTCTGCTGATACTCCTGCATACGTGCGTCCCTTTCTATGGCTGGAATTATGTCACAAAATTTGGACTTGTACCGGGGATCTAATAGTGTGGCAATCCAGTAGTCATCATCACTTCTAATTTTGACAATACGACTGTCATGTTGGAGGTAGTGCAACAAGAAGGCACTCATGTGTCTTGCGCAGCCATGCGGACCAAGTCCACGCTGTGTTTGTGGCATAGAGGTGCTAACCGTTCTTTCTTCCTCTGACATCTCCCCCCAACCTCTTTCAACTGAAATTTGACCAAGGTCTCCCTCATCCGCTGAGTCTTCCATGTCCATGGACAGTTCGTCCTCCATTTCTTCATGTTCTCCTGCACCTTGCTCAACATTTCGCCTGCTACTATGCGCCCTTGTCGATCCCTGTTCCCCATGGTCCCATGCCTGCTGCGTTGGTGATGATGAACGTCTGGATCTTGGTGATGTTGTTGTCCCTTGCACATATGAATCCTCCTGTAGTTCCTCCCCTTCATGTTGTCCCACCCCCTGACTCCGAATAGTGTTTAGCGTGTGCTCCAGCATGTAAATGACTGGAATCGTCATGCTGATAATGGCATTGTCAGAGCTAAACATATTCGTCGCCATGTCGAAACTGTGCAGAAGGGTGCATAGGTCCTTGATCTGAGACCACTCCATCAGGGTGATCTGCCCCACCTCTGCATCTCGTTGGCCCAGGCTATACGTCATGACGTATTGCACCAGGGCTCTGCGGTGCTGCCACAGTCGCTGTAACATGTGTAGAGTTGAATTCCAGCGTGTCGCCACATCGCATTTCAGGCGATGAACCGGCAGGCCGAAAGACTTCTGGAGCGATGCAAGTCGCTCAGCTGCGGCGCTTGAACGCCGGAAGTGAGCAGACAGTTTTCGTGCCCTGTTCAGAAGGCCATCTAGGCCGGGATAGTGTGTTAAAAATTGCTGCACGACAAGGTTCAACACGTGAGCCATACAAGGTACGTGTGTCACCTTGCCCAGGCGAAGGGCCGCACCCAGGTTTGCAGCATTGTCGCACACGGCCTTACCAGGCTGCAGGTTGAGTGGAGACAACCATTTATTAAACTCGGACCGCAGAGCTGACCACAACTCCTCAGCTGTGTGACTCTTATTACCAAGACATGTCAAGCTAAAGACCGCCTGATGCCTTTGCGCTCGGCTGCCAGCATAGTAATGAGGCGTGCGTGATTCCTTCTGCGCAGTGAGAACGCTGGTGGCCTGACCAGGCAGGCTTGGGGCGGAGGTGGAGGACCCAGATGAGGTGGAGGATGCAGAAGCTGTGGCGGAACTTGGACAGACAGAGGATTGACACACAAGTCGTGGGGACGGCAAGACTTGTGCAGCAGACCCTTCACCATCTATCACCATAGTTACCCAGTGCCCAGTCAGCGACATGTAACGTCCCTGTCCATGCTTACTGGTCCAAGTATCGGTGGTGAAATGCACCCGTTCACACACAGAGTTTCTCAAGGAAGCGGTGATGTTGTGTGCGACATGCTGGTGTAGCGCGGGCACACCTTTCTTAGAGAAGTAGTGGCGACTAGGCATCTGGTACTGGGGCACAGCGACAGACATAAGGTCTCTAAAATCCTGTGTGTCCACTAGGCGGAAAGGCAGCATTTCGGTAGCCAACAGCTTACAGAGGGATAGAGTCAACCTCTTAGCTTTGTCATGGGTCGGAGGAAGTGGCCTTTTATTTGACCACATCTGAGGGACAGAGATCTGGCTGCTGTGTGTAGACGGTGTTGAGTAGGGTGTCCCTGGAAAAATGCAGGTTTGTGAGGAAAGTGCAGGCGGAGACATGATGTTGCCTTCATCCAACGTTGGTGCTATCGATGTCTGAGAGAGCTGTACACACTCACTTGTTTCCCCTTCCAAACCAACTGACGACCTTACAAGCAAACTGCCTGTTGCGGTTACAGTGGTGGAAGTTTTGCGTGGAAAAACAGGTGTGACAGCTGTCCCCACGGTCCTAGAAGATGAAGAGCGCGCGGATGCACTGGAAGGGGCGGGCGGTGGATGGTTCGCTCCGCTAGCCGGCATTGCAGCACGGTGAGCTTCCCACCGGGACTTATGATATTTATTCATGTGACGATTCATGGAAGAAGTTGTCAAACTGCTGAGGTTTTGACCTCTACTAACAGAATCATGACAAATGTTACATATCACATGAGTTGGGCGATCTTTTTCGATGTGAAAAAAGGCCCAGGCTAGGCAAGGCTTAGAGGCCATGCGACCTGTTGATCCACCCCGAATAATGCTCATAGGCAGAGTGGTGGCTGAGGATGCAGTTGTAGACGTGCTACCAGTGCTCCGACTCTGTCCAGGAAGGCGCAAGGTAACTTCGTCGTCGGTTGCATCCTCCTCCACCGCCTCTGTTGACCTCCTCGAGTGCCTGACTGGGGGTTGACAGTAGGTGGGATCTAGAACGTCATCATCAATTGTTGTGTTTGCACTCCCCTCCCCCTCAGACCGAGCCTCTTCTTGCCCTGACCGAATATTTAAGTTGTCATCCCAATCGGGTGTCTGCGTCTCATCTTCATCAGTATGTTCCTCATTGTCTATAACCACAGGTGTTACAGTTTGTGACAAAGGGTCAACATTATGCTCAGAAACTTGGTCCTCACGGCCTGAATCTGAGTCACAAAGGTTCTGGGCATCACTGCAGACCATTTCCTGTTCTGTACTCACTGTAGCTTGGGAGCAGACCTCTGATTCCCAGGCTATAGTGTGACTGAACAGCTCTGCAGACTCAGCCATCTCAGTTCCACCATACTGTGCAGGGCTGATGGAGACTTCAGAGCTGGGAGAAATCAAGTGTGATTGGGATGACAACTCAGAGGAATGGTGTTTTTTGGATGCGGTACTTGAAGTGGCTGAGAGGGCACTTGTTGGACCACTTGAGATCCATTCAAGCATTTTCCTTTTTTGCCCATCATCTACCTTTGTTCCTCTTGTTCGTGTCCGTAAAAAAGGGAGCACATCGGATTGTCCACAATAAGTAGTAGACATCTTACTTTTGCTAGTAGATGGTCTATCTTCAGCAGATGATAATGGAGCTTTGCCACCTTCCCCACTGACAAAACATTTTTTGCCTTTTCCACCACGCCTCTTCCCCTTTCCACCAGCATCTGTCATTTTGCCACTCATGTTGATTGCGACAAGATTGTGGACTGAAAATGTGGTAGTAAAAATTGAGAGGTGGTGAAGATTGCAGTGGTGGTCTAGCTTTATTAACAGCAGAATAATAAAGAATAAATATCCCTGACAATGTAACTTAGTTATAATTCGTTGGAGTGTGCAACGCAGGCAGACGTGCTGCAAATGTCTTGGCACTAGTGGGACTATAGCAAAGTCCAATAGCCACGTATAGGATGCCACTAGGTACACTGAGTGTTTGCTAGTATAATGGCTTCGTTATAATTAGTTGGAGTGTGCAACGCAGGCAGATGCGCTCTGCAAATGTCTTGGCACTAGTGGGACTATAGCAAAGTCCAATAGCCACGTATAGGATGCCACTAGGTACACTGAGTGTTTGCTAGTATAATGGCTTCCTTATAATTAGTTGGAGTGTGCAACGCAGGCAGATGCGCTCTGCAAATGTCTTGGCACTAGTGGGACTATAGCAAAGTCCAATAGCCACGTATAGGATGCCACTAGGTACACTGTGTGTTTGCTAGTATAATGGCTGAGTTTAAAAAACTTGGAGTGTGCAATGCAGGCAGATGTGCTCTGCTAATGTCTTTGCACTAGTGGGACTATAGCAAAGTCCAATAGCCACGTATAGGATGCCACTAGGTACACTGAGTGTTTGCTAGTATAATGGCTTCGTTATAATTAGTTGCAGTGTGCAACGCAGGCAGATGCGCTCTGCAAATGTCTTGGCACTAGTGGGACTATAGCAAAGTCCAATAGCCACGTATAGGATGCCACTAGGTACACTGTGTGTTTGCTAGTATAATGGCTGAGTTTAAAAAACTTGGAGTGTGCAATGCAGGCAGATGTGCTCTGCTAATGTCTTTGCACTAGTGGGACTATAGCAAAGTCCAATAGCCACGTATAGGATGCCACTAGGTACACTGAGTGTTTGCTAGTATAATGGCTTCGTTATAATTAGTTGGAGTGTGCAACGCAGGCAGATGCGCTCTGCAAATGTCTTGGCACTAGAGGGACTATAGCAAAGTCCAATAGCCACGTATAGGATGCCACTAGGTACACTGAGTGTTTGCTAGTATAATGGCTTCGTTATAATTAGTTGGAGTGTGCAACGCAGGCAGATGCGCTCTGCAAATGTCTTGGCACTAGTGGGACTATAGCAAAGTCCAATAGCCACGTATAGGATGCCACTAGGTACACTGAGTGTTTGCTAGTATAATGGCTTCGTTATAATTAGTTGGAGTGTGCAACGCAGGCAGATGCGCTCTGCAAATGTCTTGGCACTAGTGGGACTATAGCAAAGTCCAATAGCCACGTATAGGATGCCACTAGGTACACTGAGTGTTTGCTAGTATAATGGCTTCGTTATAATTTGTTGTAGTGTGCAACGCAGGCACATGCGCTCTGCAAATGTCTTGGCACTAGTGGGACTATAGCAAAGTCCAATAGCCACGTATAGGATGCCACTAGGTACACTGAGTGTTTGCTAGTATAATGGCTGAGTTTAAAAAACTTGGAGTGTGCAATGCAGGCAGATGTGCTCTGCTAATGTCTTTGCACTAGTGGGACTATAGCAAAGTCCAATAGCCACGTATAGGATGCCACTAGGTACACTGAGTGTTTGCTAGTAAAATTGCTTAGTTTAAAAAACTTGGAGTGTGCAATGCAGGCAGATGTGCTCTGCAAATGTCTTGGCCCTAGTGGGACTATAGCAAAGTCCAATAGCCACGTATAGGATGCCACTAGGTACACTGAGTGTGTGCTAGTATAATGGCTTCGTTATAATTAGTTGGAGTGTGCAACGCAGGCAGATGCGCTCTGCAAATGTCTTGGCACTAGTGGGACTATAGCAAAGTCCAATAGCCACGTATAGGATGCCACTAGGTACACTGAGTGTTTGCTAGTATAATGGCTTCGTTATAATTTGTTGTAGTGTGCAACGCAGGCAGATGCGCTCTGCAAATGTCTTGGCACTAGTGGGACTATAGCAAAGTCCAATAGCCACGTATAGGATGCCACTAGGTACACTGAGTGTGTGCTAGTATAATGGCTTCGTTATAATTAGTTGGAGTGTGCAACGCAGGCAGATGCGCTTTGCAAATGTCTTGGCACTAGTGGGACTATAGCAAAGTCCAATAGCCACGTATAGGATGCCACTAGGTACACTGAGTGTTTGCTAGTATAATGGCTTCGTTATAATTTGTTGGAGTGTGCAACGCAGGCAGATGCGCTCTGCAAATGTCTTGGCACTAGTGGGACTATAGCAAAGTCCAATAGCCACGTATAGGATGCCACTAGGTACACTGAGTGTTTGCTAGTATAATGGCTGAGTTTAAAAAACTTGGAGTGTGCAATGCAGGCAGATGTGCTCTGCTAATGTCTTTGCACTAGTGGGACTATAGCAAAGTCCAATAGCCACGTATAGGATGCCACTAGGTACACTGAGTGTTTGCTAGTAAAATTGCTTAGTTTAAAAAACTTGGAGTGTGCAATGCAGGCAGATGTGCTCTGCAAATGTCTTGGCCCTAGTGGGACTATAGCAAAGTCCAATAGCCACGTATAGGATGCCACTAGGTACACTGAGTGTGTGCTAGTATAATGGCTTCGTTATAATTAGTTGGAGTGTGCAACGCAGGCAGATGCGCTCTGCAAATGTCTTGGCACTAGTGGGACTATAGCAAAGTCCAATAGCCACGTATAGGATGCCACTAGGTACACTGAGTGTTTGCTAGTATAATGGCTTCGTTATAATTTGTTGTAGTGTGCAACGCAGGCAGATGCGCTCTGCAAATGTCTTGGCACTAGTGGGACTATAGCAAAGTCCAATAGCCACGTATAGGATGCCACTAGGTACACTGAGTGTGTGCTAGTATAATGGCTTCGTTATAATTAGTTGGAGTGTGCAACGCAGGCAGATGCGCTCTGCAAATGTCTTGGCACTAGTGGGACTATAGCAAAGTCCAATAGCCACGTATAGGATGCCACTAGGTACACTGAGTGTTTGCTAGTATAATGGCTTCGTTATAATTAGTTGGAGTGTGCAACGCAGGCAGATGCGCTCTGCAAATGTCTTGGCACTAGTGGGACTATAGCAAAGTCCAATAGCCACGTATAGGATGCCACTAGGTACACTGAGTGTTTGCTAGTATAATGGCTTCGTTATAATTTGTTGGAGTGTGCAACGCAGGCAGATGTGCTCTGCTAATGTCTTTGCACTAGTGGGACTATAGCAAAGTCCAATAGCCACGTATAGGATGCCACTAGGTACACTGAGTGTTTGCTAGTATAATGGTTGAGTTTAAAAAACTTGGAGTGTGCAATGCAGGCAGATGTGCTCTGCAAATGTCTTGGCCCTAGTGGGACTATAGCAAAGTCCAATAGCCACGTATAGGATGCCACTAGGTACACTGAGTGTTTGCTAGTATAATGGCTTCGTTATAATTTGTTGTAGTGTGCAACGCAGGCAGATGCGCTCTGCAAATGTCTTGGCACTAGTGGGACTATAGCAAAGTCCAATAGCCACGTATAGGATGCCACTAGGTACACTGAGTGTTTGCTAGTATAATGGCTTCGTTATAATTAGTTGGAGTGTGCAACGCAGGCAGATGCGCTCTGCAAATGTCTTGGCACTAGTGGGACTATAGCAAAGTCCAATAGCCACGTATAGGATGCCACTAGGTACACTGAGTGTTTGCTAGTATAATGGCTTCGTTATAATTTGTTGTAGTGTGCAACGCAGGCAGATGCGCTCTGCAAATGTCTTGGCACTAGTGGGACTATAGCAAAGTCCAATAGCCACGTATAGGATGCCACTAGGTACACTGAGTGTTTGCTAGTATAATGGCTTCGTTATAATTAGTTGGAGTGTGCAACGCAGGCAGATGCGCTCTGCAAATGTCTTGGCACTAGTGGGACTATAGCAAAGTCCAATAGCCACGTATAGGATGCCACTAGGTACACTGTGTGTTTGCTAGTATAATGGCTGAGTTTAAAAAACTTGGAGTGTGCAATGCAGGCAGATGTGCTCTGCTAATGTCTTTGCACTAGTGGGACTATAGCAAAGTCCAATAGCCACGTATAGGATGCCACTAGGTACACTGAGTGTGTGCTAGTATAATGGCTTCGTTATAATTAGTTGGAGTGTGCAACGCAGGCAGATGCGCTCTGCAAATGTCTTGGCACTAGTGGGACTATAGCAAAGTCCAATAGCCACGTATAGGATGCCACTAGGTACACTGAGTGTTTGCTAGTATAATGGCTTAGTTAGAATGAGTTGGAGTGTGCAGAGGACAAGAGGGTACAGTGGCAGGATTGTGGTGCTCTGGGTAGAGGAATGGAAGCCTGCCTTTCTATTCCCTCCTAATGGTGAAATGCAGGGAGGAAATCCCTGACCTGGGCTACACAGACGCTGTTGCTGTTTGCAGGACCTGTCACCTATGGCTCTCTGACCCTGCCGGTACGAGCCCTTAAAAGGACTGCTAGAATGTGCTCTCCCTAAGCTGTCTAACGCTGTGTATGCAGCGCATACAGCTGTATCGGCGATAGGACAAAGGACGGAGCTGCGACAGTGATGTCTGACACCAAAGACGCAGAAGGCAGATAATGGCGATCGTGAAGAAAATGTCTGGTTTTATAATGCAGGGACATTTGACATGCAGATCCTATCACACATGCCGTTGCTTCTCTGCCTCAAAGTCCACTTAGGTGTGTGTGTGTCTGTGATTGGCTGACATGCTGGCCCGCCCCACAAGACGCGCGCGCTTAGGGAAGGAAGACAAGAAAAAAAAAAAAAAAAATGGCGATCGCCATTATAGAAACAGCAGTGATCTGAAGGCGCTGTTCACGCACACTATACACTGAAATGTGATAATAGTTTGATTCACAGAGTGACTTACACTATTACAGCAGAAACCAAGCTAAGATTTAGCTGTTTTTTGGCTGCTAGAACCGTTCTCGAACGTTTCTAGAACTATCGAGCTTTTGCAAAAAGCTCGAGTTCTAGTTCGATCTAGAACATGCCCCAAAATCACTCGAGCCTAGAACTGGAGAACCACGAACCACGAACCGCGCTCAACTCTAGTTATGACTGACAATGGTTTGACCATTGCCAGCCAGCTAAATAGCCAGGCAAGCACCCGAAAGTGACACTTGGGAAAATACCAGCAGGTCTTACATGTTATTGGGCTGCTGTATGATTGTATAAACAATACTGAGAAGAGACCTGAGAAGTCTTGAAAGCTTGCTATTTATCACCAACTTTTAATTTAGCCATTAAAAAGTATTAACCATGGAGGACCCTCAATTTAAAAAAGAAATTGGGGGAAACTCAAAGATATATAAACTCAAATATATATACATATATCATGGCTCCACTCTGGGTTTCGAAAATGTGATCTCTGGTTGTTGGTCAGTTTCCCTCTTGGTTGGATCACAGTTTGTTTTGTGCTGAACAACTGCTCAATGATCTCTTGTGTCTCTTATATTTTGCATTCTTCTTTCACTTGTATTGAAGTGTGTGCACTTTCTCAATTGCTTTGCCCAATCCTGTTTTGAGAGGGGCTATTTATAGTCACATGTCTCAGAGGCTATGTTTCTGGTTGGATGGTTGTCTGGATCTGCAGCTGCTCGGTTAAGGTTTTCTTACTGAGACATTGCTATTGCTATTTCCTGCAGTTTGTGTAAATCTCTTCCTAGTTATCTCTTTTTTGTTTCATTCAGGTTTGGGAGGGTTTACACGTATTCTGTTTTGATTATTTTTTTTTGTATCTTTTATTCCATCATTCCTGTATGAGTGTGTATGCACATTCCTAGTCTTGTGTCTCCCCCTCTGCCTGTGTGAGCTTCATTTACAGTCATATGAAAAAGTTTGGGCACCCCTATTAATGTTAACTTTTTTTCTTTATAACAATTTGGGTTTTTGCAACAGCTATTTCAGTTTCATATAGCTAATAACTGATTGACTGAGTAATATTTCTGGATTGAAATGAGGTTTATTGTACTAACAGAAAATGTGTAATCCGCATTTAAACAAAATTTGACCGGTGCAAAAGTATGGGCACCTCAACATAAAAGTGACATTAATATTTTGTAGATCCTCCTTTTGCAAAAATCACAGCCTTTAGTCGCTTCCTGTAGCTTTTAATGAGTTCCTGGATCCTGGATGAAGGTATATTTGACCATTCCTGTTTACAAAACAATTCCAGTTCAGTTAAGTTTGATGGTCACCGAGCATGGACAGCACGCTTCAAATCATCCCACAGATTTTCAATGATATCCAGGTCTGGGGACTGGGATGGCCATTCCAGAACATTGTAATTGATCCTCTGCATGAATGCCTGAGTAGGTTTGGAGCGGTGTTTTGGATCATTGTCTTGCTTAAATATCCATTCCCTGCGTAACTTCAACTTCGTCACTGATTCTTGCACATTATTGTCAAGAATCTGCTGATACTGAGTTGAATCCATGCGACCCTCAACTTTAACAAGATTCCCGGTGCCGGCATTGGCCACACAGCCCCAAAGCATGATGGAACCTCCACCAAATTTTACTGTGGGTAGCAAGTGCTTTTCTTGGAATGCCGTGTTTTTTTGCCTTCATGCATAACGCCTTTTTGTATGACCAAACAACTCAATCTTTGTTTCATCAGTCCACAGGACCTTCTTCCAAAATGTAACTGGCTTGTCCAAATGTGCTTTTGCATACCTCAGGTGACTCTTTTTGTGGTGTACTTGAAGAAACGGCTTCTTTCACATCACTCTCCCATACAGCTTCTCCTTGTGCAACGTGCGCTGTATTGTTGACCAATGCACATTGACACCATCTGCAGCAAGATGATGCTGCAGGTCTTTGAAGGTGGTCTGTGGATCGTCCTTGACTGTTCTCACCATTCTTCTTCTCTGCCTTTCTGATATTTTTCTTGGCCTGCCACTTCTGGGCTTAACAAGAACTGTACCAGTTCTTCCATTTCCTTACTATGTTCCTCACAGTGGAAACTGACAGTTTAAATCTCTGAGACAACTTTTTGTATCCTTCCCCTAAACAACTATGTTGAATAATCTTTGTTTTCAGATCATTTGAGAGGTGTTTTGAGGACCCCATGATGCCGTTCTTCATAGGAGATTCAAATAGGAGAACAACTTGCAAGTGGCCACCTTAAATACCTTTTCTCATGATTGGATACACCTACCTATGAAGTTCAAAGCTCAATGAGGTTACAAAATAAACTTAGTGTTTTAGTAAGTCAGTAAAAAGTAGTTAGGAGTGTTCAAATTAAGAAATTGATAAGGGTGCTCATACTTTTGCACCAGTCAAATTTTGTTTAAATGCGGATTGCACATTTTCTGTTAGTACAATAAACCTCATTTCAATCCAGAAATATTACTCAGTCCATCAGTTATTAGATATATGAAACTGAAATAGCTGTTGCAAAAACCCAAATTGTTATAAAGAAAAAAGGTTAACATTAATAGGGGTGCCCAAACTTTTTCATATGACTGTATGGTTAATGTTGTTTTTGTATAGCACTTGGTTTATAGCTTAGGATGCAGTAAAGGGCACTCAGGGTCAGTCTTCGATGAGTGGAGGTGCCATTATGAGATCTTATGGTGCCAACCTGCGCTGTCAAGCAGTAACAAATAAGGGTCAGGTCTAGTGCAAGTATTAGCCTGTTTTAGGACTTGTCGATTTCTGATTTTACGTCTCCCTGGTTTTTCCATCCATATCAGAGTGTTAAGGCTGCTTTACACGCTGCAATATCGTGACCGATATTGCTAGCATGGGTACCCGCCCCCATCGGTTGTGCGACATGGGCAAATCGCTGCCTGTGGCGTACAACATTGCCCAGACCCGTCACACTACTTACCTGCCCTGCGACGTCGCTGGGACCGGCGAAACGCCTCCTTTCTAAGGGGGCGATTCGTTCAGTGTCACAGTGACGTCACAGCTACATCACTGAACCGCCGCCCAATAGAAGCGGAGGGGCGGACATGAGCGGGACGAACATCCCACCCACCTCCTTCCTTCCGCATTGCGGGCGGGAGGCAGGTATGGAGAGGTTCCTCGTTCCTGCAGTGTCACACGGAGCGATGTATGCTGCCGCAGGAACGAGGAACAACTTCATTACTCCTGCAGCAATGATATAAGAGAATGGACCCCCATGTCACCGATGAGCGATTTTGCCCGTTTTTGCAACGATGCAAAATCGATCAAAGGTGTCACACGCAACGGCACCGCTAAAGCGACCGGATGTGTGTCACAAATTCCGTGACCCCAACGACTTTGCTTGAGCGATGTCGCAGCTTGTAAAGCGGCCTTTAGGGTCCAGTCGTAGTAACATCCTAAAATTCACCCAGATTTCCAAGTCTTATCTAACCATTTTCTCATTATAGAAGCTGCTAAGATTAGTTTGACAGCACCGGTTCTTCATAAACCGATGCTGATACGGAGCTATCCTTTTTTTATTCAGATACTCGAGAATCCTATTCCTTAGAAGAACTTCAAACGTTTCACACAAAATAGAGGTTAAACATTTCCACATTTCCTATGTGCCAGTTCTGTGGAAAAGATCCTCTAATTATAGAATGCTTAAATGTTAAAAATAATGGTCTTTCTATCACTATATACCATCTGGCCCTGGTGGTTTGTCTATTTTATTCTTTTTTTATAGAGCACTGTACTTCTGTCTGGGCTAGACAGGCAACATTAACCCCTTCACCCCCGGCCACTAAAACACCCTAATGACCGGGCCATTTTTTGCAATTCTGACCAGTGTCACTTTGACAGGTTATAACTCTGGAATGCTTCAACGGATCCTGGCGATTCTGAGATTGTTTTTTCGTGACATATTGTACTTCATGTCAGTGGTAAATTTAGGCCGATATTTTTTGCGTTTATTTGTGAAAATTTAGGAAATTTGGCGAAAATTTTGAAAATTTCGCAATTTTCAAACTTTGAAAATTTATGCCCATAAATCTGAGAGATATGTCACACAAAATAGTTACTAAATAACATTTCCCACTTGTCAACTTTACACCAGCGCAATTTTCGAAACAAATTTTTTTTCCGTTAGGAAGTTAGAAGGGGTCAAAGGTCATCAGCAAATTCTCATTTTTCCAACAAAATTTACAAAATAATTTTTTTTAGGGACCACATTACATTTGAGGTGACTTTGAGAGGCCTAGGTGACAGAAAATACCCAAAAGTGACCCCATTCTAAAAACTGCACCCCTCACACTGCTCAAAACCACATCCAATAAGTTTATTAACCCTTTAGGTGCTTCACAGGAACCAAAGCAATGGGGAAGGAAAAAATGAAAATTTTACTTTTTAACACAAAAATGTTACTTTAGCCATAAAATTTTCATTTTTACAAGGGAGAAAAGAGAAAGTGCACAATACAATTTATTGTGCATGTTCTCCTGAGTACGCTGATACCCCATATGTGGTAAAAATCAATTGTTTGGGCGCACGGCAGAGCTCGGAAGGGAAGGAGCGCCATTTGAATTTTTGAATGCAAAATTAGCTGCACTCATTAGCGGACGCCATGTCGGGTTTGAAGACCCCCTGAGGTGCCTAACCAATGGAGCTCCCCCACAAGTGACCCCATTTTGGAAACTAGAGCCCTCAAATAATTTTTCTAGATGTTTGGTGAGCACTTTGAACCCCTGGGGGCTTCACAGAAGTTTATAGCGTTGAGCCGTGAAAAGAAAAAAATTTTTTTTTACCACAAAACGGTTGCTTCAACTAGGTAGCTTTTTTTTTCACAAGGGTAACAGGAAAAAATGCACCATAAAATGTATTGTGCATTTTCTCCTGAGTACGCAGATACCTCATATGTGGTGGAAATCAAATGTTTGGACACACAGCAGTGCTCGGAAGGCAAGGAGCGCCATTTGAATTTTTGAGTGCAAAATTAGCTGCACCTCTTAGCGGACGCCATGTCGGGTTTGAAGACCCCCTGAGGTGCCTAAACAATGGAGCTCCCCCACAAGTGACCCCATTTTGGAAACTAGAGCCCTCAAATAATTGTTCTAGATGTTTGGTGAGCACTTTGAACACCTGGGGGCTTCACAGAAGTTTATAGCGTTGAGCCGTGAAAAGAAAAAAAAATTTTTTTACAACAAAACGGTTGCTTCAACTAGGTAGCTTTTTTTTTCACAAGGGTAACAGGAAAAAATGCACCATAAAATGTATTGTGCATTTTCTCCTGAGTACGCAGATACCTCATATGTGGCGGAAATCAAATGTTTGGACACACAGCAGTGCTTGGAAGGCAAGGAGCGCCATTTGAATTTTTGAGTGCAAAATTAGCTGCACCTGTTAGCGGACGCCATGTCGGGTTTGAAGACCCCCTGAGGTTCCTAAACAATGGAGCTCCCCCACAAGTGACCCCATTTTGGAAACTAGAGCCCTCAAATAATTGTTCTAGATGTTTGGTGAGCACTTTGAACACCTGAGGGCTTCACAGAAGTTTATAGCGTTGAGCCGTGAAAAGAAAAAAAATTTTTTTTACCACAAAACGGTTGCTTCAACTAGGTAGCTTTTTTTTCACAAGGCTATCAGGAAAAAATGCACCATAAAATGTATTGTGCATTTTCTCCTGAGTACGCAGATACCTCATATGTGGTGGAAAGTAATTGTTTGGGCGCATGGCGGGGCTCAGAAGAGAAGGAGCGCCATTTGACAGCAAAATTGGTTGGAATCATTAGCGGACGCCATGTCACGTTTGGAGACCCCCTATGGTGCCTAAACAGTGGAGCTCCCCCACAAGTGACACCATTTTGGAAACTAGAGCCCTCAAATAATTTTTCTAGATGTTTGGTGAGCACTTTGAACACCTGGGGGCTTCACAGAAGTTTATAGCGTTGAGCCGTGAAAAGAAAAAAAAAATTTTTTACCACAAAACGGTTGCTTCAACTAGGTAGCTTTTTTATTCACAAGGCTATCAGGAAAAAATGCACCATAAAATGTATAGTGCATTTTCTCCTGAGTACGCAGATACCTCATATGTGGTGGAAAGTAATTGTTTGGGCGCATGGCGGGGCTCAGAAGAGAAAGAGCGCCATTTGACAGCAAAATTGGTTGGAATCATTAGCGGACGCCATGTCACGTTTGGAGACCCCCTATGGTGCCTAAACAGTGGAGCTCCCCCACAAGTGACACCATTTTGGAAACTAGAGCCCTCAAATAATTTTTCTAGATGTTTGGTAAGCACTTTGAACACCTGGGGGCTTCACAGAAGTTTATAGCGTTGAGCCGTGAAAAGAAAAATTATTTTTTTTGTACCACAAAACGGTTGCTTCAACTAGGTAGCTTTTTTTTTCACAAGGGTAACAGGAAAAAATGCACCATAAAACGTATTGTGCAATTTCTCCTGAGTACGCAGATACCTCATATGTGGTGGAAAGTAATTGTTTGAGCGCATGGTGGGGCTCAGAAGAGAATTTGACTTTTCAAACGCACAGACGCAGTGCACTGATCGGCCGCTGCATGACGCACGGTCGGATGCGATAAAAAAAAGCGTCGGGGATACGTAAAAAAAAAAGTCACGCCAAAAATTGACCATGGATGCAGATACGTTATGTGCATCCCTGATCAGCGCTTGGCGGGATGCACGGACGGATGCGATACAAAAAGCGTTGCAAATACGGAAAAAAGTCACGCCAAAAATTGAGCAGGGATGCCGATCCGTTATCTGCATCCCTAATCAGCGCTCGGCGGGACGCACGGACGGATGTGATACAAAAAGCGTCGGGGATACGGAAAAAAGTCACGCCAAAAATTGACCATGGATGCCGATCCGTTATCTGCATCCCTGATCAGCGCTTGGCGGGACGCACGGACGGATGCGATACAAAAAGCGTCGTGAATACGGAAAAAAGTCACGCCAAAAATTGACCATGGATGCCGATCCGTTATGTGCATGCCTGATCAGCGCTTGGCGGGACGCACGGACGGATGGGATACAAAAAGCGTCGGGGATACGGAAAAAAAAGTCACGCCAAAAATTGAGCAGGGATGCCGATCCGTTATCTGCATCCCTGATCAGCGCTTGGCGGGACGCACGGACGGATGCGATACAAAAAGCGTCGGGGATACGGAAAAAAAAGTCACGCCAAAAATTGAGCAGGGATGCAGATCCGTTATCTGCATCCCTGATCAGCGCTTGGCGGGACGCACGGACGGATGAGGTGTAAAAATGGACAGGGGATACGGGAAAAAAAAAAAAGTTATACTCACAGTACCCAGAGGACTAGCAGGAGGATCACTGACCAGAAGAGCTGCAGAGGAACAGATGGCAGAGAGATGGACAGCTTTACAGGAGCAGCAGGCAGATCAGCAGAATGCCCAGGAAGGACCCAGCGATGGACGCAGATGTGATCAGGCCGGTGAAGACAGGTAAGAGGACGTCGGGGGAGAGCAGAGGAGGAGAGGGGGGGGGGTGAGAGCAGAGGGGGGGGTTGAGAGCAGAGGGGGGGAGAGCAGAGGGGGAGGAGGGAGAGAATAGGGGGAGACCGGAGAGGGAGCTGCAGAAGCAGAATAGAGATAATGGGGGAGGCAGTCAGATCGTCAGATCGCGGGGGGAGGGGAGCGGATCGGGATGTCGGGGGGGGGAGGGTTTGGGGGGAGCAGATCGCGGGGGGGGGCACGGCATGGGCTATCACGGCAGCGCGCAGGGGCACCACGGGAGCGCGCACGGGCTGCAAAGTGAGCACAGTACTCACGTGCAGCAGCAGCAGATCGCGGCAGGGAAGCACATGGCAGGGGGCAGATCACGGCAGGGAAGCACATAGCAGGGGGCAGATCGCGGCAGGGAAGCACATGGCAGGGGGCAGATCGCGGCAGGGAAGCACATGGCAGGGGGCAGATCGCGGCAGGGAAGCACATGGCAGGGGGCAGATTGCAGCAGGGAAGCACATGGCAGGGGGCAGATCGCGGCAGGGAAGCACATGGCAGGGGGCAGATCGCGGCAGGGAAGCACATAGCAGGGGGCAGATCACAGCAGGGGGCAGATCACAGCAGGGGGAAGATCGCAGCAGGAGGCAGATCGCAGCAGGGCGGCACATCAGGGAGCATGGAGGGGCCATCACGGGAGCGCGAAGGGAGCCATCACGGGAAACGCTGCAGACATGTTGGGGGAGGGCTCACAGGCCAGCACAGGCCTGGGGAGGGCGGCCACCGGCAGATCAGACCGCCCCACTGCACACTGATTGGAGCGATTGCGCGTCATAGCACGATCGCTCCAATCAGTGCTGCAGGGGCTGGGGGCGGCATGTTTGAGGTCCACCTATGATATGCTGCAGCAGCTGCGGCATCTCATAGCTGGATCTCACAGGATCGCACTAATTCGGGCATTATTTTTGCCGAAATTAGTGCGATCGATGTGGTTGGCGGTTCAGATTTGAACAGCCAATCACATCGATCGTCGATAGGGGGTGGCGATGCCGCCCCCCCTGGGGTCAAGCAAAGGTCCCCTGCTGTAAGAAACAGCAGGGGACATCATTTGAAAGCCGTTGCTATGGCCACGGCAATCAAATGAAGTTTAGGCAGTAAAATTACGTCCCTGGTCGTTAAGTCACGTTAAAATAGGACGTAATTTTACTGCCCGCGGTCGTGAAGGGGTTAAACAGAGAGTTTACTTTATCCCTTTGAATTTCATAATGAGAATAAAAAATGTTTAACAAACCTGCTTTTTTCTCGTCACCCTCCACAATTCCTCCCTTGTTACTTTTTAAAGGGCTGACACTTTCAGTTTTAACATTTAGGGTTAGTTTTATTCTCTTCATCAATGAGTTTTTCTATCTTCAGCTTAGATAGTTTTACCTTTTGGTACATTTTTGTTTTTTACCTGTTCACTTTTTAATGTTCTTCATTGACATATTGATTTAGCAGTTTGAATATTTTTTTGTTAATCTACTGCTCCAATTACATTTTTATGCATCTGCATTGGTTTCTAAAAATCATATTCCTTTAAGGGGGTGTTCCCCTTTCTTGGTCTCTGGACACAGTATGTTCTAAAAAAAACAAAAAAAAAAAACTTAAGCCATACTTTATTCACCTTCCCCGTGTCCTGCATGTCTGTGTTTCTGCCCCTGGTGTCCGGTATTGGCTGCATTATTGATATCATGACTACACCAAGGCTGCCAGTCAGTGAATTCAGCAGCTCTAAGTTGGGCATTGCGTCTATACTGGCAGAACCGCTGAGCTCAGTGATTGGCTGTCACACTGTTGATGTAATGTCAACATTGCAGCCAATACCGGACACTAGGAGTGCATTTTCTTTCTCTTTTATAACAAACTGCATCCTTAGTATACAAGTGCATCTCAATATATTAGAATATCATCAAAAAGTTAATTTATTTCAGTAATTCAATACAAAAAGGGAAGCGCATATATTATATAGAGTCATTGCACACAGAGTGATCAAGTGTTTATTTCTGTTAATGTTGATGATTATAGTTTACAGCCAATGAAAACCCAAAAGTTATCTCAGAAAATTAGAATATTAGATAAGACCAACTTAAAAAATGATTTTAAACTCAGAAATGTTGGCACCTACTGAAAAGTATGTACAGTAAATGCCTCAATACTTGTCTGGGGCTCATTTTGCATGAATAACTGCAGCAATGCAGCGTGGCATGCAGGCGATCAGCCTGTGGCACTACTGAGGTGTTATGGAAGCCCAGATTGCTTTGATAGCAGCCTTCAGTTCGTCTCCATTGTTGGGTCTGGTGTCGCTAATCTTTCTCTTGACAATACCCCATAGATTCTTTATGGGGTTTAGGTCAGGCGAGTTTGCTCGCCAATCAAGCACAGTGATACTTTGGTTATTAAACCAGGTATTGGTACTTTTGGCAGTGTGGACAGGTGCCAAGTCCTGCTGGAAAATGAAATTTCCATCTCCAAAAAGCTTGTTGGCAGAAGGAAGCATGAAGTGCTCTAAAATTTCCTGGTAGACGGCTGCTCTGACTTTGGTCTTGATAAAACACAGTGGACCTACACCAGCAGAGACATGGCTCCCCAAACCATCACTGATCATCGAAACTTCACACTAGACCTCAAGCAGCTTGGATTGTGGCCTCTCCACTCTTCCTCCAGACTCTGGGACCTTGATTTCTAAATGTTATGCAAAACTTATTTTCATCTGAAAACAACACCTTGGACAACTGAGCAACAGTCCAATTCTTTTTCTCCTTGGCCCAGGTAAGACACTTCTGGCCTTGTCTATTGGTCATGAGTGGCTTGACATAAGGAATGCAACAGTTGTAGCCCATGTTCTGGATACATCTGTATGTGGTGGCCCTTGAAGCCCTGACTCCAGCAGCAGTCCACTCCTTGTAAATCTCCCCCAAATTTTTGAATGGACTTTTGCTAACAATCCTATCACGGCTGCGATTATTCCGATTGCTTGTGCATCTTTTTCTACCACATTTTTTCCTTCCACTCAACTTTCCATTAATATGCTTGGATACAGCACTCGGTGAACAGCCAGCTTCTTTAGCAATGACCTTTTGTGGCTTACCCTGCTTGAGGAATGTGTAAATGACTGCCTTCTGGATATCTGTCAAGTCAGCAGTCTTCTCCATGATTATGTAGCCTACTGAACCAGACCAAGAGACCATTTTAAATGCTTAGGAAGCCTTTGCAGGTGTTTTGTGGGAATTATTCTAATTTTCTGAGATAATGACTTTTGGGTTTTCATTGGCTGTAAGCCATAATCGTCATCATTAACAGAAATAAACAGTTGAAATAGATCACTGTGTGTAATGACTCTATATATAATATATGTGTTTCCCTTTGTGTATTGAATTACTGAAATACATTTTTTGTTGATATTCTAATTTATTGAGATGGACTTGTATACTAAGGATGCAGTTTGTTATAAAAGAGAAAAAAAAAGGGGTTATGCACTTGTATATGAGATATGGGGAGGCTCGTAATGTATATAGGGAATGCTTTGTGTGGGTTTATACTGTATATAGGGAGTGCTTTGTGTGGGTTCATACTGTATATAGGGACTATGAGGGGGCTTATGTTGTATATTTGGGGCTGTGTATGGGCTCATACTGTATATAGGGGACGCTGTATGGGCTCATACGCTATAAGGGTCTCTATGGGGGCTCATACTGTATATGGGACCTTTTTGGTAGCTCACACTATATATAGGAGGGCTATGTGGGCTCATACTGTTTAAAGGGAGTGCTGTATGTGGGCTCATACTGTATATAGGAGGCCTGTATGTGGGCTTTTACTGTATGTCTGTATGTAGGTGGCAATGTGGAGCTCATACTGTATACTGTATATGGGATATGTGTAGGCTCATACTGTATATAGGGAGTGCTGTTTGTGGGTTCATACTGTTATAGGAGCTATGTGGGAGATCGTACTGCATATAGGGGTATGTGGGGGCTCATACTCTATAGGAGGGCTGTGTGTGGGCTCGTACTGTATGTAGGGAGTTATGTGTGGGCTCATAATATAATTAGGGGTCTATGTAAGGGCTCATACTGTATATAGGAGCTTTGTGGGCTTATGCTGTATAAAGGGAGTGTTGTGTGTGGGCTCATACTGTATATAGGGGTAGTGTATGTGCTCTTACTGTATATAGGAGCTTTGTGGGCTCATGCTGTATTTAGGAGGTAGTGTGAGGGCTTATATTGTAAATAGGAAGTGCTTTGTGTGCTTGTACTATATATAGGAGCTTTCTGGGATCACGTATATATTGGGTGATGTATGAGGACCATACTCTATATAGGAGCTTTGTGGGCTCATACTCTGCATGAGGAGTGCTGAAGAAAGGAAATTCCAGCATCCAGGTTCCAGATTATTTTAAAAAGCGAATTTCTTTATTCCAAAATTATTAAAAGGTCATTCCATATGTATAAAAACAAGTGGCAAAATTCAAACAGGTACGCGTTTCGGAGGGTTAGCTCCTTAGTCTGAGACAAAACCATTCAAATGAAAAGCCCTTAAAAAAGGTCAAGGGGGAGGGGAAAAATCACAAAGGAATGACATCACATGTGTAGAAACACGACTGAATAGGTAGCACATGAGAGACTTTTTACAAAACATTTGAAATTTCATTTTTCACATTGAGCCCATACGGCATTCTGCTATTAAGTAAATTATCCATTTTGCTTCGCAGCGGTGTAACAATTTTATCAAATCGCCGCCCCTTTTAGGGAGGATCACTTTTTCTGCAGCATTCACTTTGAGCGATGTCAGATTGCCAGCATGCACATTTAAAAAATGTTTAGATGCGGCAGACAAGCTCCGTGGAGTGGTATGGTTTACATCATAAACGTGCTCTGAGATGCGACGGCGTAATGTACGGGAGGTATTTCCCACATACTGGATGTGGCAGCTCGTGCAGGTGATGATGTAGAACACCGCAGCGGTATCGCAATTAATAAAGGACTTAATGATAAATTCTCGATTATTAGCACAAGATGTAAATTTGGTGGTATTAAGCATGAATCTACATAAACCACAATTTTTTTGGGTACATTTGTAGGAGCCCAAAGTGGGTAACCAATTATGTGAACAGTGACTTATATTCTTATTGAGCATTGTGTGGTCACTAGGTGAGATGCGATTTGCTATTGTAGTATTAGACACAAATCTCACGCCATTAGCCAAAATATTTTTTAAGATGTTGTCAACCTGTAAGATAGGTAAAAATTTCTCGACAATATCGATGACATGATAATAATCACTACTAAAACAGGTTGAAAAAACTACCTGGGAAGAGGTTTGTGCAGACACAGGAAAAGAAGTGGATTTTTGTTCCAAATATTGCGCTCTATTTTTCTGTTCAGATTTTAGCTTTGCTTGGTCAATAACCTTTGGGGAATAACCCCTGTTTTTGAATCTGTTTTTAATAATATCGCATTGCTTCTGGTAGGAGAATTCAGAAGTGCATGTGCGTCTGGCTCTAATGAATTCTCCCACAGGTATATTATTGATGACATGGCGTGGATGGCAACTAGAGGCATATAATAGGGAGTTGCCTGCAGTTGCCTTTCTGAATAGGTCACAATCCACACTATCAGTACCAGCATTAGCTGTCAATTGAAGGTCCAGGAAGGAAATTGAAGTAGGATCAGTTTGATGGGTAAAAAAAATATTACAGGGATTATTGTTCATGTAATAAATAAATCTTTCCATATCTTCCAATCTTCCCACCCAGACAATTACCACGTCATCAATATTCCTTAGGAAAATATTGATATTAGATTTAAAGGGGTTTGTATCAGTAAAAATGTACTCCTCCTCCAACCATGCCATAAAGACATTGGCAAGAGAAGGGGAAAATTTGGACCCCATCGAACAACCCTGTGTCCGAACAAAAAACTCATCCAAAAAAGTAAAATAGTTGTTTTTAAGAAGAAAAAAAACGCAACCTCTATAATATAGGTTTGTAGGTCAATTGAATAATTAGTATATTTTGACATGTATTTTGTTAAGGCTAGAATGGCTAGGTCATGGGGGATAGATGTATATAGATTTTGGATGTCGCATGTTAACCACCGCATTGATCAATGTAACTGAGCCCCAAAACCTCGTCAAGGTATATCTCTATATTGGGTCCCTAGCTCTATTACCCTAACTGTCTGTCATCTCATTGCAATTAAAAACTGCTGTGTGTGGAGAGGGGTAACCTAGGACTTTCTTATATAGGAGATTGAAAAAACATGGCCGAAAGGGGCGGAGCTGTGTTCACATTCAGAAAAAAAACTTCAAAATACTAAATAGGATAACTGAAGTGAGCACTAATATATATTATGAGTGCAAGCCAAAAAAATACATAGTACATAAGGATAAGGCTGCACATCAAAGTTAGATAATAGTATAATGTTATAAGCATACCGAAAAACATTGAAGCATACAATGAAAAATGCCACTTGCTAACTTGAAAGGTTGAATAATGAAATGCATACCTGCCATGAATATTAGGAAAAAGGAGATATTTAGCAATCGCATTGATCAATGTAACTGAGCCCCAAAACCTCATCAAGGTATATTTCTATATTGGGGTCCCTAGCTCTATGACCCTAACTGTGTGTCATCTCATTGCAATTAAAAACTGCTGTGTGTGGAGAGGAGTAACCACGGATTTTCTTATATAGGAGATGGAAAAAACATGGCCGAAAGGGGCGGAGCTGTGTTCACATTGAGAAAAAACTGTTGGGGATTTTTCATTGTATGCTTCAATATTTTTCAGTATGCTTATGGCATTATACTATTATCTAACTTTGATGTGCAGCCTTATCCTTATGTACTATGTATTTTTTTGGTTTGCACTCATAATATATATTAGTGCTCACTTCAGTTATCCTATTTAGCATTTTGAAGTTTTTTTTCTGAATGTGAACACAGCTCCGCCCCTTTCGGCCATGTTTTCTCCATCTCCTATATAAGAATGTCCTTGGTTACCCCTCTCCACACACAGCAGTTTTTAATTGCAATGAGATGACACACAGTTAGGGTCATAGAGCTAGGGACCCCAATATAGAGATATACCTTGACGAGGTTTTGGGGCTCAGTTACATTGATCAATGCGATTGCTAAATATCTCCTTTCTCCTAATATTCATGGCAGGTATGCATTTCATTATTCACACTTTCAAGTTAGCAAGTGGCATTTTTCATTGTATGCTTCAATGTTTTTCGGTATGCTTATAGCATTATACTATTATCTAACTTTGATGTGCAGCCTTATCCTTATGTACTATGTATTTTTTTGGCTTGCACTCATAATATATATCAGTGCTCACTTCAGTTATCCTATTTAGTATTTTGAAGTTTTTTTTCTGAATGTGAACACAGCTCCACCCCTTTCGGCCATGTTTCATACCTAATACATTCAAGGAACAAGTCTCATTGAAAATTCTCAGAGACTTGTCTGAAAATAATTCTAAAATTCCTGAGCCAATGGATAGAAATTTCTCTTCCAGAGTACCTAACCCTGAGTTGTACCCAGAACAGTCAAAAATCCCCATTATGGAGGATTTTCAGTTCCTAGTTGAGGAGGAACTGGTTAAATTAAGTGAATTCATTCCATTTATAGAAAAATCCAATATGACCCCTTATCTCAAATAAGATCAGAATTGGAAGACCTCTTAAATAGAGGCAATGAATTGCGTGTCATAACTCAGAAACAAGTAGAATTTTTTAACCCTGCCTTTCCTAAAACCCCATTACTAAATGCGTTACCAAAAACTCATAAAAATATTTTCCCTCCCCCTCTTAGACCCATAATATCGGGAATTGGGTCAATCACAGAAAATATTTCCCAATAGTTGGACACTAGATTAAGAACACTTGCAAAGTTGTCTCCAAGCTATACTCATGACACTTAATATTTTTAATAAATTTAAATGGAAAAAATCATGCCGGTGGTTAACATGCGACATCCAAAATCTATATACATCTATCCCCCATGACCTAGCCATTCTAGCCTTAACAAAATACATGTCAAAATATACTAATTATTCAATTGACCTACAAACCTATATTGTAGAGGTTGCGTTTTTTCTTCTTAAAAACAACTATTTTACTTTTTTGGATGAGTTTTTTGTTCAGACACAGGGTTGTTCGATGGGGTCCAAATTTTCCCCTTCTCTTGCCAATGTCTTTATGGCATGGTGGGAGGAGGAGTACATTTTTACTGATACAAACCCCTTTGAATCTAATATCAATATTTTCCTAAGGTATATTGATGACGTGATAATTGTCTGGGAGGGAAGATTGGAAGATATGGAAAGATTTATTTATTACATGAACAATAATCCCTGTAATATTTTTTTTACCCATCAAACTGATCCTACTTCAATTTCCTTCCTGGACCTTCAATTGACAGCTAATGCCGATACTGATAGTGTGGATTGTGACCTATTCAGAAAGGCAACTGCAGGCAACTCCCTATTATATGCCTCTAGTTGCCATCCACGCCATGTCATTAATGATATACCTGTGGGAGAATTCATTAGAGCCAGACGCACATGCACTTCTGAATTCTCCTACCAGAAGCAATGCGATATTATTAAAAACAGATTCAAAAACAGGGGTCATTCCCCAAAGGTTATTGACCAAGCAAAGCTAAAATCTGAAAAGAAAAATAGAGCGCAATATTTGGAACAAAAATCCACTTCTTTTCCTGTGTCTGCACAAACCTCTCCTCAGGTAGTTTTTTCAACCTGTTTTAGTAGTGATTATTATCATGTCATCGATATTGTCGAGAAATTTTTACCTATCTTACAGGTTGACAACACCTTAAAAAATATTTTGGCTAATGGCGTGAGATTTGTGTCTAAGCGCAATACTACAATAGCAAATCGCATCTCACCTAGTGACCACACAATGCACAATAAGAATATAAGTCACTGTTCACAAAATTGGTTACCCACATTAGGCTCCTACAAATGTGCTCAAAAATTGTGGTTTATGTAGGTTCATGCTTAATACCACTAAATTTACATCTTGTGCTAATAATCGAGAATTTATCATTAAGTCCTTTATTAATTGCGGTACCGCTGCGGTGGTCTACATCATCATCTGCACGAGCTGCCACGTCCAGTATGTGGGAAATACCTCCCGTACATTACGCCGTCGCATCTCAGAGCACGTTTATGATGTAAACCATACCACTCCACGGAGCTTGTCTGCCCCATCTAAACATTTTTTAAATGTGCATGCTGGCAATCTGACATCGCTCAAAGTGAATGCTGCAGAAAAAGTGATCCTCCCTAAAAGGGGTGGCGATTTGATAAAATTGTTACACCGCTGTGAAGCAAAATGGATAACTTTACTTAATAGCAGAATGCCGTATGGGCTCAATGTGAAAAATGAAATTTCAAATGTTTTGTAAAAAGTCTCTCATGTGCTACCTATTCAGTCGTGTTTCTACACATGTGATGTCATTCCTTTGTGATTTTCCCCTCCCCCTTGACCTTTTTTAAGGGCTTTTCATTTGAATGGTGTTGTCTCAGACTAAGGAGGTAACCCTCCGAAACGCGTACCTGTTTGAATTTTGCCACTTGTTTTTATACATATGGAATGACCTTTTAATAATTTTGGAATAAAGAAATTCGTTTTTTAAAATAATCTGGAACCTGGATGCTGGAAATTTCCTTTCTTCATATTCACACTTCAGTGGGTCCTGCTGATGTCCGTTTACCGGTCAGATTCTTATGGAACTCCAAGCGGGTGAGCTGGTGTTTTTTTCTACTGTGCATGAGGAGTGCTGTTTGTGGCTTCATACTGTATATAGGCGCTATGTGGGAGATCGTACTGCATATAGGGCCTATGTGGGGGCTCATTCTGTATATAGGTGGGCTGTGTGTGGGCTCATACTGTATGTAGGGAGCTATGTGTGGGCTCATATTATATATAGGGGTTTATGTAAGTGCTCATACTCTAGATAGGAGCTTTGTGGGCTCATACTGTATACAGGGGGTGTTGTGTGTGTGCTCATACTGTATATAGGAGCTTTGTTGTCTCATGTTATATATAGGAGGTGCTGTGTGGGAAATGATACTGTGCTCATGCTGTATTTAGGAGGTACTGTGTGAGGGTATGGCACATTGTCCTGCTTGAAAAACTAGTCACCAGAGTTGGGGAACATTGCCTGAGCAGAAGGAAGCAACTGTTTTTCCAGGATAACCTTGTATGCGGCTTGATTCATACATCCTTCACAAAATTTAATATGCCCAATTCCAGCCTTGCTGAAGCATCCCCAGATCCATCACTTATCCTCCATCAAATTTCACAGTGGGCGTATGCTGTATACAGTGTGTCCACCCATATCCTGTCCACCGCCATTAACTTGAGAACGGCAGCAGCTATAGGCATAGAAGTGGTGTCTAGGTATAGTAAAGTTGCCATATGCAATTAAACCACCTATAGCGCCACCTGCTGGAAAACAACGGAGTTAGCATTTTTATCTCAAAAACGGAAAAAAAGTGAAATAAAAAAATTGTAGGGCATCATCAATTCAATACGAATCGACACCTTGCATACAGAAATGCTATGATATGAAACCCATGACCCCCCCAAAACATTGAATGCTGGTCACGCATATGGCACTTATTTAACTTTGATGCTCAAAGTGGCCACTGTCAGCAGCAATGTACAACTGGACTCTGGACAGCATACTGTATCTTGCTGCACATTGTGCAATATGGTAGGTGACACGTTTGCACAAGCATCTGTAATACGTCGTCGTAGGTCCTGCAATGTTGGTGGAGGGGTCGCATACACCTGCTGTTTGATGCGACCTCACAGAAAAAAAGTCCAATGGGGTCAGGTCAGGTGAGCGTGGAGGTCACTCCACGCAGCCACCATACCCAATGACTTGTAGGAAGGTTTCCATGAGGTATCGCTTCACGTCTGCAGCCTTGTGAGTTTTAAACATTCTAATCATAGCATTTCTCTATGCAAGGTGTCGATTCGTATTGAATTGATGATGCCCTACAACTTTGCAATTCACTTATTTTTTCTATCTCGTTCCATTTTCGAGATAAAAATGCTAACTCCGTTGTTTTACACCTGGTAGTGCTATAGGTGGATTCATTGCTTAGTGCATGGCTACTTTACTATACCTAGACACCACTTTTATGCCTCTAACAGCCGCCATTCTCAAGTTACTGGCGGTGGACAGGATATGGGTGGACACACTGTATAGGGAGTGCAGTGTGAGAGCTCATACAGTATATAACGGGCTATGTGTGATATCGTATTGAATATAGGGGCTATGTGGGGGTTCATACTGTATATAAGAGGGGTGTGTGTGGGCTCATACAGTATATACGGAGCTATGTATGGGCTCATATTATATATAGGGTTCTATGTAAGGGCTCATACTGTATATAGGAGCTTTGTGGGTTTATGCTGTATATAGAGTGCTGTGTGTGGTTTCATGCTGTAAATAGGGGCCATTCGGGGGCTCATACTGTATATAGGGGCTATGTGGGGCTTGCACTGTATATAGGAGGGCTGAGTGGGCTCATACTGCATATAGGGATTGAGGTATATCGGTTCATACTGTATATTCAATCTGTATAATCTGTATAATCTGTATAATAAATATATATATATATATATATATATATATATATATATATATAATATATATAATCTGTATACAATCTGTATATGTATCTGTATAATCTCAGGTACAGCTCTTTTGCTACCAGTCCCCTTTGCTATATTAAGTCACATGTTCTATCATCTGATACTGATGATAGAATTACTTTACTTCTATGCAGTCCACTTTCAAAGGAGCCAGGCTCTGGAAGAAAGTTTAGTTTTGTGTTATCTTCAGCTGTGATGTTAACTGCCTTGCTTGGATTATTTTTCTTCTTTCTGTCTATTTCCCCTATCTGTTACACTTCCCTTGTGTTCCCTTATTGCAGAGGTGAGACTAGTGCTCTTGATGGCCTGCTCACTGGCCAGGGTGAGATTGGGGCAAGCAAAGGCTTAGACACGTGATAAGTGACAGGGTAAAAGAACCCATATAGGGATGTCAGGGAGTGCAGGGTACAGCCTTAAGTATGTGTAGGTGACGACTCTGCTCCACTTTCCTTAGCGCCAGGGCCCTCCATTGTATTGTGGTCCCTCTTAACCCTCTGTATTGCAGCACTTGCTGGGGGGGTTTCCTGGTACCTGGCAAAATCCCATTGTTCACTCCGTGACAGGCTCATACTGTATGTAGACTGTATATAGCAAGTGCTGTATGTGGGCTCATACTGTATATAGCAGCTATGTGGGGGCTCATACTATATATAGGGGCTATATGGGGGTTTACACTGCATACAGGAGGATTGTGTGAGCTCATACTATATATAGGGGTACATGTGAGTGCTCATACTCTAGATAGGAGCTTTGTAGGCTCATACTGTATACAGGGGGTGCTTATACTGTATATAGGAGCTTTGGGGTCTCATGTTGTATATAGGAGGTGCTGTGTGTGAAATGATACTGTGCTTTATGGGCTCATACTATATATAGGGGGTGTTGTGTGTTTTCATACTGTATATAGGAGCTTTGTGGACTCAAGCTGTATTTAGGAGGCACTGTGTGAGGGCGTAGCACATTGTCCTGCTTGAAAAACCAGTCATCAGAGTTGGGGAACATTGCCTGAGCAGAAGGAAGCAACTGTTTTTCCAGGATAACCTTGTATGCGGCTTGATTCATACATCCTTCGCAAAATTTAATCTGCCCAATTCCAGCCTTGCTGAAGCATCATCAGATCATCACTGCTCCTCCACCAAATTTCACAGTGGGTGCAAGACACTGTGGCTTATACGCCTTTCCAGGTCTCTGTCTGATCATTAGACAACCACTTGTTTGCAAATTTGACTCATCAAAGAAGATTACCTTACTCTATAAATTGGGCAGGAATAGGGCAGATTAAACTTTGGGAAGGACGTATGAATCAAGCTGCATACAAGGTTATCCTGGAAAACAGTTGCTTTCTTCTGCTGAGGCAATGTTCCCCAACTCTGATGACTGTTTTGTCCAGCATGACAATGCGCCATGCCACACAGCTAGGTCAATCAATATGTGGATGAAGATCCACCACATCAAAACCCTGTCATGGCCAGCCCAATCTCCAGACCTGAACCCCATTGAAAACCTCTGGAATGTAATCAAGAGGAAGATGGATAATCACAAGCCATCAAACAAAGAAGAACTGCTTACATTTTTGCACCAGGAGTGGCATAAGGTCACCCAAAAGCAGAGTGAAAGACTGGTGGAAAGCATGCCAAGACGCATGAAAGCTGTGATTAAAAATCATGGTTATTCCACAAAATATTGATTTCTGAACTCTTCCCATGTAAACATTAGAGTACAAAAAATGGACGCGAGGTGCATAAAAAGTGCACATAAACGTGCCTGTGCAGGTAGAGGTAAACAATAACTGGATGTTTATTAAAGAGCTAAAGGGCTAATAATGCATAGGGACCTCAAGATAATTTACACATACCAGCAAAGTCTAATATCAGGAAAACACAGGCACTGTAGTCAGCTAGTATTGGATCCTGGAACCTAGAAACACCCTACATACGTTTGACATGAGTGAGGTAACCACCAACTTCATCAGGGGAAGAAAAAGACCGTAGTACCGAGATGTGCTGTGGGCTGCTATAAATCAACCGCCTGATTGAATAATACAGGCCACCTGGGTAGTCATCACATCACACAGGCATGCATCAGCCTGCTGTTTAGAGTGGCGCATGTGCACACGGACACCGCCACCACCCCGCACCACAGATTCGGCGGTCCGGGCGCTCCACGCACGCGCGGGCGGCATGGTGATACCATGACGACTGCGCACGCGCAGAGACCCTAAGGACGCCGCAGACAGAGGGCGGAGGGAGGGCGAGTGTGCGCGCGCGCGCACAAACAGCAGGGTGCAAGAATACAATGCAGAGGGGACTTCAGGTAAAGGCAATTGTACAAAACAGAAGTGCTGACAGTAAATACATAATAATACAATAATTGATAAATAAGGTTGAAACAGGCAATTCATCCAGGGACATAATGCATTTTCATGTCCACAAGCTCAATGAGGTCTTCAGATGCAATCAGTGCCTTTATATGCAGGAAAATCGAAAGCAGCATACTGTACAGTTCTCGATAAATAAATAAATAGAATGATGGGGATTTATCTAAAGAGAGAAATTTTAAAGAAACATATATTAAAAATCGTGTATGTGAAAAAGATAAAAATAATCAACTAAAAACACATCCAAAGTGACCATGAAGGAAAAGAGGGGAGAAAGTAAAAAAGGATGAAAAAGAGGAGGGGGGAGGGAGAAAGGGAAGAAAAAAAGGAGGGGGAACAAAAAAGAAAAAAAGGGGAAAAAAAAGAAACCGTAAGGAAGAGACTTAAGCGGGCTTTTCACGCTGCGACATCGCTAGCCGATGCTAGCGATGACGAGCGTGATGGCACCCGCCCCTATCGTTATGCCGATATGTGAAGTTCGCTGCCATAGCGAACATTATCGCTACGGCAGCGTCACACGTACTTACCTGCTCAGCGACGTCGCTGTGACCGACGAACCGCCTCCTTTCTAAGGGGGCGGTTCGCTCGGTGTCACAGCGACGTCACTAAGCGGCTGCCAAATCAAAGTGGAGGGCGGAGATGAGCGGGACGAACATCCCGCCCACCTTCTTCCTTCCTCATTGCTGGCATGTGGCAGGTAAGGAGAGGTTCCTGGTTCCTGTGGCATCACACGCGATGTGTGCTGCTGCAGGGACGACGATCAACTTCGCCCACGCAACAGCAGCGATAATTGGGAGAGGACCCCCATGTCAACGAGGAGCGACTTTGGACGTTTTTGCAATGATCCAAAATCACTCCTAGGAGTCACACACAACGAGATCGCAACAGCGGCCGAATGTGCGTCACAAAATCCGTGACCCCAACGAGATCGCTGTAGCGATCTCGTAGCGTGTAAAGCCACCCTAAGATAACAATAGTATTATTAAACAGTCTTTAGCTCAATCTTGAGCCATAGCAACTTGTTGGATGAACGCTCTGTAGGAAGATCGATCTTGTGGAAGCCTAGATAGGTCCACCAGGGTCTTCCCCACCACATTCTTGATAGTATCAAGCCATTAGGTTATATGTCTTCTTCTTCACCTTGTTCCTTCAATTTTTCTGACCATGATGTCCTTCTACAGTGATTGCCCTTTTCTTATGATGTGTCCAAAGTAGGCAAGTCTTAAGCCTGCTTTACACGGGACGACCGATCGTGCGATTTCACGATCGATCGTACCCGCCCCCCGTCGTTTGTGCGTCACGGGCAAATTGCTGCCCATGTTGCACAAAGTCGTAAAACCCCCGTCACACGTACTTACGTGCTGAGCGACCTCGCTGTGGTCAGCGAACGTCCACTTCCTGAATGGGGAGGGACATTCGGCGTCACAGTGACGTCACACAGCCGCCGGCCAATAGAAGCGGAGGGGCGGAGGTGAGCAGGATGTAAATATCTCTCCCACCTTCTTTCTTCCGCATAGCCGGCGGAAGCCGTGGGACGCAGGTAAGCAGAGTTCATCGCTCCCGTGGTTCACACGGAGCGACGTGTACTGCCACGGGACCTATGAACAACCGGCACAAGTAAAAATAAACGATATTATGAAACTGAGCAACGAGTACATGACTCACGATTTGTGAGCGATACTGCGTCACTCAGAGGTTTCACACGAGACGAGGTCGTGTATGATGCCGGATGTGCGTCACGAAAACCGTGACCCGACGATGCATCGCACGATCCGTCGTCTCGTGTAAAGCAACCTTTAGCTTGGTGATCCCTGCTTCGAATGACATGCCTGGTTTGATTTGTTTCAAAATTGATTTTTTTTTCTCAAAATTGTGATTTATTTTTTTTCTCACTATCATCTGAACAGCCCTTTTGAATAACAGGGTCAGTGAGCTGTCCATGTAGTATCCGATCAAATATTGAACATCACGCTGCTGTTTTATATGGATGAGCCCTAATGCACACACACAAACACTTAGGGCTCATGCGCAAGTTGCGTAATTATATGCATTTACGCTGCATATTGCACTGCAGCGTAAATGCATGCGTCCTGTGTCCCCAGCACAATCTATGTAGATTGTGCATGAGACGTGCGCACGTTGCTTTTATGAACGCAGTGATTTGGGTGCTAAAATATTTACCCAAATCTGTGCGTTCATAAAATGAGCATGTCAATTATTTGTGCGCTCTGGATGCAGCTCCCACTCTGTCTATGGTGGGGGCAGCAGCCATAGCGCATGAAATCGTTTTTTTTTCTACACAAAAACTGCATCCATTATGCAGTGTTTCTGCAGCAATTTGAAGCGCACATGTGCTATCAAATCGCTGCAGAATATTCAGTAGTTACGTGCGCATGAGCCCTTAAAGGGAACCTATCACGTGAAAAAACACTATTAACCTGCAGATATGGGGATAATCTGCTGGTTAATAGGATTCTAAATCTGCACATTAAACCCTGCTGCTGGGAGGAAATAAACTTTAATCCTCCCTGCAGCATTCTGGTTTCAGTCACTGCTCTGTGTATGGGGAGCGCTGGCTGTATCCATGCCCCCTTCACTGACTGACAGCTTCCTGTCCTCTAATGCAGAGCAGCTGTTTGTCAGTGCAGGGGGCGCTCTCCATACATAAAGCGGTTGCTGAACCTGTGGCAGCACCACCACTGGAACTGAAACGCAAATGCTGCCAGGAGGAATAAAGTTCATTTCCTGCAGGCAGTGGGGTTCATGTGCAGGTGCCGGGCAGGGTCAGAACGCAAGTATCCTGCAGATTAACCCCATATCTGCAGGTTAATAGCGTTTTTCCACCTGACAGTTTCCCTTTAACCATGTAGTAAGTATTAACAGATACTCTCAGATAACGTTCAGCAAGACGTTTTTCTTAAGTGTAAAATCAGCAAAGTTATGCTGGGAATGAAGTGTGGGTAATAGTAGCTTTTCCAGCTCTCCTCCGCTCTGCATGTGTAGAACTCTGAAGCGCCTGGCTGCACCATATCCATGACACGTGGAGCTCACAGAGAATAGTTATTTCTTCCTAGATAGCTAAGAAGCTTGGCCAAGGGTTGAGGACAGATATGGAAAATCCCACTTCAGCTCCAAATAAATTCTTATGAAAATCTTCTGGACAGTGCTCATAAATATTCATTCATATCTGTGTTTTCTTATAGTTTCATAGTCATTAGTCAAAAATGTAATAAAAAAATGGATAAGAATAGAAAATGAAAACCATTGGGTTTAACAAGTCAGTGGTCTATCTCAAGTTCCATTTATTTTAACTAATGTCTGTTCATTTAATACATTTCAGAAGAATTTCATAGAAACATGGATATACAGTGCCTTGCGAAAGTATTCTGCCCCCCCCCTTGAATTTTTTAACCTTTTCCCACATTTCAGGCTTTAAAAATAAAGATACAAATTTTAATGTTAGGGTGAAGAATCAACAACAAGTGGGACACAATTGTGAAGTTGAACAATATTTATTGCTTATTTTAAACGTTTGTAAAAAAGAATAAACTGAAAATTTGGGCATGCACTTGCCTAGATGGGGGTCTTTCTTACAATTATGACCACAAACAACCAGTCAAAGAGATCTGGCAACATTAATCAAGCATACTCATCATAGGACAAAAAAGGAGTACAATGAGTACTGGTCACATGGAGAAAGTGGAGCTAAACCTTCAAATAGACGACATACGTAGCAGAGCCGAATGTAGAAGAAATAGGTGGCCCTCACCCGATCCATTAAAGTCCTTTATTTTGTTTGCTTAAAAATCATGGATGCAGGAGAACGAAGCAGCGCTACCCGCATTCTCCTGCATCTATGGTTTTTAAGCAAACAAAATAAAGGACTTTTATGGATTGGGGTGAGGGCCACCTATTTCTTCTACACTCTGCTCTTTTATTACAATTATGGCCCTATCTGATGTTAGAGCAACGTCACCTTCAGCTCTTTACAACTCTTGGGCTGGCTGAGAACGGTGTCACTGTTCCTGCCCAGGGCATGCACAGTACATCAATGAAGCTGGTGAACTTACAACCTCTCGGGAGCCACTGGCTTACAGTTATAGGGGTATGGACGGAGCGATAAGGCATTTTATTTTACCTTGACATTATCATATATTTGTTTACTTTAAAGGATCAAGATTAAAATATACTGACTGTTGCTGGCATTTTACACGGGACAATTCTGCTGAACATGGATACACTGCAGTTAGTTAGCAACCATTAAAAAGGTAACCCACTACTTGGACACCCCTTCTGAAGCCCTATGGTCCCCCTCCACCTAAGGAAAATAATAACACCTATACTCATTTTTTGTGCTGGCACCGTTTCAGTGGTGTCAGCTCTGCCTCTCCCGGGGCTCACATGACATTATGTCACACAATCCCTGTGGAAAATCAGCGCTGGCTTCACTCTATCTCCTGTTGGAAAAGTCAATACATCCAGTGGAAGTAAGAGTGGCTGCTCTCTCATTTCCTTCCGATGTCAATTACATCTGTAGGAGGGAAGAATGAAGCCAGTGCTGATTGATCGCAGGGATTGTGAAACATAAAAATGTCATGTGAGCCCTGGGAGAGGCAGAGCTAGCACCACTGAAATGGTGTTATTTTTCCTGGGGGGGTGAAAACAGGGATTCAGAAAAGATTGTCTGAGTAGTGAGTAGCAGTTTTAAAAAGAATATAAATGTGGTGAGAATGCTCAAAAAAAATCACTGGACTGGGCAAGTTATAGGTGTTATGCACTACATGGACAATGCCTTTTTCAAATAAGGTTACCTCCCTTGTAAAATAATAATAATGTCTATACTCATGTTGTACAGAGACAGAGACAGACAGGGAATTAGAGAGACAGACAGGGAATGAAAGAAACAGACAGGGAATGAGAGAAACAGACAGGGAATGAGAGAAACAGACAGGGAATGAGAGAAACAGACAGGGAATGAGAGAGAGACTGACAGGGAATGAGAGAGACAGACTGACAAGGAATGAGAGAGACAGACAGGGAATGAGAGAGACTGAAAGGGAATGAGAGAGACAGAAAGGGAATGAGAGAGACAGACAGATAGGGAATGAGAGAGTCAGACAGGGAATGAGAGAGCCAGACAGGGAATGAGAGAGCCAGACAGGGAATGAGAGAGACTGAAAGGGAATGAGACAGACTGAAAGGGAATGAGACAGACTGACAGGGAATGGGAGAGACAGACAGAGACAGACAGGCTACATGCTCAGTTACAACCACTATACATTACCACATCTTGCAGTTCCTGATCGGTGCAGAGCAGGAGAGGAGCCACTGGGACCTGCTTGGAGGCTGCACAACAGGACCTGCTACTTCACCGGTCATGTGATCAGGCATATGATTAGTCAGATGACCTGACAGGTCCTTCACCTCAGCCTCCATTTTGGTCCAGTACATTTCCTCCCCTGCTCTGCGCCGATCACATAGATCAGTGCAGGAAGTGAGAGGGCAGCTCTCTGTGAGCAACCCATCGGCATGACTTGAAGCATACATCAGATGCCATCTTCCCCTGTCCCAGCTTGCAAGCTGCGTAGTGACATCAGCAGCTGCAGTCTTAAAAAGGCACAGTGCAGGTGGACTGCAACTTAAGGAGGCGGCAGCCCTGCAGTCTTAAATAGCTGCTGGAGGACTTGCCCCAAATGAAAATCAATGCTGGTCCAGCCAGCCTCTGATTCTATCAGAGCTGCATGTGCATCCTTGGAGTGAGTGAGCCAGCGGTCCACTGCAGGCACCAGCCCATCTGGCATTTGCCCTGACTGGAACCCTTGTGAATTTGTCTTTATCATGGCTTTCACAAAGGTTTTAATCAATCCCAACTTTGTATGTAGCAGAGGAAGAAAGATTTTTGATGGAGCAACTAAAGGATTATGCTGAAAATTGTCTCTACCTGGAGGAGAGATGTTTCTCTGTCCCAATCACGATGAACATAATGCTCTACTGTTTTTCTACTGTCCCAAAAACACAAGAAGCAACAATATTTAGTGAAACCTCCTTGCATTCCCATTAGCAGACCAATCACTTTCAGATCTCCACAGATATTCCATTGATGATGCTTATATTGTATAGCATCCAAAACAACTGACAGATTTTCATAACTTACCTTTAGATGATATGAGCGAGCAATAGGGATTGATGGGTTCATATTTTCATTGTGAAGCAACACTGCTTTCAAAGTTCTCTGGGATAAGTCAATAAACAATCCCCAATCTGCAACAAAATACTCTTGATTCAGTTCTTCAAAGAGGCCATTCACATTCTTACAGTACACCATTGGTCCATCAACTGTGAAAAAATGTGTTAAATTGTTACTTTTGTTTCGGTAATAACACACTTTCACATCATCATGAAGAAGATTCTTCTGTTTCAACCTAGATGAATGAAGTTCAGCTTTATCTTTTGACAATGAAAGGTCTCTGATGAGTTCATTCAATTAATGTTGAGTAAAGCATTCTGGCTGCTCGGCTGCTCCATCAGGTACATATTCATCTTGATTTGAGGTCTCCATGTCTTTGCCAGTAGCTTCAGCTCCATAGTCTTCCTATTCTTAATTTTCATCCAATCCAAACAATGGTGGTACAGGAACTGGCAAGATACCATAACGTGGAACTGGCCTAATCGCAGATTCAAGTTCAGGATAATTAATCTTATGTTTGTTCTTGAAGAAAAACCCTTCAGTTTGACAAAACAAAAGTAGCAGTCATCACTATGATTTTTGGGTTCTCTCCAAATCATGGGAACAGCAAATGGCACAGCCACTTTCCTCAAATTCAACACGTCACGAAGACTATTTGAACAACTTGACCATATCACTTGAGCGGCCCACAATACATTGAAAATGCATAAATAACAAAAATACTTCTATTTCAAAAACTTTATGTGATAGAGCAAAACTAAGCATAGTTTTGGAATCAGCATAGCAAACTCCATAAAGCAGACATATTACCTTTGGTGATGATTTTTTTGTGTTGACCAGTGTAATTAGAGATATTATATACCCAATTTAAGAAGTTTTAACCGGATTATATTATCAATCATTAATCCTATCAGGATATACAACCAGCAATTATTACACCAAAATATCCCAATAATAATGAAACCAATATAAAATGAGTTTTTATTAATGGTAAGTATTTATTAAAACCATACATGAAATTTGACATACAATTAAAACCTACATAAAACCCAAAGGCAGGGACAACAGGCTATGCAACCCAGCATGGACATGGGGTATAATATTGATATATATACATATATATGGGGAACAGTTAGAGTGTAACTTAAATGAAACAGTAATTCGGTCATTAATACGGTCACAATTTGACCTGTCAATAGTAAAATACTATAACCGCAAAATCAACTGCCCCATTAGATCGTAAATAGCAAACCTGTAGCCATGGTGGATCGCACAACCAGCCTCCCTGCCTCTCACTCCAACGCACGTTTCACACCGCTGCTTCCTCAGGGAGTGGTAGGGAGGCAGGCGGTGGACCCACTTTATATGTCCGGTGCACATGTGTATCTTGCTTAATGCTCCCGTACCTAATTACAGAGCACCGCCGGAAAGCACCCGGACCGGAAGCCAGCGACACGTCACCATCGGTCGCGTCATCGGGCATGCGCATGGGCACGCGATGACGCGAGCAAGAGCAAGCGGGTCGCATAGCAACCCCCAGGAAAACAACTCGACGGCGCTCAGCACAGGATCAATCACATGATCGCACCAACCGGACATAGAATACCGAAGGGACTAAAAAACATAAGAAATTTCAATACAATCTTTATTAACACATTTTGTTCATATACTATATTACTAAAACCATGATTCATATCATTATATACTATAGCCATAAAGTGAAAAGGGGCACACGTATAATTAAATACCATATACTGTATATTATATACCACATACCATACATATCAAATTTTTGATATGTATGGTATGTGGTATATAATATACAGTATATAATGATATGAATCATGGTTTTAGTAATATAGTATATGAACAAAATGTGTTAATAAAGATTGTATTGAAATTTCTTATGTTTTTTAGTCCCTTCGGTATTCTATGTCCGGTTGGTGCGATCATGTGATTGATCCTGTGCTGAGCGCCGTCGAGTTGTTTTCCTGGGGGTTGCTATTCGACCCGCTTGCTCTCGCTCGCGTCATCGCGTGCCCATGCGCATGCCCGATGACGCGACCGATGGTGACGTGTCGCTGGCTTCCGGTCCGGGTGCTTTCCGGCGGCGCTCTGTAATTAGGTACGGGAGCATTAATCAAGATACACATGTGCACCGGACATATAAAGTGGGTTCACCGCCTGCCTCCCTACCACTCCCTGAGGAAGCAGCGGTGTGAAACGTGCGTTGGAGTGAGAGGCAGGGAGGCTGGTTGTGCAATCCACCATGGCTACAGGTTTGCTATTTCGATCTAAGGGGGCAGTTGATTTTGCGGTTATAGTATTTTACTATTGACATTTCAAATTGTGACCGTATTAATGACCGCATTACTGTTTCATTTAAGTTACACTCTAACTGTTCCCCATATATATGTATATATATCAATAGTATACCCCATGTCCATGCTGGGTTGCATAGCCTGTTGTCCCTGCCTTTGGGTTTTATGTAGGTTTTAATTGTATGTCAAATTTCATGTATGGTTTTAATAAATACTTACCATTAATAAAAACTCCTTTTATATTAGTTTCATTATTATTGGGATATTTTGGTGTAATAATTAGAGATATTGTTTAATGTATGCCTCCACGAAAAAATAAGTTTAACCCCAGCTAAGTGCAAACCTCCACTAATGTCCTAAAAAAACACTTTTATAACCCCAAGTGCTTACACGTCTGAGAGATTTGATTCAGTATTTACGGTGCTTTCCTATAGGCAGGTGAAGTCACTAAGGGTGGACTTATGTTAATGAGAGCCCAAAATGATGCTGTAATGACCCAGGTAGAACAAGCCTGTTCCTGGTTTGTTCCTCATTTAATATATGGTATTAACCTGCACAAAGATTTGTATAATTCACTTACCTTTAAGTAGCCTACGTGAAGCTTGCAGTGGTTGTTATCACTACATTTCTTTCAATGACTATCAAAGTAAAAGCTTCTTAGAGTAACGCTGGGTTCACACATAGCGACAGCGACAACGACGTTGCTGTTACATCAACATTTTCTGTGACGTAACAGCGACCTTGTAAGTCGTTGTTATGATCGCTGCTTAGCTGTCAAACACAGCGACGCAGCAGCGATCATAACGTCGCTACATGTGCAGAGAGCAGGGAGCCGCGCACACTGCTTAGCGCTGGCTCCTTGCTCTCCTAGCTACAGTACACATCGGGTTAATTAACCCGATGTGTACTGCAGCTACATGTGCAGAGAGCAGGGAGCCGGCACTGGCAGCGAGAGCGGCGGAGCCTGGTAACGAAGGTAAATATCGGGTAACCAGGGAAAGGGCTTCCCTTGATTACCCGATGTTTATCTTGGTTACAGCTTACCGCAGCTGCCAGATGCCGGCTCCTGCTCCCTGCTCGCTTCATTTCGTCGCTCTCTCGCTGTCACACACAGCGATCTGTGTGTCACAGCGGGAGAGCGCCTTTGAAGAAAACGAACCAGGGCTTTGTGTAATGAGCAACGATCTCACAGCAGGGGCCAGATCGCTGCTCAGTGTCACACACAGCGAGATCGCTAATGAGCTCACTGTTGCGTCACCAAAACCGTGACGTAGCAGCGATTTCGGTAGCGATCTCGCTATGTGTGAAGTACCCCTAATGACTGAAATTGGATTTTTATGACCAGGAGAGTGACTATTTTGTTTGGTTACAATTCAGCATGCACCAGACTAACCATGTTAGCAAGTTTCTGGCGCCTGATCTGAAAGCAGGATAATGTAGAGGCAGAGACCCTGATATAAGCAATGTGTCTTTTATTGGGCTGCAAATTGTATCTTTGATATAATCACAGTTTTATCAGCAGATAATCACCAAAAGGCTAGTAAGGCTATGTGCGCACGTTGCGTCGGAGTACCTGCAGTTTATTCTGCACTTTTTCCTTCCCTTGGTTTTTGACCAAATGGCTTTTGGCCATTTTTCAGCGCTAAAAACGCATGCGTTTTTTCCGCGTTTTAAGTGCGTTTTCAGCGCTTTTTACATGCGTTTTTGTTCCCAAAAAAAGCATATGCGTTTGTCATGCTATTGGGCTCTAAAATAAAGTTAAAAGATTCAAAAACAAAGATGTCTGCCTTTCCTGTCTAGTTTATGTTAATGTGTTATGAAGTCATTTCCTGAAACAATGAGAACTACTAAGTCATCAAGGTAAATTCATTAAAACACTTTATAATACGCTAAATAAAAGTAAAAAAACATATATTTATCAACAAAAACATATTTTATTTATTTGTTTGGCTTTTTTACAGTCATAAAGCAGTTTATTACCACAATGACACATGTTTTTAAGCTAACAAAATTTATATGCAAAATTTTGACATAATTAGGTCATAATCAAAAATTAACAAAAAAAAAAAAAATTAAATTACTGATCAGAAAATAATTGACTACTGAAATAGCCATGAGGTTGGTCACTTGCCCTCAAATTTAAATTTACAGGAGGCTGAATATTTATTTGGGAATTCTGGGGTTTATGAGTTGTTATGGGTTGTTGAAAATATTGTTGTTGCAAATTTGGATTAAAGGGAATTTGATTAACAGAATATTGTTTAGGTATGTACATTGGGTTTGTGCCCATATTTTCAGTAGTCTTTTCAGTTGGTGGGTTTTTTAGATCTGAAAACATCTGTTCAATTTTTGATATTATAGAGCCGGATGCAGGGAAACTACCCTCTTCCTCCCACATGACACATATGGCTGTCATGCATGTATTTTTTTTTTTTTTAAATCTTTAATTTTGCAAATTCGACCAGCAATACTAGTTCCAAAATGATCTATGTCATCTTCATGTGCAGTTGTATTTAATAATTTTAAAGTTTCATTACATATTACTTCTTCCGCTAATTGTATAGTTTTGGGATTTTTTTTTTATTTTTTGGCTTTATATATTTTGATGGTCCCGAGTTATTGTTTGTTGACCTAGGTGGTGATTTTTCAGGTACACTGACATTTTTTAATATCCCCTTCATTTTCTGAGGTAATGTGTTTAATACTGCCAGATGGCCCATCCAGGTCTTGTTGATGAAGGCTCTCATGGCCTTCACCATCACCAACAGGTGTTTCTAGGGATGTTAAATTCCCTGAAGTTCTGAAAAAAAAACATCGCATTGATCAAAAAACAAAAAATAAAAACTGTCACACAATTTTGATGATAACATTATTTTAATAAAACAATGCAAACATACAGTTACATGAATACTTACTCTCTGTTTTTGCGACTTGTGCATAAAAATGTCAGATCATCATAATAAATAAAATTAGGTTTCTTGGGTGAACTCCCACTTTTCATGCCCTCATTCCTTATTTTATTAAATCGGTCCTTTACAGATCGCCATCTCTTGCGCACGTCAAGCTCTATTACAATTTAAAAATAATAAAAAATAATTTTACACTATAAATTTATGTTCTAACATATTTGATAATAATATAATATAAAATACAAATTTATACATTATACCAATTCTATGTTGTAAGGCTGCATCAGCCTCATGCCATTGTGGAAAACGTTCTGCACAAATTGTTCCCCAACAGTCCATCCTCTTTGTTTTCTGCATATAATCTGGGCATGTAGGATCCCATAGGCATGGCATGGATTCAACCTGTTTGGTTAAATTTAAATTGATATATTAAATATTTAATACAATTATTATAGATTTATAACCATTATCATTTTTAAAAATGTCTTGCAAAGTAGTCCACAATACATCATAGCAGATTGCAAAAATACAAATAAGTATTTTATTTTTAAATTAAAATATTAATATATATATTTTTAGGAGGATTTTATACATTTATCATTTTTTTAAGGAAAATTAAGTATAGGTTCTTTTAACTTTTCAATACAGTTCTAACATATAAAGAAAGATTAATTGATAAAAATATGTGAAATATTCATTAACTTACCATAGAAATTAATTTGGCAACATCTATTTTCATTCTTTGGAACCAAGCCATTTTATACACAAGTATCTCAAAGTATGTTGAAATTGAGAAATCTCAATAGTAGCAGGCACAAAAACATACACATCTCAGTATTTATAGGTAAAAGGAAGTGATGTAGGTAATGACGTTTCTGCCTTGGTTATTTCCCTCATACAACTGCATTTTTGCTTGTGAAAACGTAGGTAAAAAGCATGTGAAACGCTTCTAAAACGCAGATTATTCAATCCAACATGCGTTTTGACATTTCTCATTGACTCCAATGTTAGGGAAACGCTGCAGAAATGGCAAAAACAACTGACATGCTGCTTCTTTTTCAGCATGGTTTTTGACCCAAAATATGCAAATTAAACGCTGCAGAAGAAAAAGCAAAGTGCAGACAGGATTTCATCTTTTCCCATAGACTTTGCTGGAAAACAAAAACGCATGCTTTTTAGCGCAAAAACGCTGCCGCTCAAAATGCTGCGGAAACGCGGGAAAAAAACGCAACGTGCGCACATAGCCTAAGGCTGTGTGTTCACACATTGCTTTTTTTCTGCTTTTTTTCTGCAGGCAAAACGTGCTCGAAACTCTTTACAAAAAGCAAGTTTTGCTGCATCCTTTCTGCTTTTTCTGTGTTTTCACTGTGTTTTTACTGTTTGTTTGGTTTTTTTTTGCAGCATTTTTGCTGCAGGTTATACAGCAGGTTAAATAAGTATTGAACACATCACCAATTTTCTAAGTAATTATATATCTAAAGATGCAATTGAGATGAATTTATTGGGAATATAATTCACACAGGCAAAGAAATGAAACTAAAGATGTCCATAAATGATGTGTAATAATGAGAAATGCCACAGGTTAAAAAGAATTGAACACATGAAGAAAGAAGTACAAAAAGCCATGAAAGTCATGTCACTTGCTGAAATCTATCAGTAATTAGAAATCAATCCTGCCACTTAGTGAAAAAATAATATCAGCTAATTCAGCTGATGGCCAATAAAAAGGTGTCTTACCCAAGTGCCACACAAGAAACGACTCAGGATGGGTATAACCAATAAGCTGTCTCAAGACCATTGCAACCTTATTCTTACAAAACATACTGATGGCACTGGATACAGAACACTTTCTAAACTACTGACAGTTCCAGTGAGCACTGTTGGGGCCATATGTGGAAAGAACATCTGATCACCATAAACGAGCCACAACCTGGTGCTCACAGCAAGATTTCAGACAAAGGAGTGAAAAGAATTATCAGAAGAGTTGTCCAAAAGCCAAAATTCACATGTGGGGCGCTACAGAAAGACCTGGAATCAGTAGGTACAATTGTTTCAAAGAAAACTATAAGTTATGCATTCAACCTCCATGGCCTGTATACACGCTCACAACGCAAGACTCCATTGCTGAACAAAAAAACACATGCAAGAACATTTAACGTTTGCTTAACAACATTTATACAAGCCTTGGAAATACTGGGAGAAAAGAGTCTGGTCAGATGAGAACAAAATTGAACTGTTTGGATACCATAAAAAGCACTGCATATCACTCCCAAAACACCATATGATGTGGTTCTGTTTTTTAGCATACAGCACTGGCAAACTTAATGTAACTGAAGGAAGGATGAATGGATAAATCTACTGAGATATTCTTGATAAAAATTTGCTGCCATGTAAAAGGATGATGAAGATGAAACGAGGGTAGACATTTCAGCAAAATAATGTCCACAAACATACAGCCAAGGAAAGAAGGAACTAAAGGCCGCTTTACACGCTGCAACATCACTAGCGATGTCGCTAGTGATCGTACCCGCTCCGTCGTTTGTGCGTCACAGGCAAATCGCTGCCTGTGGCGAACAATATCGGTAGTGCGCGTCACACGAACTTACCTTCCTAATGACGTCGCTGTCGCCGGCGAACAACCTCTTTTCTAAGGGGGCGGTTCGTGCGGCGTCACAGCGACGTCACACATCGGGCCACCAATAGAAGAGGAGGGGCGGAGAGCAGCCGCATAAACATCACTCCCACCTCGTTGCCGGAGGATGCAGGAATCGTCGTTCCCGGGGTGTCACACGTAGCAATGTGTGCTGCCTCAGGAACGACGAACAACCTGCGTCCAGTACGAGCAACGATATTTTGAAAATGAACGACGTGTCAACAATCAACAATTTGGTGAGTATTTGGGATCGTTAGCAGTCGCTCGTATGTGTCACACGCAACTATGTCGCTAACGAGGCCAGATGTGCGTCACGAATTCCATGACGCCAGCGATATCTCGTTAGCGATGTTGTGTGTAAAGCGGCCTTTAAGCTGAACTTTTGAGTTCATAAAAGGAGCCCACGGAACTTTCAGGATTTGAAAAGTGTTTGTCTGGAAGAATCGGCTAAAATCACACCTGAGCCATGCATGCTACTAGTTTCTCTATTCAGGAGGCATCTTGAAGCTTTCATCAGCAACAAAGGGTTTTGTAAGAAATATTTAAATTTCAGTATGCGTGTTTACTACTTTTTCCATGTGTCATTTCTCATTATCACACAACTTAACTTATGGACATTGATAGTTTGATTTCTTTGCCTGTGGCGATTGGATGGGTTGTTACTGACAACTGGTTAGAAATTCATGTCAATAGCAACTTTTGAAACACATTTACTAGAAAAATTGTGACACGTTCAATATTTATTTCACCCAAGGTATGGGTCATTTGTCTACAGTACATGTTAAATAAAGCTAGTTTCATTCACAAAAATGCAGTAAAAACGCAACAAAAACGCAAAAGACATGAAACAAAAATGCATGGTTGCGATTTTGCACTTTCTCATTGCTTACAATGGCGAAAAAAAACGCTGCAAAAACATTGAAAGAATTGACAACCTACGGTTGTCAAAAAAGCAGCAGTTTTACAATTCAGTCAGAAAACAAAAAACAATTGTGTGTTTCTGAAATCTCATAGCTTTTCTGGAATTGTAGAATGCAGCTTTTAGTTTGCATAAAAATTCTTATATAAAAAAAATCGCTGCAAAAAGGCAACATGTGAACATTGCCTAAATCTGCTGCTAGTAGTCATCCATATTCAGGAGCACTGTATAACTACACCCCTACCACTGATTGGCAGCTTTTTGCCTATGCACAGTGTACACAGAAAGCTGCCAATCAGTGGTGTGGGCGGGGTTATGCAGGGCTCCGCATTCTGTGAACTGGAAGATGAAACAGTGATCAAAACTAGAGCAAGAAACCCCATAAGTAATACATCATTGAAATCAGGGTCTCTGCCTCTACATCATGCTGCTCTCAGATGGGGTAAGAAACACTGGTGACAGTTATTTTCACTTAAAGGAAATCTAGCACTAATCATGCCATTTCATTTACAACTACTGTATATAGTAAGGCAAGGTAAATGTGCATAGCATAGCCCTACAACTGAAAAATAAATTGTGTGTAGTGTTTATAGTAAATACTCTGCAGTGTACACATACAACTAGACATCTAGAGGAAAAGAAGAGCAACGAGACAAGTTGCAAAGAAATTGTATGGGTGCAATTGTGCTTCACGTTTTGAGCCAGTAGTGATCAGCTGTACCTGTAATCTGCTCAATACTACAGCGCCACCACAGGGCAAATGGAGTATTACACAGTTTATATTGAATTCAAAGGCTTCATTGTTATATAAAGAGTAGATTTGCCAGGTAACACAGATCAAGAGTCGCTATTTGTAGCCGGTCTGCCTAATAAATGAGGATCAGAATTCAGTATTTGTAATTAGAGTTTCTACAGAGAGGACCAATGATTCACATAGGTCGGGGTAGGGGGAATAGAAATAGACATTTACATTTGTAATTTTTTATTCCTTGTAGGTATATTGGTGCACTAGGAGCAAGAGTAATATGTGATAATATCCCAGGTCTTGTCAACAAGCAGAGACAACTTTGTCAGAAGCATCCGGACATCATGCAAGCCATTGGTGAGGGAGCTAAGGAGTGGATCAGAGAGTGCCAGCATCAATTCAGGCACCATCGGTGGAACTGCAGCACCCTGGAAAGGGATCACACTGTCTTTGGTAAAGTCATGCTGAGAAGTATGTTGTCATGCCTAAAACCAAACGTTAATCAACCAGAAAATATTATGTAATGATGACAGTACTGTGTGTGTGTGTACAGACAAAAAATGTGGACATACCTTCTCACTCAAAGAGTTTTCTTTATTTTCATGACTCTGAAAATTGTAGATTCACATTGAAGGCATCAAAACTATGAATTAACACATGTGGTATGAAACAACTGTAATTAACTGTAATTAATTATAAAATATCTTTTATATCCTAGGTTCTTCAAAGCAGCCACCTTTTGCTTTGATTACTACTTTGCACACTCTTGACATTCTCTTGATGAGCTTCAAGAGGTAGTCACCAGAAATGGTCTTCCAACAGTCTTGAAGGAGTTTCCAGAGATGCTTAGCACTTGTTGGCCCTTTTGCCTTCACTCTGCGGTCCAGCTCACCCAAAACCATCTTGATTGGGTTTCAGGTCTGGTAACTGTGGAGGCCAGGTCATCTGGCGTAGCACCCCATCATTCTCCTGCTTAGTCAAATAGCCCTTACACAGCCTGGAGGTGTGTTTGGGGTCATTGTCCTGTTGAAAAATAAATGATGATCCAACTAAGCACAAACCGGATGGCATAGTATGCCGCTGCAAGATGCTGTGGAATCCATGCTGGTTCCGTATACCTTCAATTTTAAATAAATCCCCAACATTGTCACCAGCAAAGCACCCCAACACCATCACACCTCCTCCTCCATGCTTCATGGTGGGAACCAAGCATGTAGAGTCCATCTGTTCACCTTTTCTGCGTCGCACAAAGACACGTTGGTTGGATCCAAAGATCTCAAATTTGGACTCATCAGACCAAAGCACAGATTTCCACTGGTCTAATGTCCATTCCTTGTGTTCTTTCGCCCAAACAAGTCTCTTCTGCTTGTTGCCTGTCCTTAGCAGTGATTTTCTAGCAGCTATTTTACCATGAAGGCCTGCTGAACAAAGTCTCCTCTTAACAGTTGTTCCATAGTTGTGTCTGCTGCTAGAACCCTGTGTGGTATTGACCTGGTCTCTAATCTGAGCTGCTGTTAACCTGCAATTTCTGAGGCTGGTGACTCGGATAAACTTATCCTCTGCAGCAGAAGTGACTCTTGGTCTTCCTTTCCTGGGGCGGTCCTCATGTGAGCCAGTTTCTTTGTAGCGTTTGATGGTTTTTGTCACTGCACTTGGGGACACTTTCAAAGTTTTCCCAATTTTTCGGACTGACTGACCTTAATTTCTTAAAGTAATGATGGCCACTCGTTTTTCTTTACTTAGCTGCTTTTTTCTTGCCATAATACAAATTCTAACAGTCTACTCAGTAAGACTATCAGCTGTGTATCCACCAGACTTTTGCACAACACAACTGATGGTCCCAACCCAATTTATAAGGCAAGAAATCCCACTTATTAAACCTGCCAGGGCACACCTGTGAAGTGAAAACCATTTCCGGTGACTACCTCTTGAAGCTCACCAAGAGAATGCCAAGAGTGTGCAAAGCAGTAATGAAAGCAAAAGGTGGCTACTTTGAAGAACCTAGAATATAAGACATATTTTCAGTTTTTTCACAATTTTTTGTTAAATATTTCATTCCACATGTGTTAATTCATAGTTTTGATGCCGTCAATGTGCATCTACAATTTTCAGAGCCATGAAAATAAAGAAAACTCTTTGAATGAGAAGGTATGTCCAAACTTTTGGTCTGTACTGTGTATGTGTGTGTGTGTGTATATATATATATTGACTTTGTACAAGATAAGACTACAATGACACAAGGTTGATTGGTAATATAGGCGGTCACAATTGTGTTTGGAACACAATATATATGAATTTATTAAATCCAATTTGTTTTCATGTTTTTAACTTTTTGCTTTTATGAATCGAGTAGAATTAAAGTGTTATTCTCAAAATATCAAGTTACTCCCTACTTTTAGGATAATTGTCTGATTTCTCTGGATTTGAGTGCTGGAACTACTAACAATGCCAACAACGTAGCTCAGAAACCCAGGGAATGGGGCTTTGATCGCCTTCCTGAATGGGGTGGAGATTAGAGTTGAGTGATGTTCGAGTTTCGCCAATTTCATGTTCGAGTGATTTTGGGGGTGCTCGAAATCGACCGCGAACGCGAGCTTTATGCTAAAAAATCGATAGCTCGAGTTACGTTCAAGAACGGTTAGATCAGCAAAAAGCCTAGCTAGTTACTAGCTGGCTTTTCACGGTAATAGTGTGAGTCACTCTGTGATTCACACTATTATCTAATTTCAGCGTATAGTGTGCAGTCACGGCGCGTTTAGATCAGTGCTGCTGGAATAAGGGCGATCGCCATTTTTTTTTTCTCCCTAAGCGCGCGTGCAGTGGGGCGGGCCAGCATGTCAGCCAATCCCAGACACACACACACAGCTAAGTGGTCTTTTTTGCCAGACAAGCAAGGGTATGTGTCATAGGCTGTCCATGTCACATGTCCTTGCATTATAAATACGGGCATTTCCCTCACGGCGCCATTATCTGCTTTCTGCGTGTAGGTGACAGTCAGCGCTCACGCAGCTCCTGGCGCCGCTCCGGCTGTATACGCTATACACACAGCGCTCTACAGATTAGGGACAGAGGTTTATTTCAGCCCTTTTCAGGGCTCATTTTCTCGGGCTCAGAGCCATAGGTGACAGTCAGGTCCGTGGAAACGCTGTATACAGCTTCAGATGACAGCGTCTGTGTACCTAAGCTCAGGGAATTCCTTGCTGCATTTCCCCATTAGGAGGGATAGAAAGTGAGGCTTCTTTTCATGTCCACTGACCCAGAGAACCCACCTGCTCACTTTTGCCATGCTATTTTTATTTCAAACAGTGCTGGACATAAATGGCATCCAAACAGTGGCTGCTATACTAATTTTGTGTCCCACTGGTGCCAAGCATTTTCCAGCACCTCTGCATTAAACCCTCATGCACATTTTGCTACGCTATTTTTATAGCAAACAGTGCTGGACATAAGTGGCATCCAAAACGTGGCTGCTCTAATAATTTTGTGTCCCACCGGTGCCAAGCATTTTCCAGCACCTCTACATTAAACCCTCATGCACCTTTTGCTACGCTATTTTTATAGCAAACTCCGGGAATTCCTTGCTGCATTTCATCATTAGAAGGGATAGAAAGTGAGGCTTCCTTTACCGTCCTGGTACCCACAGAACACGGCCACTGTACCCACCTGCCCACTTTTGCCACGCTATTTAATTTGCCCAAAGAGCTGCCATCCTAAAATTGTCTGGAATACTAAGTTAGTGTTCCTTTGCTGCCAAGCAAGGTACAACACATGTGCATTCTACACTCCTTTCCATATCTTGAATGCAATTATTAACTGCAGGTAGTACAACCAATCTGTGACGAAGGTGCAGGCGTGGATATAATGTTGCCTTCATCCAATGGTGGTTCTCTAGATGTCTGACAGCTCAACAATACCATCTGTTTCCACTTCCAAAACTAGTGACGACCTGCCAATCACACTCCCGCTTACGGGTAAATGGGTGGAAGTTCAGCGTGAAAAAGCATGTGTGACTGCTGTCCCCACAGTCACAGAGGATGAAGAGCACGCAGATGCACTTGATGGGGCAGGCGGTGGTTGCACAGCCCCGCTAGGCCACATTGTAGCACGGTGAAATTCCCATTGTGATTTATGCTTCATTTTAAGTCTTGTACTTGGTGGGCTCCCCAGTATGCAGCAATACCACGCAACAGGAAAAGGACTCTAGGCAGTTGGGTTGATAAATGATTGTTTAACTTTACAAAAACAAACAATAAGAACCATGCATAAAATTGAAATAATAGAACAATCTATTTAGTTGCCTACTACCTGCTAATCCCTCTGTGCAGCAGCAGTAATTGTGTGTTTGTGCGTGTTTATGTGTGTGTGTGTGCGAACACGACTTACCAGTGGCGCATCACAAGAGCTTCAAAGTTATCTACCTAAACATAGACAAAGCACATTACCCCCCCTGAATACCCTTGTTAACTGAAGCCTCACAGATAAAGCAGTTGATAACAGTGTGAATGCAAACCACACAGCTCTGCAACACAGTCATGGAAATCTTGAAAAGCAACATTCAATGCAAACATGTGTCGCTGTCCCTCTATGATTTAAACTGTACGTGACAATTTGACAGTGCAGAGGCAGCAAGTCTTATTGTCTATATAGTTGGCCAACCCAGAACAGATATGTGTTTTGCTAATAAAACAAAGTGTTGCGTGCACGCATTACTGTCTGGGCACAGCCTACCGTACCCGGGTACTGTGATGTTTAGTTGCCATAAATACAGACTTTACGCTCCTCTCACGGTAAACAGTATAGACAGTACTGGTCAAATGTTGGTCTGTGGCACAGGATGATGCTCATTAGCGTTACTGTGCTCCTCACCAAACTCCAACACGACTCCCCTCACAATTGAACGAAATGTTTCCGCAGTGGCTCCTTGCTGTAACACACACCTTTAGCTTTTCCTTCTGTTCATAGACAGCATCTCCAAGTCCACACCCGAAGACTAATTTGATATTGCTATAGTGACTAAACAGACAAAGGAAGATCCAAAAAAACAGCAGCTCCTTGTGTGTAGTCTGCAACAATGCATGCATTGAACGGCAAATAAGCATGTTGCATTGACAGTGGCTAAAGCTAAGCAATACACCCTCACGCTATCAATTCATATCCATGTGACACTTCATGGAGGAAGTACTCAAAGTTGTGAGTTTTTGCCTTCTACTTAGAGAATGTTGACAAATCTTACAGATTACATGACTTGGGTGATCCTTTGCGATGTCCAAAAAGTCCCAGGCTAGGCAAGCCTTACAGCCCATGCGACCTGCATAGCCAACATGACTTATGCTCAGAGGCAGAGTTGTGGCCGAGGATTAAGTTGTTGACGTGCTTCCAGTACTTTGTCTCTGTCCAGGAAGACACAACGTACACTCGTCGTCAGTAGCATCCTCCTCCACCTCCTCTGCTGACGTCATCGACTGGCTGACTTTGGTTTGACAGTAAGTGGGGTCTCCAACCTCATCATCACCCTGTGTGTTTTCATTCCCCTCGTCCTGAGTCCTCCGTGACAACCTCTTCCTGCCCTGACCGAATAGCAAAGTTGTCGTTACAATCAGGTATCTGAGTCTCCTCATCATGTTCCCCATTGTCTCCACCAGGATGATGTACGGTTTGGAAATGAGGGTGTACATTATGCTCAGCACCTTCTTCATCGGGGCCTGGATCCGACTCACAAAGCTTCTGGCCATCTGTGCAGATCATTTCCCCTGTCTCCTGGAACTCGCTGCCTCAACACGTCAGATTATCTGCTACACCCGCAAGCTTCAAACGGAAACTGAAAACTCATCTGTTCAGAAATGACTATAACCTTCAATGACCCCACCAACGTTCGTAGCGGCCGCCCAACCTACACCCCACCTACTGTCTCCACCCCAAAATCCTTTACAATATAATCCCGCAAGGGCAGGGCCCTCTTCCCTCTGTACCAGTCTGTCTATTGTTACTTGTTCATGTATTCTGTATGTAACCCCCTTCTCATGTACAGCACCATGAAATCAATGGTGCTCTATAAATAAATAATAATAATAATAACTTCTTTGTCTGTACTCACTGCAGCTTTGAAGCAGACCTCTGATTCCCAGGCTATAGTGTGACTGAACAGTTCTGCAGACTCAACCATCTCTGTTACCCCATACTCAGCAGGGCTGGTGGAAACTTGAGAGCTGTTATGAAGCAAGTGCGATTGGGTTGACACCACAGTGGAATGGAGTATTTGTGGTATTGAACTTGAAGTGGAGGAGAGGTCACTTTATGGCACACTTGAGATCCATTGAAGCAGCTGCTGTTTTGGTGCCTCATCCATTTTTGTTAGCAATGGTCGGGTCCGTGAAAAAAGGATCCTATCAGATTATCCACGGGAAGAAGTACACCTGTTATTTTGGCTGTTATTTGTTGTTACAAATCGGTGCCGCCGTAAACGCAAGTAACCTGCTGCGGATCCAGTTGCGCCCAGGCGTCAGCTGCCATTTAGGGCTGTGCCTCGGGTTGTCCAGCTGGCTGCTTTCTCTTCCACATCTACGTGTGGAGAGGCGGCTAGTGCGCATGCGTGTGCCGATTTACCCCAGCCGCAGCCTAACTCCAGTGTTTCGCCTAGTGAGTATGCTCAGCCTGCCTGTGCCATTCCTGAGGCTAAGTCTTCATTTTGGGCTACAGCGCATGCTCCCACACTTTGTGCGAAAAGCCTCTTTGCACAGGTACTTGGACTTCTGGCCGGGTCTAAGTCCTGTGTTGTGCCTAGACAGCATGCTGAAGGTGATAGTCTTTTTTCGGAGACTGTATTTCATGCTACTGAGCATGCTCAGGCATGTAGTGCATCAGAGGCTAGGTCCGGTAATGAACTCTTTGGCCCTGCTCCTGATGTGGGGGGCACATATAGACCACAGGGCATCAGGTGTCCTGACGATGTGGCCAGGCAACTCCCAACTGGCTTGCAGAGGCCCGCCGCTATGATTTGTCACCTCATTATTGTTGGTCAGACGATGACTGGTGAGGTGTTTGGGTCGTGGCTGCCATGAGGTCATCATTGAAGTGGCCTTTCCGAATAGGACGCTAGTTATGCCACACATGACGTGTCACTTTGCTTTTGTCTTCAGGAGGTGCATTGTGGTCCACCCTGGTTTGGGGCGGACACAGGTTATAAAAGGGGCTGGAGCCAACAAGGAGGTGTGCAGTCTTCTATTATGCTCCGAAAGAGCACTCCTCCATGTGTTGAACCCATTGCGGCTTTAGGCCAGAGGTAGGCAGAAATAGGGCGTCGATGCAGGCCGCCACCACAGTTGGTAACGCAGAACGGTTAAGACCAGCTCCTGTCCTACCAGTCCTGCTTGTGCAGCCCAGTGGCATTAACAGGCCTGCTGCTGCTGATGCGCCTGCTGTCCACAGGTGTGTCCCCTACGCACACGGACAGCGTACCCAATGGCCCCTGTTGTTAACAGGGAGTTCCTGGGCTGGGTGGGCGTGTGGACCCTGTGACGCTAACAGGGCTCCCAGTCTCCAGATCCGAGTGGCGTCTAACTCGGTTCAGGCTACTATTAGTTTCAGAGTCACCCAGCTCTCTATCCTCCACCTAACCTTCCAGTTGCCAACCTCTCCTTTTCCATCTGGGAGCACGGTGGACACTGACTGACGATGGGGATATATACCTTTCTCTTTCTTTTCTTCTTAATTATTTTATATAGCGGTAACATAGTATATACCACTTTATCCAAATCTGCCATTCCCACCATAACAGATGTTGTTTCTTCAGCAAATGTTACTGTTGCTTAACCACCAAACACACGGACACAAACATTTTTCCCCTGTCCAACACACCTGTTCCCCTTTCCACCAGCATCTGTCCTTTTTCAACTCATTTGGTATATGACCAAAAGTGCAACTCTGCAGGGACACCGTACTCAATGCCGTCTCAGCACAGCATCCAGCCCTCGGTCCCTCAGATGTGGACAAGTAAAAGACCATTTCCTCCTATCCATGACAAAGCGTTGAGATTCACTCTATGCAGGACTGGTGTTTAGTGGAAAAGCAGATCTAAGATTGCGTACCACCTTCTGCTGATACTCCTGCACACGTGCGTCCCTTTCTATGGCAGGAATTATTTCGCCAAATTTTGTGTTATACCGGGGATCTAACAGTGTGGCAACCCAGTAGTCAGCATTACTTCGAATTCGTACAATCCGAGGGTCATGTTGTAGGTAGTGCAGCAAGAAGGCGCTCATGTGTCTTGTGCATCCAGGAGGACCAAGTCCTTGGTTTGTTGGTGGCGGAGAGGTGAGAATCGTGCCTCCTTCCTCTGCCCTCTCCCCCCAACTTCGTACAACCGAAATGTGTGCAAGCTCTCACTCATCTGCTGAGTCTTCCATGCCCATCGCCAGTTCGTCCTCCATTTCTTCCTAGGCTCCTGCACCTTCCTCAACAGTTTTGCTGATACTATGCGCCCTTGATAATCCCTCTCCCCCACCGTCCCATGACTGCCGCCTAGGTGCCGCTGACCGTCTGGACCTTGTAGATCTTGTTATCCCTTCCGCATACAACTCCTCCTGTACTTCCTCCCCTTCCTCTTGTCCCAACACCTGACTCCGAATAATGCTTACAGTGTGCTCCATCATGTAGATGACCAGAATTGTCATGCTGAGAATGGCATCGCCAGTCCTAAACATCTTCGTCGACATTTGTAAACTGTGTAGAAGGGTGCATAGGTCCTTGATCTGACACCACTCCAGCAGCGTGATCTGCACCACCTCTAGATCAAGTTAGCCCAGGGTATACATCATAACGTATTTCAGCAGGGCTCGGCGGTGCAGCCACAGACACTGCAACATGTGCAGATTCAAATTCCTGCGTTTTGGCACATCGCATTTCAGGCGTTTAACCGCCAGACCTAAAGAATTCTGGAGCGATGAAAGTTTTTGAGCTGCTGGGTGCAAACGATGGAAGTGAGCACATAGCGAGCATGCCCGCTGCACAAGGCCATGTAGGCCGGGATGGTGTTTTAAAAATTTCTGAAGAATCAGATTCAACACGTGAGCCATACAAGGCACATGTGTCACAATGCCCTGACGAAACCCCGCAGCCAGGTTTGCATCATTGCCGCACATGGCTGTTAAGTCACCACCGGAGTCCACTCCGTCAATTTGTACTCCGGTTGCCAGGTGACAACATGTTCCTTTCGTGCATAGTGCTGATGATGGGAGAGGAGTTGATAGCAGCAGCGCAGGTGGACGCAGGTTATGCTCACCCACTGGGCTGTGTTACCTTGACAGATGCAGAACCACTGGCTGAATGTAGGTGGTGGGTGTCTCACAGATGAAGTACCATCATTCAGCTACAACCAATGGGAAAACACCACACCCTTTTTTAGGCCCATCCTGTCTGCTGACCACTGCCAGACATAGCTATGAACCTCTGGTTACTGTTACCCCCAGTTCTGTTTTGTGATTTTGTGTGCTTGTTATCTGACTACTTTTCCTGCTTGCTGTTTATGTACCTTGTTGGCCGATCCGCATTTCACCTCTGCTTGTTTTCTGATTAAGTCCTGGCCATCCCATTCTGTTCCTCTTCCAAATTAATGTTTTGACCCTGCCTGACTACTATTCTCTGGAACTGCAGCCTTCCACAGGTATTGATCACCTTGGGCCCTGTGTAATTCCAAATCCCTGTATAGGGGTTAAAGGGTTTCAGGGTTCTGGGGGTCCTGCTTGGTGAGTGGCTTAAGGAAGGCGTTACACCGTGCTCTCTGCAGAAGGCCATGTAGGCCAGGATAGTGCTTTAAAAATTGCTGGACAACCAGGTTCAACACGTGACCCACACAAGGCACGTGTGTCCCATTGTCACGGCGAAGGGCCGCACCCAGGTTTGCATCATTGTCGCACCCGGCCTTCCCTGGCTGCTGGTTGAATGGAGACAACCATTGATGAAACTCGATCTCCAGAGCTAACCGTCCACAACTCCTCAGCGGTGTCTCACATTTCCCATACATTTCAAAGTAAACATTTGACTGCCTGATGGCATTGAGCTCTGCTGCCAGCATAGTAAGGAGGTGTGTGGGATTCCTTGTGCACAGTTACAAGGAAGGGTGGCCTGACCACACAGGGTTTGGGCTGAGGTGGAGGACCCAGACGAGGTTGAGGAGGCAGAAGCAGTGTATTAACTTCTACATACAGAGGAAGGATTGACACACAACTCATGGGGACGGCAAGACTTCTACAGCAGACCCTTCTCCATCTCTCCCCACAGTAACCAATTGCCCAGTTAGCGACATGTAACGCCCCTGCCCATGCTTACTGGGCCAAGTATCTGTGGTGAAATGCACCCAGTCACTCACAGTTTCTCAAACAAGCGGTGATGTTTGGTGCGACATGCTGGTGTAGCGCGGGCATGCCTTTGTTGGAGGAGTGGCACCTGGGTATCGGCTCTTGGGTGACTGCGATGGGCATAAGGTCTCAAAAATCCTTGGTTAAAAAGGTTGGAAAGGCAGCATTTTGGTAGCCAACAGCTTGCAGATGCTGAAAGTCAACGTCTAAGCCATGTCATGCCCTTCTAAACGCATGTAAAACACAGCAAGGGGACTCCAACCACAGTCTCCCTCGTTTCCACTAATTGGTCCACACACACCCCACTTGATTGGCATCAGTTGACCCCCATTTTCAAGATGAAAAAGATACTTTGCATGAATCACTCTCAAAAATACACGTGCCTTTCGCTTCCCCTGGATGACCCAGGGGAAGAAAAGTCCTCTGAGAGGCATGACTTGTTCATCTTGGTTCTTTTAAACACAGCGAGGGGACTCCAACCACAGTCTCCCTCGTTTCCACTAATTGGGCCACACACACCCCACTTGACTGGCATCAGTTGACCCCCAGTTTCAAGATGAAAAAGTTGCTTTGCATGAAGCACTCTCAAAAATACACGTGCCTTTCGCCTCCCCTGGATGACCCAGGGGAAGAAAAGTACTCTGAGAGGCATGACTTGTTCATCTTGGTTCTTTTAAACACAGCGAGGGGACTCCAATCACAGTCTCCCTCGTTTCCACTAATTGGGCCACACACACACCTCACTTGACTGGCATCAGTTGACCCCCATTTTCAAGATGAAAAAGATGCTTTGCATGAAGCACTCTCAAAAATACACATGTCTTTCGCCTCCCCTGGATGACCCAGGGGAAGAAAAGTCCTCTGTGATCCATTACTTCCTCATCTTGGTGAACGTTAGTCTGTCCACATTGTCAGTGGACAGATGCGTGCGCTTATCTGTCAGCACACCCCCAGCAGCACTGAAGACACATTCCGAGAGAACGCTGGCTGCGGGACACAACAAGATACCCAAGGCGTACGTGGCGAGCTCAGGCAATTTATCCAGATTGGAAGCCTAAAATGAGTAGGACTCAAGCTGCACAGTAATGGCATCGATGTTCCCTTGCATATACTCATACATGTGTCTCCTCTTTTTCCTCGTCCAGCTGTTTAGTTTTCGCATGAGTATTTGTCCTTTTCACTTTCCCATGTGTTTGTGTTGTCTTGGGAGTTGTTCTGCACCTTTTGGACAATTTTGAGGGTGTTTTCCAGGTGTTTTTAGGGGTTTGTGATTGCCTCCCATTGTTTTCAATGGGGTTCGAGAGGTTCGTCGAACGGCTCGTCAAACGGGGCACCGTTCGACGAACCGAACTCGAACTCTAGGGGGGGGGCTCATCTTTAGTGGAGATATGAACGCTTCATTTTCTATGGGACTGCAGAGTACAGTTCTCATCTTTTTCTTGCAGACTCATTGACAATGAATGGACAAGGATATTGCTTCCTATTCTTTCAGCTCCAGAGACCCAATAATTACATTGTTTGTGGTCCCAACAGTCGGACTCACATCTAGCAAGTTATCACTTAACTCATGGAAAAGGAAAATTTCTCTTTCTGTTATGTTCATTTCCTCCCGGCAGTGGGGCTCTCAGTGCGGTGGTCGCACCACTTCAGAGCGCTATTAACCTGCAGATTACCCCCATAGCTGGGGTAACAAAAACCTGATGACAGACTTCCTTTCACTTAGTGAACTCTGTAAAGTGTGGACTGAGAATATTTTGCTAAGTTTCAGTGGTAGATGCATGTGATTTAACCCCTTAGTGACGGAGCTAATTTTCACCTTAATGACCAGACCAAATTTTGCAATTCTGACCAGTGTCACTTCATGAGGTTATAACTCTGATACGCTTCAACGGATCCCGGTAAATCTGAGCTTGTTTTTTCGTCACTTATTGGACTTCATGTTAGTATCAAATTTAGGACAATATTTTTTGTGTTTAATTATGAAAAAAATTGAATTTTGGCAAAAATTTAGAAAATTTAGCAATTTTCAACTTCTGAATTTTTATACCATTAAACCAGAGATTTGTGTGACACAAAATAGTTAATAAATAACATTTCCCACTTGTCTACTTTACATCAGCACAATTTTGGAAACAAAATTTTTTTTTGTTAGGAAGTTAGAAGAGTTCAAAGTTTATCAGCGATTTCTCTTTTTTACATCAAAATTTACAAAACCATTTTTTTAGGGACCACATCACATTTGAAGTGACTTTGAGGGGCCTAGATGACAGAAAATACCCAATAGTGACACCATTCTAAAAACTGCACCCCCCAAAGTACTCAAAACCATATTCAAGAAGTTTATTAACCCTTCAGGTGCTTCACATGAACAAAAGCAATGTGGAATGAAAAAAAGCAAAAATTAAATGTTACCTAAAAATGTTGCTCTAACCCAAATGTATTCACTTTTAGAAGAAATAACACAACAAAATGGACCACAAAACTTGTTCCCCACTTTCTTATGAACGCACCAATACCTCACATGTGGTCAGAAACCTCTGTTTGGACAAATGGGAGGGCTCGGAACAGAAGGAGCAATATTTGAATTTTGGAAAGCAAATTTGGCTGAAATAGATTGCGGGCCCCATGTTGCATTTACAGGTCCACTAAGGTACCTAAACAGAAGAAACCCCTCACAAGTGATGCCATTTTGGAAACTAGACCCCTCAAGGCTTCTATCTAGGGATATAGTGAGCATTTTGGATCCACAGGTACTTCACAGATTTTGTTAACGTTACGTTGTCATATTGAAAATGTTAATAATTTTCTCAAAAATGTTGCTTTAGCATCAATTTTCTCACTTTTTCAAGAGGTAATTCAAAAAATTTGACCTTAAGGTTTGTTACCCACTTTTTTATGAGCGCGGTGATACCTCACATGTGGTCTGAAACCTTTGTTTGGACAAATGGGAGGGCTTGGAATGGAAGGAAAGGAAATTTGGCTGAAAAAGATTGCGGGCACCATGTCGCATTTGGAGGTCCCCTAAGGTACCTAAACAGCAGAAACCCCGCACAAATGACTCCATTTTGAAAACTAAGCCCCCAAGGAATTTATCTAGAACTTTGGTGAGTACCCTGAACCCCCAGATGCTTCACAGAATTTTATAACGTTGAGCCATGAAAATAAAAAAATAAATTTTACCACAAAATTGTTATTTCAACAAGAGTAAAAGGAAAAAATTCAGCATAACATTTATTGTGCAATTTCTCCTGAATTTAGCGATACCTTATATGTGGTGGAAATCAACTGTTTGGGCGCATGACAGGGCTCGGAAGGGAAGAAGTGCCATTTGACTGCAAAATTGGCTGGAATCAATAGCGGACGCCATGTTGCATTTGGAGAGCCCCTGAGGTGCCTATACAGTGAAGCTCCCCAACATGTGGCCCCATTTTGGAAAATAGACCCCTGAAGGAATTTATCTAGATGTTAGGTGAGTACCCTGAACCCTCAGGTGCTTCACAGAAGTTTAGAATGTTGAGCTGTGAAAATAAAAAAATACATTTTTACCACAAAATTGTCACTTCAATTAGGTAGCTTTTTTTTTACAAGTGTAAAAGGAAAAAATTCAGCATAAGATTTATTGTGCAATTTCTCCTGAGTATGCTGATACCTTATAAGTGATAAAAATTAACTGTTTGGGTGCACAGCAGGGCTCGGAAGGGAAGGAGCGCCATTTGACTGCACAATTGGCTGGAATCATTAGCGGACGCTAAGTTGCATTTGGAAAGCCCCTAAGGTGCCTAAACAGTGGAGGTCCCCCACAAGTGACCCCATTCTGGAAACAAGACACCTCAAGGCTTTTATCTAGGTGTATAGTGAGCAGTTTGAATCCAAGAGTACTTCCCAGAATTTAATAAGCTTAGGTTGCCATATTGAAAATTTTTATTTTTTTCACAAAAATGTGGCTTCAGCATCAAATTTGTTACTTTTTCAAGAGGCACCAACAAACCGTGGTCCCAACAGGTTAACCAATGTGATTATTATTATGTAATTATGAGCACAGGGATACCCCAGATATGGCCAAAAACCTCTGTTTGGATAAATGGGAGGGCTTGGAATGGAAGGAGCACCATTTGATTTCTGGAAAAGTTGAAATAAATTGCGGCCACCATGTCACATTTGCAGGGCCCCTTGGGTACCTATACAGCAGAAACCCCCCGCACGTGACCCCATTTTGGAAACTGGATTTTATTCAGGAGTATAGTAAGCATTTTGAATCCACAGGTACTTCACAAAAATGTTGCTGTAGCAACAAATTTCTCACTTTTAGGCTATGTGGCCATGATCCAGCGACACGGCGTCTAGTATACAGTGTCAGCCTTCCTGCAGAGATGTGAGTGTTGTCCACGGGAGAACGCAGCTGCCCATGCCCACGATTTGGGTTCAGGCTGCTGTGGAGCTCTATGCTATCTGCAAAGAACACTCTTGTCTCCGCAGCATAAATTGACATGCTGAGGCTCGGGAAGCTGCACCACACGTCAGTGTATGCTGCGGAGAAGAGAAGCACAGTGGGCAGGGGATTTCTAAAAATCCTTCCACTGTGCTTCTACTGCACAACACAGTGTTATGGACGCAGGGAAAACACTCTGCGCCCAAAACCCTGCAAACCCTGATTGTGGGCGCACAGCCTAAAATGCTACAATGGATGAATGGATAGATGTCAAACAATTATAACGTCCCACCCCCTGCATATTCTAAGCTGGCGCCCTTTAGTGCCTTTCATGTGGCACTAATGGGTGCCTAGCCTTATATTTAGCCCCCCCAAAAAATTAATAATTAAAATAAACGACGTGGGGTCCCCCCTATTTTTGATAGCCAGCTAGAGTAAAGTAGACAGCTGTAGCCTGCAAACCACAGCTGACAGCTTCACCTTGGCTGGTGATCAATTTGGAGGGCTCCCCAGGCGTTTTTTTTTAAAAAACAAAAAAAACAAACGTAGGGTCCCCCCAAATTGGATCACCAGCCAAGGTGAAGCGGACAGCTGGGGTTATTGTACTCTTCCCAGCCTAAAAATAGCAGGCCGCAGCCGCCCCAGAAGTGGCGCATCCATTAGATGCGCCAATCCTGGCGCTTCGCCCCAGCTCATCCCGCGCCCTTTTGCGGTGGCAAATGGGGTAATATACGTGGTTGATACCAGCTGTAATGTCACCTGGCATCAAGCCCTGGGGTTAGTGATGTTACGGCATCTAAACAGATACCCGACATCACTAACCCAGTCATTAATAGAAAAATAAAGACAAAAAAAAATGTATTTGAAAAAAACACTCCCCAAAACATTCCTCTTTCACCAATTTATTAAAAATAAACAAATTCTGGTCGCTGTAATCCATTTTGGAGGTCCCACGCCGACTCTGGACCTTCTAGAATATGAAGGGCACGTTCAGGGAACGTATCCCCCATTTTCTGGAAGAGCAAGCTCTCCATGAGCTGCGTGGGTGTAGTAATCTGAGAATACTGCACTCACACTGCCCCGGTCCAACCTAGGGCAGAGTGACATGCAGTAACCTCATTCCAGAATATGAGGGGCACGCTCACAGAATGTACCCCCCATTTTCTAGAACAGCAGGCTCTCCATGTGAGGAGTGTGGCTGCAGATTACTGCACTCACTCTCCCCCGGTCCACAGTACAGCAGCATGTGCAGCAGCGAGGTCAGCGTCCCTGCTTGCAAGGATCCAGCTGACATCCGCTGTGTGCACATGCGCCGCCAGCTTTCCAGAAGGAGGCGGCGTGATCGTGGGGACAGTGCAGAAGCCAGGTAACGGGGAAGACCGGGGGCTGACGCGGGGTGACGGCGGGAGACCTAGCGGGACCTGGGGACAACTTTTCTGTCGCATGTGACGTGTCACATGCGGCAGAAAGAGCAGGATGAATGCGGCCGCGCGCTACTGTGCGCTGCGTTCTGCTATCTTGCATGCTCCGGAGGGGGGAAGGGGGGCGGCTCTGGAGAACCGGAGGGGCTCCGGGGGACCACAGGGCTCCGGTGTACTGGAGGAGGGGTCAGTGGGAGGACATTTCCCTGAGATCTGAAATGTTTGATCATTTCAGATCGGAGGGAAATGAATGCAGAGCCGGCGGTGGCAGTTTTCGGCGCCATCCTGAATGCTCCGGAGGGGGGGCTCCGGGGGACCAAGAGAGCTCCAGTGTCCCGGTGGAGGGCTCAGGGGTAAGACATTTCCCTCCGATTTGAAATGTTTGATCATTTCAGATCGGAGGGAAATGAATGCAGAGCCGGCGGTGGCAGTTTTCGGCGCGCGACGGCGCCATTTTGGATGTCCGGTGGGGGTGGGGGTGGTGGGGGTTGATTTCTCCAGTACCGGGGGATTTGGGGGCACTAGGGGCTTATATTTCTTTCTCATCTGACATGTTTGATCATGTCAGATGAGAAAGAAATCAGTATTATTTGCCATTTTTTTTTTTTTTGTGTACGTCGGTATACGGTGTATACCGGCGATCACATTATCGGGGTCCAAAAAAACCACCCCGATTCATAATCTTGGGGGTCTCAGCTACCTCCGGTAGCTGAAACCCCCGAGATTTTCTGGCACTGGGGGGCGCTACAAGCTTTTTCCGGCCTGATGTCTCAAGACGTCGGAACAGAATAAGTACCCTGTTTTTACGACGTCTTGAGACATTAGGCCGTCACTATGGGGTTAAGCCATACCCACATGTGGTGGTCAAAGATTTATGGTAATATGTATTTTTATCAGTAGCAGCTAATCAAAACAATCCACAGTGGAATCTTGGTTTACGAGAACAATCCTGGGAGTGTGCTCGTAAACCAAGTTATCGTATAGCAAAGCAAAATTTCCCATAGGAAATAATTGAAACTCAGACAATTCGTTCCATAACTTGTAGCAATGTCCATCCTGGTTCCCTATTGTGCCATTCAACACACGCACACACACACACACCCTCGGTGGCCTCTTCCCTGGTTCTTGCAGCCCGCATGCCTGTGGATCCGGTAACCATCGTCAGCAGCTGACGTCTTTGGCATGAGCAGCTTGCCTCTGATTGGCCAGCGCACTGACGTCAAAGGCATAAGCCGCTTGCCTCTGATTGGTCAGCGCTCTGCCATTGGGAAGTGCTGCCTGTATCGGCCACGATCATTACTGGATCCACATACCTGCGGACTGCAAGAGCCGCCGAGGGAACGGAAGATAAGTGAGCATAATATCTGTGTGTTTGTGCGTGTTTGTGTGGACTGCAAGAGCGAGGTATAGCACGGTGAAAGTACGGAACCGGAAGTGTGTGTGGTGAGTATTTGCTCGTACAGCAAAGCATTGCTTGTAAACCGAGTTACAAATTTACAGCAAGTTTTGCTCGTATAGCGAAATACTCGTACACCAAGTTACTCGTAAACCGAGGTTCCACTATAATTTACTGCTTTTACAAAGTTTATAAAAACAGTAAATCATAATGCTTGTGTTATTCAGGCCTTGGACCTTGACCAACAGCTCTCAACACAATATAATGCCTCTACAGCCTCCCCCCCCCCTTCCAACACAGTCTGATGTTCCCACACAGCTCTACACAAAGTGTGATGTACCCACAAAGCCCCCACATAGTATTTACCCACATAGACCCTCACAGTTTATACAGACTTTGCACAGTTCTACACATAGATTGATGTCTTCACACAGCCAATCCACCCAGTATCTTGTTCATACACAGCCCCTCAAAAAGTATGATAAGCCCACTACACGGAATGATGTCCACACGAAGCTCATCACAGTATGATATTGATGTCTCCACACAGCCCCACACATCGTATGATGTTTTTACACAGCCCAACCATTCAGTATCATGTCCCCACACAGCCCCACACATCGTATGATGTTTTTACACAGCCCAACCATTCAGTATCATGTCCCCACACAGCCCATCAAAAAGTATGATGTCTCCACTAAGACGACTGCACAGAATGATGTCCACACAAAGCCCACAAAAGTATGATGTCCCCACACAGCCTTTCACACAGTATGAAGTTCCCACACAACCTGCCCGGGGGTGAAAGGGTTAAAAGGAATTCCAGTATATACCTGTATGCACTTATGGAAATGGTTAAATAGCTAATAGGAAATGCATTTTTATTTACATCCTATAAGGGTAGCCCTTATACCATCTACTGCCATGTTAAAATATTAGCCTATAATGGAACCCACAGCACCAAACTTAGTTTACCATTCAAACTGACTTTTTTATTTTAAAAGAAATTCCAGTTTATACTCAAATATAAAGTTAGCAAGTGCCCAGCAGACTTGTTAAAGAAACAGCAGCTCCTTCCTCAAACAAATATCCATGTGATGCAAAACAGAAATCTATTTGGACATGGTTGAGCTGTATGTATGTTCATTAACACATTCTTTGGTGGATGGGGTGTGTAAATCATTGCTGTTCACAGGCACACCCATTAAATGAATGGGCTGATATGATAGTTCACAGTTTGCCGTGACCTCATTGCTAAAAAAATAGAAATGTACTAAAACAATGTATTAGGGAGTAATCCGAAATGTTTCAAGTTTTTCTTTATTTAGTTTTCCATAATACCACATGATAGAGAAAGGTATAAAAACAGACAAAGCCAACGCGTTTCAGGTGGTAAGACCACAATTACTCCTGCTACATAGCATACATATGGTATGTTAACCATCCATTTAAAATCCAAACTTGTACAAAAATGGATGTATTCCATCATACGGTGCAATCATTGAATCCTAATTAAGCTTTGTAAGGCACACATGATAGCATAATAGTTAACTGGAGAGGCATAGAAGGAAAATCAGTATTATTAAGACTAAAGGGTGCTTTACACGCTGCGACATCGCCAACGATATATCGTCGGGGTCACGGTGTTTGTTACGCACATCCGGCATCGTTAGCGATATCGCAGCGTGTGACAGCTAGGAGCGACGATCAACGATCGCAAAAACGTCAAAAATCGTTGATCGTTGACACGTCGCCCCTGATCATAATATCGTTGGTGGTGCATGCCGCTGGTCAGGGCCGTATTTAGCACTAGGCACCCGTGGTCCGGTGCCTGGGGCGGCGCGCAGCGGGGGGCGGCACCTTCTGGCAGCAAAAAAAATTTTTTTTTTCTTTACACATTCTCTCCCCCTCTGTTAGATAATCGATTAAATCCACTGTGTTTTCAGAGGAGGGAGGGGAAGGGGGGGCGGGGGTTGAGGCGCATCTTCATTTATCTGTATCTGCGCCTTTAAGAAACAATACAGATAAACTCCGGGCGCCGGGCACAGAGAGCTGATTGACCCCAGAAGTGCTGTCGCCTGCACTTCCGGGGTCAGAGGCGCACGCCAATCATCTCTGTGCTGTGGTGTCCAATGCTTCAGATGCCGCGGAGGAGGAGAGAACACTCACCGCAGCCGAGAGAAGGACGATGGACACCGGAGGAGGAGGAAGAGGAGGAGGGTAGCAGGCACAGGAGCAGGTAATCGCTCGCAGAGCTGAAGATTCATAGGGAAGGTGCAGATCTTCCTAATGAGGATTGTAGGGGAGGGGCAGGCAGAGGCTATAGTGATGTGTGTGGTGGAGGGGCAGGCAGAGGCTGTAGCATGATGGTTGTGGGGGAGGGGCAGGCAGAGACTTTAGTGATGTGTGTGGTGAAGGGACAGTAGTAGTAGGCCCAGAAGTGCCGTGTGTAGCAACCCACTAAGTATGGAGAGGGGGAAGCATTGGGAGCTTATTATGAACAGGGGCAGTGTGAGGGCTCAGTATGGAAAGGGGGCAGCATGGGTGGGCTCAGTATGGAAAGGGGGCAGCATGGGTGGGCTTAGTATGGAAAGGGGGCAGCATGGGTGGGCTCAGTATGGAAAGGGGGCAGCATGGGTGGGCTCAGTATGCAAAGGGGGCAGCATGGGTGGGCTCAGTATGGAAAGGGGGCAGCATGGGTGGGCTCAGTATGGAAAGGGGGCAGCATGGGTGGGCTCAGTATGAAGTAGAGCAATGTAGGGGACTCGGTGTGAAACGTGAGATAGTGTGTGGGGGGGCTCAGCTTTAGGCATGAGGCAGCATGGTGGTCTCTGTATGATGAGTGGGGCAGCATGCTGGTCTCTGTATGATGAGTGGGGCAGCATGGTCGTCTCTGTATGATGAGTGGGGCAACATGGAGGTCTCTGTATGATGAGTGGGGAGCATGGAGGTCTCTATATGATGAGTGGGGCAACATGGAGGTCTCTGTATGATGAGTGGGGAGCATGGAGGTCTCTGTATGATGAGTGGGGCAGCATGATGGTCCCTGTATGATGAGTGTGGCAGCATGGTGGTCTCTGTATGATGAGTGGGGCAGCATGCTGATCTCTGTATGATGAGTGGGGCAGCATGGTGGTCTCTGTATGATGAGTGGGGCAACATGGAGGTCTCTGTATGATGAGTGGGGAGCATGGAGGTCTCTGTATGATGAGTGGGGCAGCATGGTGGTCTCTGTATGATGAGTGGGGCAGCATGGAGGTCTCTGTACGATGAGTTGGGCAGCATGGTGGTCTCTGTATGATGAGTGGGGTAAAATGGTGGTCTCTGTATGATGAGTGAGGCAGCATGGTGGTCTCATAATGGAAAAGGGGTAGGCAGCATTTGGAGTACATTAAGAAGGGGCAGCATGGGAGGCTCAGTATGGAGAAGGGCAGTATGAGGAGGGGACAGCATGATGTGAGGACAGTGTGCATATTTCATAATTGAGGTAGGTGTGGTGGGTATAGTTTATAAGGGAGGACAGTGTAGCGTTTTATTAGGGGGCAGTGTGGCGGTTATAGTATATAAGTGGGAACAGTGTGGTGGGAATATTTTATAGCAGAGGATAGTGAGGAGGCCATGTACGTTAAGAGGGATTGTGTGGAGTAATATTCTTTTGCGGGGAGCACAGTGAGGAGCAGTTATTTTTTTCAGTCCACAGCATAGGGCTATTCACTATGAGGCGAATGTGCCTCCAGCTATGTGATGATGACGCGCTGCTACGTGCTGGTCATGTGACGGCACGCAATGCCCCTTCCATATTATTATCTCCCTAAAACCACACCACCATGTATGGTGCGGTGTATGGGGTCATATGACGGTGATGCCTGCCAGTCATGTCACCGGTTGGAACGCCCCTTATTGCACGTCATGCGGAAGCGATTGTCATCTGGCCGCATTGCGATGAGCGACATGCTGGGGGGCGTGGCGGTGACGTGCCACTTTGTCCGGTCACGTGGCCACGCGGAACACCCCTACCCGCACCTCATAATAGGACGTGTATGGTCTGGGCGTCATAGCGCTGGTGCCGCCCCCCATTTACACGCCCGCGGGATACTGTTTGCTCGCGTGATTATGAGCAATCCATTATGAATGGGTTGATGACGCGCTGCTTTGTTTTGGTCACGTGACTAGGTGGAACACCCCCACCCTTATGTCATGCGGATGTAAGCATCATCCAAGCATCATAACGCCAGCTCCACCCCCTGTAATCAAGGCTTAATACAGACGTAACTGTGCCTAATGCTCACCTGACTCACAAGTGTGGCATGATTAATGCAGTGGGTGGTACGATGTACTATATAAGTCTCACACCTCCAAGCTATCACTTGGTTTTTCATTTTCAGCTCAACATGCCTCTGACAGCAAAGCCTCCCTATCCCCTGATGAATCACTTTTGAGGAAACGCGTCGGGAAGGAGGACGTTGAGTCTTTGGTGTTACCTTAGGGGTATTGTGTGGTGAGTTAGTGAGTCGCCCCCCCCCCCCCCCCGCTTTTTGTGAGGTAACACATGATCTCATTGGTGAACAGTGGGATAGAGGGTGAGCATAGATCCCACTGCCACCATTGACTGCACTATTTGCACTTTTGAGCACTATTTTCACAAAAAACATTTATTTTCCTCCCTGATCATACTTCAGTGTTTTTCTGTGACCTGTGGATAATTACCATTTTGCACATAGCCACTTTCAAAAAAGAGTATTACTCATAGGGCAAGAGTGCAATTATGGGAGGACAACGGTTTTGCACAATGTCACTCTAATTCTATTTGGATGGTTATGTTTGAACCAGGAGGACTGTGAGGGAATTTTTGAATAACTCCTGTAAAGTTCTTTGTAGACATCCAATCTGTACGTTGTGTTAATTACCTTGTGGTATCACTTGTCTGGTTTTTATAACAATTTTAATAATAAATGAATAAAAGTTAAATTTTAAATACCAGTGCTATACATACTTCATCATATTGGTATTAATCCTCTGCACCGTTGGGGTGGCCTTTGCTTCTGTGCACGGTTGGTGTGGTCTGTGCTTTGGTGCACCGTTGGGGTGGTCTTTGCTTTGGTGCACAGTTACACCCTCATATTTGTATTTTAAAGTCTTTTGTTTTTATTGACAGCGCTCCAATAGTAAGTGTGTGCTGTCTAATATCAGCTTGTATGTCTGATTTTACCACTCTTACTAAGTGAGCGCTGTCAATCAACACAAGGGACTGGCTTTCATATACAAATATAAGAGTGCACCAAGGTCACGCCAAGGGTGCACCAAAGCCCCCTCATTTGCATTTTAAAAATAGATTTTGAAGCAAATATTAAAGGAGTTGTCCAGTCTAGAATGACAAGTCCGCAGACACTCTGTGTCACTCCGTGAGACTGCAGATTTGTGATTTCTCCAAGTGCACTCACTGTGCGCTATGAGGATTCTCTGGTGTCTGCACCGGGAATGGCCGTCAAGTATGCGATATGCAGAGTCCAAGCTAGAACTTGTCTAGGAGGCGCCACCTTGCTCAATACAAGTGCATTAAGCGAGGCCGTACTCACTAAACGAGTTCTGGCTGGGAGTCTGCATATCGCATTCTTGACCATCGTGAGTGCGCGGAGGATCCACAACTCTGCAGTCATAGAGAGACACATAGACGGACAACAGACTTGTCATTCCAGAGCGGACAACCCCTTTTAAGCTAAACTGTGTGTGATTTTTGTAGTGTAATCGTCCCTTATATAAATGTTTATTTATGTAAATGGAAAAAATCATTTCACCCGACAAACAAACATTTTGTTTGTGCGTCGGGTGATCTGACAGCCGGTTTAGATAGATCAATCTGTTTCCGAGCATTGTAAATCACCTCCAAAGAGTAACTAAACTTTTGGGAGAATTGTTTGTTTTATCCCAATAGTTCTGAGCAGATTGGTGAGGAATCTGGTCCGGAGACCCCCAACTACAACTGAAAAGCTCTTTTAGAAGAGGACACACAGCACAGAGCGAATCCTGTAGAAAGTCACAGTCCTGTCTCCTGAGATGTGGACTTCTAAGGGGTCTTTTGAGCAATTTACGGGGGTCTCCAGACCCAGACCCACACCAATGTGCTCAGAAATAATGGACCTAAAACAGAAGATATCTCCCAAAAATTAAGGTATTTTTTAAATGTTTAATAGTGCTACTGCCTGCACCATCAGTACTGTGGTTCCTATATGGTCCGCAGTCTGATGATGGCCGGTAACAACTCCTGGTCTCTCCTTACCATTGTTACAGACATACTAGGAGCTGCCGTTTCATGCCAGACAATTTTATGTTAGGCTGGCTTTAGTTCTGGTGATGTAGTAGTGATTTAAGCTTGGTTCTGGTGATGCAGTCTCGTACCAATGGTGGTTTTGGTGATGTAGCAGTGTGCAGATGGTGGTTCTGGTGATGTAGGAGTGTGCAGATGGTGGTTCTGGTGATGTAGTAGTGATTTGAGGTTGGTTCTGGAGATGTTGTCATGTGCAGCTGGTGGTTCTGGTAATGTTATCGTGATTTGAGGTTGGTTCCGGTGATGTATTCGTGTAGATGTAGCAATATTTAATTTAGGAGATTTGATAGCAGATCATTATATGGTCATTGTGCCAGGCTAAATAAATATCTGTCTTAATGAGGCCATACATATGCCAAACAAGTATTTGACCAAAGCCTCCATATGCTATAGACAGCTGTCCCATCATCCGGCTGGTAGTTATTTTTTCCTGACTCCCCCATACACTATAGACAGGTGTCCCATCACTCAGCTGGCAGCTATATCCCTGACTCTCCCACACACTATAGACAGGTGTCCCATCATTCAGCTGACAGATGTCTTCCTGACTCCCCCATACACTATAGACAGGTGTCCCATCACTCAACTGGCAGCTGTCTCCCTGAGCGCTTACTTTGTTGAGTGCTCATGTTCTCTATGAGACAGATGCTACTACACATCTCTGGCAGTAGCTCGTCTCTTAGAGAAAAAAGTCCAAAATTAGACCTGCTGGGTCATCATTCCTCTGACAATCAGACTATCGGTCGAGCCTGTCTATCTCTGGGTCCTGCCAACTGTAATCTGTGTACAAGCACTGGGCATGTGAATGGTTAGGGTATGTGCACACCATGGCTTTTACACATCTGTGAATCTTTTGAATTTTTCAGGCGGAGGACAGGTTAGGAAACACTGGCATCTTTTTTAAATTGGAATTGTATTAAGTGCTAGTCAGCAACTTCTTGGTGGCAGCAGCCCGAAAAATGGTTCAGTTACCTGTTTTAACCACTTAGTGTCTTTGAAAACCTGAAGCTGTTAAAAGAAGCTAAATAAAACTGAAGGTATGCGCAGCAAGTGCTTCATTCTTATAGGGTATAGCAGTTTTTCAAGTGTGTTAAAGAGTAGATCGGCCTTACACAGATGCCGTGTGCACAAAACCATAGTTTTACGTTATCAGTAAGGGGTGCGACCACTTAAAGTGCCTAGGGCAGCACGAAGGCCAAATACAGCCCTGCCGCTGGTTGTTCATCGTTCCTGCGGCATCACACATCGCTATGTGTGACACCGCAGGAACGACGAACATCTCCTTACCTGCGTCCACCGGCAATGAGGAAAGAAGGAGGTGGGTGGGATATTCCGCCCGCTCATCTCCGCCCCTCCGCTTCTATTGGACGGCTGCCGTGTGACGTCGCTGTGACGCTGCACAAACCGCCCCCTTAGAAAGGAGGCGGTTCGCTGGCCACAGCGACGTTGCAGGGAAGGTAAGTCCGTGTGACGGGTGTAAGCAATGTTGTGCGCCATGGGCAGCGATTTACCCGTGTCGCACAACCGACGGGGGCGGGTACGCTTGCTAGTGATATAGATAGCGATATCGCAGCGTGTAAAGTGCACTTTAGCATTGCTTTCTGAACAGCACTAACAATGAGTGAGGTCAGAACAGTAATTATAACTAGAGATGGGCACTCGCAGATACCCGGGGCCTGCGGGTCCCTGTTATCTTTTTTTTTCAAATCTGGTTCCGGTCCGGAATCCATCCTCATATAAGTCTACGGGGATTAGAAACTGGAGATTAAAAATGTTGTTAGAAGGGATGGAAAGATAGGAGTGCGCGTGCGCTGTACTTACCAAGGCTCTGTCATGGTGGCAAGATGCTTCTAGGTCGCGCATTCACTTCTGGAGCAGCTAGTTAACTTTCATTGAATATGCACTCTTTCCCCACACGCCGGCGCCTGTGATTGATTGCAGTTAGATGCACCCCCACACTGAGTGGCAGCTTGTTAGCTGACTGCTTCCAATCACAGGCTCCATGCTGGTCAATACCGTAGGCTGGGGTCACACTAGCATATGGCATCTGATGCGAGAGCATCAAATGCAATATTCAAATGACCCTCGGCTCAGGCTGTGCTGCGAGCATGAGTCAAGTATCATGTGACTGTGATCCGATCCTGGGATCGGATCACAGCTGTGGAGGAGAGGGAGAGATTAATCCCCTCCAATTGCTCCATTGTCAGCCTGTGCGGATATCAAACTGCACTTGAATGTCATCAGTGCGTCCAATGTTTCTCTCGCACCTATACACTTGTATGGGTGCGAGTGATAAGAGACTCATAGATAGTCACAGCATGCTGCAATTTTTTTGCAGATGTGAGCTACAGCACTGTCTTATATAGGGCCGAGTGCAATGCGAGATTTTCTCGCATTGCACTCTTGCAAGTCATATGTCAGTGTGACTCTACCTCTACAATAAAATATAAATAATAAATAAAAAAAAATGGCGTAGGGTCCCCTCATATTATGATACCCAGCACAGTTAAAGCCCACGACTACAGACTGCAGCCCTCAGCCCTGCACTAATCTTGCCTGTGTATCAAAAAAGGAGAAACCACATGTGCCTTTCTTTTTTAAATTATTGAAATAAATAATTTAAAAAAACAGCATGTGGTCCCCCCAATTTGGATACCCAGCCAAGATAAAGCCCGACAGCTGAGGGCTGGTATTGTCAGACTGGAGAGGGCCATTGTTATTGGCCGCAACCCCAGCCTAAAAATAGCAACCTGCAGCCGCCCAGGATTGTCGCATCCATTAGATATGACAAGCACGGCACTTTACCTGGCTCTTGCCGATTGCCCTGGTGCGGTGGCAATCGGGGTAATGAGGGGTTAATAACAGCACACAACTGTCATCAAGCCCAAAATTAGTGATGGGTAGGGGTCTATGAGATGCCCCCATCACTAATCCTATAAGTAAAAACAAATAAACACAAACACAGAGAAAAATCCTTTTTATTTAGAATAAAATACTAAAAACATCCTCTTTCACCACTTTATTAATCTCTTTAACACCCCTGCAGGTCTCACGTAATCCACACAAGGTCCCATGGCGATTCAGCTTTGCTACATCTCTGTCACAGCAAGCGGCTATAGAATAAGACTGCCCGCTGTGAGTACAGACAGACAATGACTGAGTTGCGATGAATGATGATGTCACTTAGGTTTTTTACGGTCACAGGTGGAAACCTCCAGCATCATCGCAGCTCAGTCTCTGTCTGCACTCACAGCGGGCAGTCATGCTCTATGGGCACGTGCTGTGACTGAGGTGTAGTAGAGCTGAATTGCCGTGGAACCTAGTGTGTATTACATCAGACCTGAGGGGTGTTTTAAGAGGTTAATAAAGTGGTGAAAGAGAGTGTTTTTTGTATTTTATTCCAAATAAAGGATTTTTCTGTTAGTTTGTGTTTATTTCTTTTTATTTATATGTTTAGCAATGTTGGGGTCTCATAGACCCCTACACATCACTAATTTTGGGCTTGAAGACAGTTGTACACTGTTATTAATCCCTCATTACCCCGATTGCCACCGCACCAGAGCATTCGGGAAGAGCCGAGTAAAGCGCTGAGCTTGTCACATCTAATGGATGTGGCAATCCCAGGTGGCTGCAGGTTGCTATTTTTAGGCTCGGGGGTCCTAATAACCATATGCCTCCCCAGTCTGAGAATACCAGCCCCAAGCTCTCGGGCTTTATCATGGCTGGGTATCAAAATCGAGGGGGACTGCACGCCAGTATTTTTAAATTATTTCTTTAAATAGTTTTTAAAAAGCCGCATGACTTTTTTCTTATTTTGGTACACAGCAAAGATATGTGCAGGGCTTGGGGCTGCAGCCTGTAGCCATGGGCTTTATCTGTGCTGGGTATCATAATATGGAGTGACCCTACGTCAATTGTTTTACTTATTTTTATACCACAATACTGACCCGCAGACAGCGCCTGTGATTGGTGGCAGACAGACGCTGCAACACAGGCTGGAGGCGTGTCTGACTACAACCAATCATAGACGTGTCAGGGCGGTCAGTGGGAGGGGAAAGCAGTGCATATGGATAAGCAATGATGAGTAGCCCAGGAAGTGAAGGAGGGGCTGCAGAATCAGTGTACAGCTGCGAGAGAGCCTTGGTAAGTATAAAGTACTTGCGTCATTCTTATTTTATTGTTCTTTTATTTTTTTATTTCTCGAGTGCCCAATCCGGATCAAACAACCAGAATCCTGGGGCTGAGTCCGGCACCCAGGGACCTTTGAAACCGTGCGGATCTGGACTTTAACAGTCCGGGTCTGCCCATCACTAATTATAACCGAAATATCACATACGACAGTCTATTAAGAAGCACGTTATTTTGTGTGTCAGCTGGGAAAACCACAAGACCGTCCCACAACAATTCAGATATAGCAACATATGACAAAAATGATAATAAGAATGTATGTTGTTAACATATCATCACCTCCCTTTTGCCCTTTTGCCCATTGAAAATAAAGCAATAATAATAATAATAATAATAAGCACATATTTTGTATCACTGAGTTCAGAAATGCCTGATCTATCAAAATATAAAATCAATTAATCTGATCAGTACACGGCGTTGCGAGAAAAAAATCTAAATGCCAGAATTACAGTTTTTTAATCGCCGAAACATTGCATCAAAATGCAATAACAGGAGATCAAAACGTCGTATCTATCCAAAAATGGTATAATTAAAAATACCACCTCAAGTTGCAAAAAATGAGCCATCACTGAGCCCTAGATCCTGAAAAATGAGAATGCTAAGGGTATTGGAAAATGGTGACAAAAGCACAATTCTTTTTTTCAATATAGTGAATTGCACTTTTTTGCAATTTCACAGCACTTGGAATTTTTTCCTGCTTTCCAGTACAATATGGGGCAGAATGAATGGTGTTGTTCAAAAGTACAACTTGTCCCACAAAAAACAAGCCCTCATGTATGTGCATTGACATAAAAATAAAAAAGGTTATGGCTCCTGGAAACAGGGGAAGAAAAATGAAAACGAAAAATCACTCGGGGTGGAAGGGTTAAATAAAAAAAAAAAAAACATTTTCCACCGCACCAAGGCATCTAATGGATGCACTAGGTCACCTTGGCTGCTGATCTGTTTTGGGGTAGACCTCAAGGTAAAGCTGTAATCTGTGGACTGCAGGCTGCTTTACCTTAGCTGCTTACCAAAAATAGGTGGGCCCCCACATCATTTTTTTTATTTATTTATTTTGTTGCTAAATACAAGGCTAAAGATCCTTGAGTGCCACCTAAAAGGCACTAAAGGGTGCAAGCTTAGACTATGTAGGGGGGAGTGGAACATTATATAGGTGTTTGACATCTATCTAGCTCTACTTTTTTTATTGATGTCAAATCTAAAACGTACTGTGATGGTGTGATATTGTGGGTTATGTACCATTTTGTGTAGGTTAATGTTTAGGCGTGGTTCACTGTCCATTATTTGTATTGCTTGTGTGTACATTGTATTGTCTGCAGGGTTATAACTATTTGAAGCGCTTCTGTCCCTAAGTGTAGGGGAGGGGGCCTACAATCCACCTAACGTCTTTGCTTACCTTTGGGATGAGGCAGTCTGTTTCAGAACTTCAAGAGTGAAGCAGGAAGATTGAACCTCTGAGGGAAAAGCTGCGGCTTCCCAAAGAGACCTGGACATTTATCACTTATTGGATTATATTCATATTTCTGGACTAATTTTACCCTCTGAATGGTGGATTATGTGACGGACCATTTGATTTGCTTGGAATAAATGCTCTTTGGATTGTACAGCCATCTCTCGCTCTGTTGATTGTGTGATATGGGAAAAGGACCCCGCCACAACTGGTGGCAGCGGTGGGATCAACAGAGTGCAGCATAATGTAGATCCACCCACAGAGTGATTACAGAGACTGGACCGCATCCAGTCTACGTAAGAGAGAGCCAGAAATCTGGGCCTGAACCACCATGGACTGAGTAAAGAGGCCTTAATTGATCTACTGGTGGGTGCGAGCCAGACCACCTCCTCCCAGATGTCTGATGGACAAGCACTGGCGACGGGGTGTCCCTGCCCAAAAAAGCCAGTGGTTGGTGTGGTTTGAAGAAGAGATGGCAGCTCTTGACCCCGGTGTATCTCAGCAGTATAAGGAGGAGGCTTCTCACCGAGCACAGAGCAGACAAGAAGCAATGGAGTCTGACAGAGGGAGTAATTTGATTTGGAGTGTAAACCCAGCGATCTGGGTTCCTGTACGGATTATCTGGGCGGACTTCATTCGCCATTTGATGAGGCTTCCGGAGATGTGGAAGGCTTCTTCAAGAACTTTGAACAGCAATGTGCCGTGATGGAGGTGCCCCACTCTGACTGGTTGCGTTTGTTAGTAAGACTCCTGAACGGAAACCTGGCAGAGGCTTATCGCACTATTGACTCACAGCAGAACCGTGATTATAACATTGTAAAGCGGACTATCCTGGATTATCATGCTATCACCCCAGACTAACATAGGGCACAGTTCCGAGACCTCCCATGCACCACGGGGGGGATCATTTAGGATGTATGCCCATAAGATGTCCCAGGCATGTCGGAGATGGCTGGAAGTGGAAAATGCCTTCACTGTGAAAGACGTTATGCAGGTATTTCTTATAGAACAATTTCTTTATAAGTGTCCCTCAGAGATACGGGAGTGGGTCAGAGAGCACACACCGTGCACCTTGAATAGAGCTGCTGCCCTGGCTGACGAGGCCCTTACTATCCGACCGCAATGGAGGGGGCTTCTGGACAATAAGCCACAGCCTGCTCCTGCTCCATGGCCCTCTACAGTTATAGCTGCCCCTCCGCCCAGCTGCAAGCCGATGACATCCACGTCTCACAATCCTGGGCCCCAACAGTTCTGACCTCGCCCTGTGGGAATCACAGAGAGGAGATTTTATGGGTGCGGGGAACCTGGGCACTTGCAATCCAGTTGTCCCGCAAGGACTCGGAGGGACCCCCATGCACCCACATTTCGTCCAGTACATTTTATGCACTCCATCCTGCCAGAGGAAGAGTTACCACCACCTCCACCGGAGTGTACCACTGACCCCTGCACCATAGATGCCCCTATTGGAGTGTTTGGCCTCCGGCCTTTGTCACCAGGTTCTCCTACTGCCTTCTCCAGAATGCACACTGGAAGGAGTATGACACAGCGGAGATGTTATCAATGTGGGCAGACTGGGCATTTGCAAAACACTTGCCCTGCTGGTCGATTGAGGAATGACCTTGCACCAAATCGACCTGTTCATTCTCAACAGCCAAACACAATGAGGGAAGAGTTCTCACCCCTTCAAGTTAACTTGCCTAATGACTCAGACACTCGTGGTCGACCACTAGGGGTTTATGGGGTACGAACCACAGCCCCAAGTTCCTCTTACCATTAAAGTAAGCACTTTCAGGAGGTCATGCTGGATGGACAGAGAGTTACTGGATTTTGTGACTTCGGGGCATTTCTCACAAAAGCTAATCCACAAGTGGTTCGGCCAGAGGCAATACATGATGGACCAGGGATTGTTATTGAATAGGTTGGAGGACAAAGGAGGAATATCCCAAAGGTGACTGTAGATCTGAACTTTGGCTTTAGGGTCAAGCAATGTGTGGTTGGGGTGATGAGTTATCTGCCTGCAGATATTCTCCTAGGAAATGATGTGGGAGATCTACAATGTCGATTTGTGGGTGCAGGAAACACAGTTTGAGTGAAGAAGGACACAAAGGGAAGCTCGTCCTTTCAACCCTACCGCTGTACAAGTGACTATCTACAGCTTCTCCATCCAATACAAGCGTGGAAGCCAACACCAGAATGCTGATGGACTGTCCCGGCAAGAAAAATCATAGACTATCCACAGCTGAGCAACATTGACTTAAGTGAGATGGCCAGAGGTCTGTGTAGACCTCATGGCATACTCAGTTATTAAGAAGGAGGGAGAGGTTGTGATGGTGTGATATTGTGGGTTATGTACCATTTTGTGTACCATGTTTAGGTGTGGGTCACTGTCCATTATTTGTATTGCTTGTGTGTACATTGTATTGTCTGCAGGGTTATAACTCCTGAAGCGCTTCTGTCCCTAAGTATGGGGGAGGGGCCTACAATCCACCTAACGTCTTTGCTTACCTGGGGGATGAGGCAGTCTGTTTGAGAACTTCAAGAGTGAAGCAGGAAGATTGAACCTCTGAGGGAAAAGCTGTGGCTCCCCAAAGAAACCTGGACATTTATCACTTACTGAATTATATTCATATTTCTGGACTAATTTTACCCTCTGTATGGTGGATTATGTTATGGACCATTTGATTTGCTTGGAATAAATGCTCTTTGGATTGTACAGCCATCTCTCGCTCTGTTGATTGTGTAATATGGGAGAAGGACCCCGTCACAAGTACATAGGGTATTGTCTAATGTAAAAGATTATGTTAAAAACAGACATCACACTGATGTCACATACAGTTGAAACAAGATGTTTACATGCACTATCTAAAAAGACACATCTGCATGTTTTTTTCACTATCTGACATGACATCAGAATAAACCTTTCTCCTGTTTTAGGTCAATTAGAATTACCAAAATTATTTATATTCGCCAAATGCCAGAATAATGAGAGAGAGAGAGAGAATGTTTTAAGCCTTTTTTATATTACTTTTTGCAAAGTCAAAAGTTTACATACACTAGAGTACTATGCTCTTAAATAATATGAGACAGCACATATGATGATGTCATGTCTTTGGAAGCTTCTGATAGGTTTATTGGCAACATCAGAATTCATTTCACCTTAAACACACTGCTTATTTGTGTTGCATCATGAGAAAGTCAAAAGAAAACAGCCAAAATCTCAGGAGGAGAATTGTGGTCTTGCACAAGTCTGTTTCATCCTTGGGTGCAATTTCCAGATACTTGAAGGTGCATCATTCATCTATACAAACAATTATATGCAATTACAAACAAGATGGGAATATCCAGCCATTATAGCGCTCAGAAAGGAGAAGGATTTTGTGTACTAGAGATGAATGTGCTTTGGTCAGACAAAGCATATCAACCCAAGAACAAAAGCAAACTACCTTGTGAAGATGCTGACGGAAGCTGGTAAGATTTTGACATTAGCCACAGTGAAAGGAGTATTATATCAACATGGATTGAAAGATCCACTCTGCCAGGAAGAAGCCACTTCTCCAAAAGAAACATAAAAAAGCCAGATGAATGTTTTCAAATGCACACAGGAACATAGACCTTAATTTTTGGAGACATGTCCTGTGGTCTGATGAAACTAAAAATGAACTGTTTGGCCATAATGACCATCATTACGTTTCGAGAAAAAAAGAGATAAGCTTTGAAGCCTAATAACATCATCTCAACTGTGAAACACGGGGGAGGCAGCATCATGTTGTGGGGTTGTTTTGCTGCAAGAGGGACTAGTGGACTTTACGAAATAGATGGCATCATGAAGAAAGGAGATTATGTGGCAATACTGAAGGAACATATCAAGACATCAGCCAGGAACTTAAAGCTTGGGCAGAAATGGGTCTTCCAAATGTACAATGACCTGAAGCATACTGCCAAACTGGTTACAAAGTGCCTTAAGGACATCAAAGTCAATGTTTTGGAGTGGCCATCAAAAAGCCTTGATCTCAATCCTACTGAAAATTTATGGGCAAAGTAGGAAAGGCAGATGTGAGCAATACGACCTACAAACTTGGCTCAGTTACACCAGTTCTGTCAGGAGGAATGGGCCCAAATTCCTACCATTATGAGAAGCGTGTGGAAGGATATCCAAAACATTTGACCCAAGTCATACAGTTTAAGGGCAATGGTACTAAATAGTAATGAAGTGTATGTAAACTTTTGACTTGGCAGAAAGTAATAAAAATACCTTAAAACATTCTCTCTCTGTCTCATTATTCTGGCATTTGGCAAATATAAATAATTTTGGTTCCTAATTGACCTAAACTGAAAAGGTTTATTCTGATTTCATGTCAGATAGTGAGGAAAAACTAGCAGATGTGTCTTTATAGAGAGCGGAGGAAAACTTCTGGTTTCATCTGGAGATGTCACAATAATGTCACACATACTTCACACGGATAACACCGGACATCACACGCATGTCACACAGATGCTACACGGATGTCACACAGACATCACACTGATAGCACCGGACATCACATGGATGTCACATGTACGTCACACAGATAGCACTGGACATCACATTGATGTCACATGTACGTCACACAGATAGCACTGGACATCACATGGATGTCACATGGACATCACATAGGTAGCACTGGACGTCACAAGGAATTCATACTGATGTCACATAGATGTCACACAGAGGCTAGTCGAGGGATAAAAATGTACTTCCATGACATACGGAATGACACTCGCATCTCACTCCAAGATGTTTTTGGGAGCAACAACAATGCCATAATTCACACACAGATGTGACTAAACCCTTAACACTGATTATCCTTCTATGCCTCACTCATTGACTATTATGCTATCATGTGGGTCTTACAAAGTTTAATTAGGTTTCAATAGTTGCACAGCATTATGGCATGCGTTCATTTTTGTACAAGTTTGGATTTTAAAAGATGGTGACCATACCAAGTGTACCATGAGAAAAGGTGATCTTACCTCCTGAAATATATTGTTTTTTGACTGTTTTTATACTTTTTTCTTTCATATGCTATTATTGGTGAATAAAAAACAATCTGCTTTTAACGAATATTGGTAATATTTAAAGTGGACATTTCACAACATTTTTCATGTTGAACTGGACTCAAAATAAAATAGGTGCCTCAGAGCAGCATAAAATGTTGGGGTTTCTTATTTTTTCTCTTTGTTGCAGAGATATTACCAATCAAAGTATTTGACACCTAAGCAATTAATCTTTTTGAAATCCAAGTGGGCATTACCAGAGAGATTTTACGTTTTTGTTTTTTTTTACTTCTTCCTCTTTCTGATGCTAATATCTTCCCAACAGAGAGGTGAAATGAAAAAAATAAAACCTCTTTCTCTACTATATAGTGCCTATTACATCATGTGTCCAGTTCAACATGTAAATTTGGGTGAAATGTCCTCTTTAATCCAATATATGCTTTTTAAATAGACCTTATTTTTAAATTAAAGGAATCCCTTAGATCCCAAAATATGTGACACAATATCATTAGTGTTTGTCATGGTCCCTTCTCATGGTCATCATCATGGCAGCTCTGCAGTACCTCTAGGGTGGAAGCTTGAACGCCCTTACTACTTATTCACTCAGTTTCTAGGTTACAGTACCTCACACTCGGGCAACTGTCTCTGGCTGCCTCTCACTTTGGGTTTCAGCATTTAGCCATTTTTTGTATGGCAATCCTGACAGTCTGAATAAACTGATTTCCTCTAATTTTAGATTTTGTGGCAACTGAACTTTGTTATTTTAGCACAAATGTTTTACACTCACAGGAATAAGTCTCTCATCTCTCTGGTAGCACCACTCCCTATCTCTCTGTAAGGCCGGAGCCACACTTGCGCGAGTTGCAATCGAGGCACTCGCAAGTCTCGAATTGCATCACCCGGCATGGCCTGACACTCTCCGGACAGGAGTGTATCAACTACATAGAGATACATGCAGCTGATCCTCTCATGTCAGGAGAATATGCAGCCGTAATAGTGTGCGGAGGTGGGGCATAACAGGGGCATGGTGACCTGCGCCCATCAAATTTATTATGAGTGGTGATGTCTGGTACTCTACAGACTTTCACCAGGTACTGGACTAAGAGTCGTGATACACTAAGAAGCGTGCAAACACTGTTTTTCAGTAGTACTATACATAAAAAAGTACCAAATATATTTGGTATCTCTGTAATCTTCAGGTTTTGCAGAAAAAAGATAGCATGTTATACATGCTGCACGCTGAACACTGCAAGATTTGTAATGCTACAATTAATGACAGAATTGCTGTTTTGTACTCATTTCCCCACAGAAACAGTTTATAAATACTATAGTTAAGTCATATGCACTCCAAAAAGTTGCCATTAAAAAATCCTGAGAAAACACAATCCGCCACATAGCTCTGTTGACAGAAAAATAAAACATTATGACTCCTGGAATAGGGTGAACAAAGAGCGAAATATGGCTTGTCCTTAAAAGGGTTGTCCACTGCTTAGACAACCTCTTCTGATTCCACATTTCCCCCAGGTACAATAAAAAAGCCTACACTCACCTTCTCGGCCTTCACAGTTCCAGTGGTGCTGAAGTTCGCTTTGCCGAGGCTTACAGAATGTTGTGATATCACGCGAGCCCCTTGTCCAGTCAGTGTCATTCTACTGTTTCCTTGCCTTTGGTCAAACGAGTTAATCAAGAGGAAGTAAGCGCTGCGTCTGCCGCTCACTTCCTGTTGATTGCCCCTGTGACCAAAGGTGGGAAGACAGAAACCGGCACTGGTTGTACGTGGGGCTCACATGAAATCACAATGTCACATGAGCCCCCACACCGCTGAAACTGCGATGGTACGGGAGAGGAGTATACGCTTTATTATTTTACCTGGGGTAAACATGTGAAATCAGAATGGTGGTCCTAGTAGTGGACAACCCTTTTAAAAGGTGAAAATGACCTACCAAAATTTTTAAAAAGTTGTCAATTTTGTTTGTTGTATTTCTGGTGTAAAAGAAATATTCTAGTCATAAAATTATCAATTAGTTACCATGATATTAATTCTATTTTATGCAACATTTGAAGATGTTACACGCCCATTGCTACCTGTAGTTTAGCAGAAAGTCTATTTGTCTGTTACCCAAGCATTTTGTTGGATGTAAATAGTTATATTAATCTGACCCAAAACTATTTACTTTTTTTATTATTAGTAAGTTATAGTTTTTGAACTACATTTCAATCTGGGACTTTAAGGAGACTTGTTTTTAGGAAGAGCGTCAGTGTGACAGAAGAGTGGTCTGTTTCCTGTAAACACGTCTGCCTGTTGTAGCCTGTCTCTCTGTTATCCTTCCTCTTCTACTGTTATGTGTTCAATTGTTACAGAAATGAGACAAAGGGTCATCTCTGCTTATTGCAGCTCTCACACAGTGCAAGTTAAGGATGTCTCAGAACAACAGTGACATATCTAAGCAGTAATTGGATATGTAAATATTTGGTTTAAGAAACGGTGTAAGGTTATGGTGAGGGAACTGTCTTAAAGGAAATATTTTTAAATAAAAGCACTCGATAAGACTGTCTGCTTTCTCCAACATCCAAAACACAAGCCTGCATGGTATATAAACACTTATGAATGGACTAATTTTTGTCATCTCAATCTGTGGTGTACAGTAAGAGAACACTAAAACTTCAAACTTTATAATGGTATATTGTGGTGATTGATGACAATGGGATAGACAGATGTTAATTATTTTTTAGAATTATTTTTAATTGGTATCACACATTAAGAAAAATATAAAGAGTTAGCCTTACATCCCATAAACTTCCTCCATACACACACACACACAAACCTTTTTCTTTCCACAAGGCCATAAAAACATTTTTTTGAAACAATTACCAAAACCGGTGGTTGATATTTGGTTGACAATGATTAATCTCTACACGCCGACATCTCGTTATGATGAAAACTTGTTGTTTTCTCTTCTATTGTGTCAGTGAAGGAACTTGCTCAGATAGCCAAATACTTTACAGTTATGGCGATTAGTGATGAGCGAGTATGCTTGTTACTACTCGGTACTCGCACGAGTATCACTGTACTCGGGCTACTCGGCGGGGACCGAGTAATCTCGCGATACTCGTGCTGCACTCGTGGTCTTCATCCCTGCATGTTGGCGCACTTTTGAGAGCCAGCCCTCATGCAGGGATTGGCTGGCAGACCACTGCAATGCCACAGCCCTGTTAGTTGTGGAATTGCAGTGATTGGCCGGCCCGCACAGCGTGACCGAGCCTTTATACCGGCGGGCGCGCTGTGCTCTGCTCACAGCCATCCAGACAGTCAGTGCAGGGAGAGTGTCGCTGCTTCAGGGAAAGGTTTGCGGCCCTTTATAGCTATTTCCGTAGCAGGGCTGCAAACAGTGTGACCAGAAGTCCTTCTCAGGACTATTCTAGTTGTATACAGGCAGGCAGGGTATAGCCAGGTCGGAGTACAGTAGCAGAGTCCTTCTCAGGACTATTGTTGCTATATACAGGCAGGGTATAGCCAGGTCGGAATACAGGCTAGTGACCAGAAGAGTCCTTGTCAGGACTATTGTAGCAGTATACAGGCAGGCAGGCAGGGTATATAGCCATTCCTAGTGGTGACCGTATACCAGCCTTCATCATATCTGGGGCTGGTGTACACAGTCTAAAACAGTCCAGATAGTGTCAGACTTCTCAGTAATTTTTGCTCCTAAAAACCTGTTAGGTTCTTAGTGCGTCCGTGCTTGAATTTAAAAACCGCACGTGTGTGCCTGTTGGTGGCAGCGTACAGGTGCACTTGTGCGCGTTTTTCACAAACTATTATATAACGCACAAGTGTAGTGTATAATACACGTCAGTCAGCAGTGGCTGATAGTGTCAGACTTCTCAGTAATTTTTGCTCCTAAAAACCTGTTAGGTTCTTAGTGCGTCCGTGCTTGCATTTAAAAACCGCACGTGTGTGCCTGTCGGTGGCAGTGTACAGGTGCACTTGTGCGCGTTTTTCACAAACTATTATATAACGCACAAGTGTAGTGTATAATACACGTCAGTCAGCAGTGGCTGATAGTGTCAGACTTCTCAGTAATTTTTGCTCCTAAAAACCTGTTAGGTTCTTAGTGCGTCCGTGCTTGCATTTAAAAACCGCACGTGTGTGCCTGTCGGTGGCAGTGTACAGGTGCACTTGTGCGCGTTTTTCACAAACTATTATATAACGCACAAGTGTAGTGTATAATACACGTCAGTCAGCAGTGGCTGATAGTGTCAGACTTCTCAGTAATTTTTGCTCCTAAAAACCTGTTAGGTTCTTAGTGCGTCCATGCTTGCATTTAAAAACCGCACGTGTGTGCCTGTCGGTGGCAGCGTACAGGTGCACTTGTGCGCGTTTTTCACAAACTATTATATAACGCACAAGTGTAGTGTATAATACACGTCAGTCAGCAGTGGCTGATAGTGTCAGACTTCTCAGTAATTTTTGCTCCTAAAAACCTGTTAGGTTCTTAGTGCGTCCGTGCTTGCATTTAAAAACCGCACGTGTGTGCCTGTCGGTGGCAGCGTACAGGTGCACTTGTGCGCGTTTTTCACAAACTATTATATAACGCACAAGTGTAGTGTATAATACACGTCAGTCAGCAGTGGCTGATAGTGTCAGACTTCTCAGTAATTTTTGCTCCTAAAAACCTGTTAGGTTCTTAGTGCGTCCGTGCTTGCATTTAAAAACTGCACGTGTGTGCCTGTCGGTGGCAGTGTACAGGGGCACTTGTGCGCGTTTTTCACAAACTATTATATAACGCACAAGTGTAGTGTATAATACACGTCAGTCAGCAGTGGCTGATACTGTCAGACTTCTCAGTAATTTTTGCTCCTAAAAACCTGTTAGGTCCTTAGTGCGTCCGTGCTTGCATTTAAAAACCGCACGTGTGTGCCTGTCGATTGCAGCGTACAGGTGCACTTCTGTGCGTTTTTCACAAACTATTATATAACGCACAAGTCTAGTGAATACACGTCAGCACAGCATTGCAAAATGCGCAAGGGCTTTGGCAAGGAACAAGGAAGTGGACGTGATGGTGGTGCAGGCAGAGGCCGAGGTCGTGGGCAAGCTCTAATTTCGCCACAACAAAGGGCCACATCTAGTTGCTCGCACGTCCTGTCCCAAATTCTTGGGGACCGCAGCAGTACACCGCTCTTGAACCAAGACCAGTGTCAACAGGTTGTTAGTTGGATAGCGGATAATACTTCCAGTCAGATTGGCACCACCACAAACACTCTGTCTTCCACACGGTCAAGTGTCAGTAGCCGTGATACTGCACCGCACATTTCAGAACCTGATCCTCCTTCCTACCACAAGGCTGAGTACACGTCCTCGGACATTAATGATCCCACACTTGGACACTCGGAAGAGCTGGTCACGTTTCAATTCGCACATTCTGGCCTCTCGCCAGCTCATGTTGAAATGGGTCATGAGGAGATCGTATGTACAGATGCCCAAATATTTGAGCAGCCACGTTCTCACGAAGTTGGCAACGTGTCTCAACAAGGGGTGGACGATGATGAGACACAATTGTCAGGAAGTCAGGAGGAGGAGCAGGGTGCGGAAGAGGAAGACGACGTGGTGGATGATCCAGTAACTGACCCAACCTGGCAGGAGGATATGCAGAGCGAGGACAGCAGCGCACAGGGGGAGGGAGGCATAGAATCCCAACAGGCAGTAAGAAGCAGGGTGGTGGCTCCAGGCAGAAGTCAGGCAACCGTTCCCCGGAACAACAACACGACACAAGGTGCCTGTACAAATGTTAGGTCTTCCCGAGTCTGGCAGTTTTTTAAGTTGGCTCGAGATGATTCTAAAAAGGCCATTTGCAACACCTGCTGTGCCAGGGGTACCAAAACTAGCAGCCTGACCACCACCAGCATGATCAGGCACATGTCAGCCAAGCACCCGACTTTGTGGGAAGTACAACAGAGTCGAGGAGCAGTGCTTGCTGATGTCACTGCTACGTCTTCGCTGGTTGTGCATGCGAGCCAATCCCCTGTCCATGCTGCCTGCGAACAAGCCTCCTCCGGTCCTGCACCTGCAGTTGCCTACGCAGAAATAACACCATCATCAAGCACGTCCTTGTCCCAGCGCAGCGTTCAGTTATCCATTCAGCAAACATTTGAACGCAGGCGCAAATACACTGCCAACGCCCCAGTTCTAAATGCTAACATTTCGCGACTGCTTGCGCTGGAAATGTTGCCTTTTAGGCTGGTGGAGACAGAAGCATTCCGCGACCTGATGGCGGCAGCTGTCCCACGTTACTCGGTCCCCAGCCGTCACTATTTCTCCCGGTGTGCCGTCCCCGCGTTGCATAACCACGTGTCACAAAACATCACACGTGCCCTGAACAACGCTGTTTCACCCAAAGTCCACCTAACCACAGACACGTGGACAAGTGCTTGTGGGCAAGGCCGCTACATCTCGTTGACGGCACACTGGGTTAATATTGTGGAAGCTGGGACCCAGTCTGAGCGAGGGACGGAACACGTCCTTCCCACACCAAGGTTTGCAGGCCCTACCTCAGTCAGGGTTTCACCCACACTCTACAGCTCCGGAATGTCATGCTCTTCAGCCTCCTCCTCCTCCTGCGCATCCTCATCCACTTTACCCTCAACACCAGTCCCAAACTGGAAGCACTGCCTCGGCGAAGCGGCAACAGGCTGTGCTGAAGCTAATCTGCATAGGTGACAAACCCCACAATGCAGAAGAGGTGTGGACAGCTCTGAAACAGCAGGCAGATCACTGGCTAACACCTCTGAACCTAAAGCCAGGAAAGGTCGTGTGTGACAATGGCCGGAACCTGGTGGCGGCTTTGAGGCGAGGCCAGCTGACACATGTTCCATGCGTGGCCCATGTGCTCAACCTCGTGGTTCAGCGGTTTCTAAAGTCATACCCAGAGCTGTCTGATCTGCTGGTAAAAGTTCGCCGCCTGTCTGCACATTTTCGAAAGTCACCTACTGCTTCAGCCGGCCTTGCCGGCTTTAAGCGCCGTTTGCATCTTCCGGCTCACAGACTGGTGTGTGATGTCCCCACGCGTTGGAATTCAACTCTGCACATGTTGGTCAGGATATGTGAGCAGAAGAGGGCAGTTGTTGAGTACCTGCATCACCTAAGCCGTCGGGAAATGGGTCAAACTCCACACATAACACCTGAGGAGTGGAGATGGATGTCCGACCTATGTACCATCCTCCAAAACTTTGAGGACTCCACCAAGATGATGAGTGGTGATGACGCCATTATTAGCGTCACCATACCGCTACTCTGCCTTCTAAAACGGTCTCTGCTCAAAAACAAACATGATGCATTGCAGGCGGAGCGCGATGAGTTGCAGCAAGAAACAGTAGTGGGTGTGGGTGATAACACACAGCCCAGCCTCGTCTCATCACAACGTGCAGTGGAGGACTATGACGAGGAGGAGGGTGAAGACATGGAGCAACTCTCCGGCCAAATTGAGGATATGACATGCACACCAGTCATATCCTCGGTTCAGCGTGGCTGGCCAGAGGACAGGGTAGATGAGGATGAGGAGGAGGAGGACAGCATGTTCAGTCATCGTGTTGGTCAGGCTACTGAAGTCCTGGCTATTAAAAGTCTGGCGCACATGGCTGACTTTATGGTAAGCTGCCTGTCTCGTGACCCTCGCGTTAAGAACATCTTGGCCGACAATCATTACTGGTTGGTAACACTGTTAGACCCACGCTACAAGGAGAACTTTATGTCTCTTATTCCCGAGGCGGAGAGGTCAACCAAAATGCAGCAGTTCTGGAAGGCCATAGTCACGGAAGTAGGCAAAGCATTCCCCTCACAAAACGCTAGCGGCATAGGTCAGGAATCAGTGGACAACCAAGGCGTACAGCCGAGAGAGGCACAAGTCCAATCCGCCAGAGGTAGGGGAACAGTCTTTAAGATGTGGGACAGTTTTCTCAGCCCCTCACGTACCACAGCCCCTGAGGTGCGGGGTAGTGCCACAAGAAATCCTAAGTTTGCCCAGATGCTCAAGGAGTACCTTGCAGATCGAACAACTGTACTCCGACATTCCTCTGTGCCTTACAATTATTGGGTATCCAAGGTGGACACGTGGCATGAATTGGCTCTCTACGCCTTGGAAGTCCTGGCCTGCCCTGCCGCTAGCGTTTTGTCAGAGCGTGTTTTTAGTGCCGCAGGTGGAATCATTACAGATAAACGCACCCGCCTGTCAACTGAAAATGCTGACAGGCTGACTCTGATCAAGATGAACAAGGGTTGGATTGGGCCAGACTTCACCACACCACCAGCAAATGAGAGCGGAATTTAAAGTTTGTAACGGGAATTTGCCATGTACCTCCACTCACCCATGGGTACACACTTCTGGACTTTGGATAATCGCTGGACTGCTCCTTCTCCTCCTCATGCGCCACCATGATGACCGTTACAATAGTTAGGCCTTTGTTTCAGGTATACCCCCAGTGGTAAATTTTTTCGCCCATTCTTTGCAGAATGGACATTACAACGACAGGAGACCCGCTCCTTTGCAATGGGAACAATGTTTTGAGGCCCTCATGCACGTCTCTATCCAGGGACAACGTGGAGCCTCCCAATTTTTGGCTGCCCTGCCTAAGGGCTATACTAGAATACACCCACTTCCTGACAATGGACACTTAATGTTTTGAGGCCCTCATGCACGTCTCTATCCAGGGACAACGTGGAGCCTCCCAATTTTTGGCTGCCCTGCCTAAGGGCTATACTATAATACACCCACTTCCTGACAATGGACACTTAATGTTTTGAGGCCCTCATGCACGTCTCTATCCAGGGACAACGTGGAGCCTCCCAATTTTTGGCTGCCCTGCCAAAGGGCTATACTACAATAGACCCACTTCCTTACAATGGGCACTTCAGGTTTACAGGCCATCATGCACGTCTCTATCCAGGGACAACGTGGAGCCTCCCAATTTTTGGCTGCCCTGCCTAAGGGCTATACTATAATACACCCACTTCCTGACAATGGACACTTAATGTTTTGAGGCCATCATGCACATCTCTATCCAGGGACAACGTGGAGCCTCCCAATTTTTGGCTGCCCTGCCAAAGGGCTATACTACAATAGACCCACTTCCTTACAATGGGCACTTCAGGTTTACAGGCCATCATGCACGTCTCTATCCAGGGACAACGTGGAGCCTCCCAATTTTTGGCTGCCCTGCCTAAGGGCTATACTACAATAGACCCACTTCCTTACAATGGGCACTTCAGGTTTACAGGCCATCATGCACGTCTCTATCCAGGGACAACGTGGAGCCTCCCAATTTTTGGCTGCCCTGCCTAAGGGCTATACTACAATAGACCCACTTCCTTACAATGGGCACTTCAGGTTTACAGGCCATCATGCATGTCTCTATCCAGGGACAACGTGGAGCCTCCCAATTTTTGGCTGCCCTGCCTAAGGGCTATACTACAATAGACCCACTTCCTTACAATGGGCACTTCAGGTTTACAGGCCATCATGCACGTCTCTATCCAGGGACAACGTGGAGCCTCCCAATTTTTGGCTGCCCTGCCTAAGGGCTATACTACAATAGACCCACTTCCTTACAATGGGCACTTCAGGTTTACAGGCCCTCATGCACGTCTGTATGCAGGGGCATTGGTGAACCTCATAATTTTGGACTGCCCTGGCAAAGGAAAATACTACAAAGACTCACTTCCTCAAAATGGGCACATTAGACTCAGAGGCCTTTATGTATGTCTCTTCTCAGGGACATCGGAGTGCCACACAATGTTTTACGTAAAATCTTTCATGTATTAATCTCAAAAAGTAACATACATTAGTTCTATCTCACTATTGGGTATGTGCCCTTAACATTTCCGCCATGAAAATTCATTTTGGTGTCATTTTTGAAGGTTTTCTGGTGAGTCCGTAAAAATGGCATAAAACGCGGACAAAATTGTTCACAGCTGTGACTTTTGAGTGATAAATGCTTCAAGGGGTCTTCCCCATGCTGTTGCCATGTCATTTGAGCACTCTTCTGAGACTTTTGTGACATTTTTAGGGTTTCTACATGCTGCCGGGGGTCATTTCACAAAAATACTCGGGTCTCCCATAGGATAACATTGGGCTCGGTGCTCGGGCCGAGTACACGAGTATCTTGGGATGCTCGGCCCGAGCCTCGAGCACCCGAGCTTTTTAGTACTCGCTCATCACTAATGGCGATGTCTCCTACATCCACACTTGACTGTATCTCTACAAAGTGCAAGGTTATAATGACTCAAAATATAAAAAATATTTAAAAATTTAATTAGTTAACTAATTTCCCTCTTGCTTAGGGTAAGTTCACACAGTGCGTTTTTCGCGGCGTTTTTGCGCAGTTTTCGGGTGCGTTTTTGCTCAGAAAACTGCATGACTTTGCTTCCCCAGCAAAGTCTATGGGTTTTCATTTTTGCTGTCTGCAGACAGCGTTTTTTTTCAGCTGCGTTTTTGTGGTGCCACAAAAACGCAGCATGTCAATTATTCCCGCGTTTTTCACTGCGCTTTTCATCAATTGAGTGCAATGGGATGTTGAAAGACGCAATGAGAAACGCAAATAGGTGCTTTTTGGTGCGTTTCTAAGACCAAAAACGCAGCTATAAACGCAGGAGGTGGGTAGAAAAGTGACATGTACAGGAAGAGGATTCCTTCTGTCAGTAAACACAGAAGCGTGAATCCTCCCGGTACCGTCACCGCCGCTTCCACCTCCCATCCTGTGCATGTATGCTGCCGTGTGGCTCCATGTCTGGGCGGGAGGTGGAAGCGGCTGCAAAATCAAAAGTGAACAGTAAAAAAAAAAAAAGTCATACTTACCTGTCTGCAGACTCCCGGTGCCATGCCCGCTCCCATCTCCTCCCGGTACCGCCGCTACGGGTGTGTGCATTCTCCCCGGGTGCGTATGCCTGCAGGATGCAGGACCTGGCGATGGATCACCTGATGCAGTCACCTGACACGTCAGCTGATCGTAAGTCTCGCAAATATTTCAAAAGACTGACCCGCACATCCTACAAGTGTGTATAGGTGCCAGCTGAAAAAACCTAGCAAATACAAAATGGATACAGCCGCACACTAAATGCCATCAATGTATAAGGAAACTCTGGTACTGCATTACTGCTATATGAAAAAATGAGATTTTTAGTTTATGAATTGGCCAATGCATGTAAGCCCGGAAACCAAACGGCAAGGTAAATCTCAATATTCCGGGTCCCTAACTAAAATGCCACTATCTAGGTTAAAACCATCCATGTCTGGGCAGCTAGACTAAAAATCTAACTTGAAATGCCACTATCTGGACTAACCTCCATGTCTGGGCAACTAGGACTCCTGGTATAAGGATTATGAACACAGCCTGGTTTGTAGGGTGGAGTGCTCAGTCAGAAAAAAACTCACTGCAAATATTTCAAAAGACTGACCCGCACATCCTACACGTGTGTATAGGTGGCAGCTGAAAAAAACCTAGCAAATACAAAATGGATACAGCCGCATACTAAATGCCATCAATGTATAAGGAAACTGTTACAGTTGCTGTGGCTCTGGAGACTATCTTCGGATTTCTTGCTACTGCACATGTGCAAACGCTGGAGACTACAGCCTGCTTTACACGTTGCAATTAGTTGTACAATCGCATTTGCGATGTGACACGCCCAGGTTGCATACGGGATCTTATGAGATTGCACGTAGGTCGTTCATTCGCTGTCACACGCGCGTTAGTAGTCTATGTTAAATTGATCAATTTTGTGTGCGATCCTTTAGATCATGTGTTCTGTGACGTATGCATCGGGCACCTTTTTTTTTTTTTTTCTATTTATTGACTTGCCAAGCATGTGTAATGTGTAGGGATGCGTTTTTACTATGTCATCTGCCATTCAGCTCTGCTACATGGCCGCTAACAGCAGACACAGACAGCCATGTAGCAGAGCTGAATGGCAGATGACAGCAGACACAGAAAGAGCCGCACGATCAGAATGAACTCGGGTGAACTTCACCCGACTTCATTGTCATGCTGCGGCTCTGTCTGTGTCGCGCCCTGATTAGCGGTCACCTGTGAAGGGCTCACCGGTGACCGCTAAACTCCTGAGTAACTGAAGTGTCCCCCCCTCTCTCATATACTCACCGATCCCCGATCTCCGGCGCTGCACGGCATTCACACTGCTCCGGCGGCTTTTACTATTTTGAAAAAGCCGGCCGCCCATTAAACAATCTCGTATTCCCTGCTTTACTCGCCCACCGGCGCCTACGATTGGTTGCAGTGAGACACGCCCCCACGCTGAGTGACAGGTGTCACACTGCACCCAATCACAGCAGCCGGTGGGCGTGTCAGTACTGTGCAGTGAAGTAAATAATTAAATAATTAAAAAAAACGGCGTGCGGTCCCCCCCAATTTTAAAACCAGCCAGATAAAGCCATACGGCTGAAGGCTGGTATTCTCAGGATGGGGAGCTCCACGTTATGGGGAGCCCCCCAGCCTAACAATATCAGCCAACAGCCGCCCAGAATTGCTGCATACATTATATGCGACAGTTCTGGGACTGTACCCGGCTCTTCTCGATTTGCCCTGGTGCTTTGGCAAATTGGGGTAATAAGGAGTTAATGGCAGCCCATAGCTGCCAATAAGTCCTAGATTAATCATGTCAGGCGTCTATGAGACACCCTCCATGATTAATCTGTAAATTACAGTAAATAAACACACACACCCAAAAAAATCCTTTATTAGAAATAAAAAGCACAAACATATACCCTGGTTAACCACTTTAATCAGCCCCAAAAAGCCCTCCATGTCCGGCGTACTCCACTGTGCTCCAGCTTCGCTTCCAGCGCTGCTGCATGGAGGTGACCGGAGCTGCAGCAGACACAGCCGCTCCTGTCACCTCCACACAGCAACTGAAGACAGCCGTGCGATCAGCTGAGCTGTCACTGAGGTTACCCGCTGTCACTGGATCCAGCGGTGGCCGCGGGTAACCTCAGTGACAGCTCACCTGATCGCGCGGCTGTCTTCAGTTGCTGTGTGGAGGTGACAGGAGCGGCTTTGTCTGCTGCAGCTCCGGTCACCTCCATGCAGCAGCGCTGGAAGCGAAGCTGGAGCATCCTGGAGTACGCCGGACATGGAGGGCTTTTTTGGGCTGATTAAAGTGGTTAACCAGGGTATATGTTTGTGCTTTTTATTTCTAATAAAGGATTTTTTTGGGTGGGTGTGTTTATTTACTGTAATTTACAGATTAATCATGGAAGGTGTCTCATAGACGCCTGGCATGATTAATCTAGGACTTATTGGCAGCTATGGGCTGCCATTAACTCCTTATTACCCCGATTTGCCAAAGCACCAGGGCAAATCGAGAAGAGCCGGGTACAGTCCCAGAACTGTCGCATATAATGTATGCAGCAATTCTGGGCGGCTGTTGGCTGATATTGTTAGGCTGGGGGGCTCCCCATAACGTGGAGCTCCCCATCCTGAGAATACCAGCCTTCAGCCGTATGGCTTTATCTGGCTGGTTTTAAAATTGGGGGGGACCGCACGCCGTTTTTTTTAATTATTTCATTATTTATTTCACTGCACAGTATAGACACGCCCACCGGCTCCTGTGATTGGGTGCAGTGTGACACCTGTCCCTCAGCGTGGGGGCGTGTCTCACTGTAACCAATCATAGGCGTCGGTGGGCGGTGAAAGCAGGGAATACGAGATTGTTTAATGGGCGGCCGGCTTATTCAAAATAGTAAAAGCCGCCGGAGCAGTGTGAATGCCGTGCAGCGCCGGGCCGGGGATCGGTGAGTATGAGAGAGGGGGTAAGAGGGATAGACTGACATGGACAGAGAGTGAGGGACAGAGATAGTGACCGACTGACAGAGATTACTGAATGACAGACATTGTGAGGCGCTTCAGAACGCAGCTTTTCAGCTGCGCTCTGAAGCGGACCTTTTTTAAGCTGCGGTGCAGAGCGCACACCTGCGCACATAGCATCAGACACCAAAATCGTATGAGGGATGTCACACGTTACAATTGACTAGGTTCGTGCAACAAAACGCTCAATTCTAGAGAAAGATACGATGTGTTTGCGATCAACGGTTTTGCGTTCAATCATGATCGCACGTAGATGTCACACGCAGATACCTCACAAACGATGCCGGATGTGCGTCACTTACAACTTGACCCCAACGACGGATTGTGAGATATATTGAAGCGTCTGTTGGGGGCTTACGTCCTATCTTGGAGCCATTGCACATGTGTGGGTGACATCATCGCTGACACGAGGTCACATGTCTCTGACACCTTCTAAGCTCATTGGCCGCTGGTCATGTGCTTGTGACACGTGGTCACATGTCTATGACACCTTCTATGCCGATTGGTCGCTGGTCATGTGCTTGTGACGCTTTGCTCGGTGATAGGCCAGCGTGACGTCATTCCTGTCGTTCTGGCAGCGGATTGGCTCTGGTGTCCTCCATCTTGGATGAGGCACAAAGTCTATATAAGACCCTGACGCACGCCGCCCGGCGCTCAGTCCTCTTGGTTCATGCATGAGGGTAGACGCCCTGTGCACGTCCCTCTAGGCATCTCTCTGTCTATGTTAGGTGAGCGCTACCAGCAGGGTAGCGTTCTTATACCTTACAGCTTCGGCTGGAGTCCGTATCCTTACCTCTTAGTGGAGCGGACATAGGCAGGTGCCTGAGGCACATGGTCCGGCTGGGCCTTGTGATTCTACTCGTAGGTGGACGTTGCCGCTAGGGTAACGTTCCTTATACTGCGTCTGGCAGTTGTTCGTATCCTCGCACACTAGGGGAGCGAACAGAGGTAGGAGCTTTGTGCGGCTTACGCTGCTGTCCGTCTCTCTTGCACCACTAGAAGAGCGGACCTAGGTAGGTGCCATATCTAGTGGTTCGTGTCCTCGCACACTAGTGGAGCGAACGCAGGTAGGAGCTTTGTGCGGCTTATGCTGCTGTCCGTCTCCTGGAACCACTAGAGGAACGGACCTAGGTAGGTGCCATTTCACACTCACTGCTTTTGTCTCTGTGATCATTAACAGAGATCATTCCACACACCCTCCAAGTAAGGGAGGAATTGCCTTATTTACTAATTATTTTCCTTTGTGAGTTTAACTGAGGTATTGCACTCTGCCATAGTCTGCAGCAGAGTCTTTGCACGGTGGACCCTGACTGTCTGATATTCCTTTAGGTTTTATTATCAGACAGCCCCCCGTAACATTAGGACTGAGCCAAGGGTCTGGCAGTTATGGCAGAATATCAGCAGTTACACCGTTACATACAAGTACTTGAGTCGCGGCTCAAGAGTATAGAGGATAAACCTCAGACCATGGTGACATCTGCACATGATCCTCAACTTGCTCTGCCAAACAGATATTCTGGTGATGCCAGATCATGTCGTGGTTTCATTAGTCAGTGTCAGATACACCTAGAGGTCAACTCTTCTCGCTTCTCTACGGAGAGGTCCAGAGTAGGCTTTATCATCTCCTTACTTCAGGACAAAGCCTTAGAATGGGCGACTCCCCTAATGGAGCGCTCTGATGTGGTTACTCTGAGACATCAAGACTTTCTTGATGCTCTTAAGGCGGTATTCATGGGTCCGCAGGTTACCCATGATGCGGCCCTGAGACTGTTAGATCTATCTCAGGGTTCGTTATCCACTAGTTCTTATGCCTTTGCTTTTAGAACTCTGGTGGCAGAACTAGATTGGCCAGAGAAGGTGTTGATTCCTATCTTCTGGAGAGGGTTGGCAGGCTATGTCAAGGATGCTCTTGCTACTCGTGAGGTCCCTGCTTCTCTGGAGGACTTGATCACAGTAGCAACGAGGATCGACGTACGCCATAGGGAACGTAGACTCGAGGTCTCTTCCTCACGCCCTAAGCATCGGGCTATTCCAGTTGTTGAGGGTCAACTACCATCTTCCTCAGCATCTGAACCATCTCCCACTCCTATGGAGTTAGGTCATACGTCCTCCAGACTACGCAAGTCTGGTCCTCCTATATGTTACGTATGTTGTCAGGCTGGGCACTATGCCAACAAGTATCCTAGCCGTCAGGGAAACTCCCAGGCCTAGTAACCATTAGAGGGGGGTTACTAGAGACGCCTTCCGCACCCTCTAAGTGTAGTATCCCAGGTCAGCTCTCATTCTCTGAGAATACATGGCCTATTATGGCTTTCGTGACGGGACTTTTGTGTCTTCAGGATTTGTAAAGAGACACAATATTCCCTCTATCATGTTAGAGGCGCCTATCCCTGTCCGTGTTGTTAATGGGACTATGTTGTCTGACTCCATTACATTGAGGACAGTTCCCTTGTGCCTTTCCCTGTCTCAGGGTCACATAGAGGAGATTTATTTTCTTGTTTTGCCTGAGGGTATAGACGACGTACTTCTGGGTCTCCCATGGCTTCGGACTCATGGTCCTCTAATTGACTGGGAGTCCGACAGCATTATTAGTTGGGGTTCGAAATATCAATCCCGATGTCTTCCCTTACCACCTAAGGTCGTTGCGGTTGCATCAACTGATCTCTCTCCCATACCTACACCCTATTTGGATTTCGCTGACGTGTTCTCCAAACAGGGTGCTGAGGTTCTTCCACCCCATAGGCCATATGACTGCGCCATAGACCTTATCCCAGGTTCAGTTCCACCTAAGGGCAGGGTTTACCCTCTGTCAATACCTGAGTCAGAGGCCATGTCGACCTATATAAGAGAGAGTTTAGAGAAGGGGTTCATTCGGAAGTCTGTCTCTCCCGCGGGAGCTGGGTTTTTCTTTGTTCGGAAGAAAGAGGGTGATTTGCGTCCCTGCATAGATTACAGGGGTCTCAACGCAATCACAATAAAGAACAAATACCCGTTACCTTTAATTTCGGAGCTCTTTGACAGACTGAGGGGAGCTCAGGTTTTTACGAAGTTGGATCTGCGGGGTGCGTATAACTTGGTACGAATTCGAGAGGGTGACGAATGGAAGACCGCTTTTAACACCCGAGACGGTCACTATGAATACCTCGTCATGCCTTTTGGTTTATGTAATGCACCCGCAGTATTTCAGGACTTCGTAAACGATGTGTTCAGGGATTTACTGTTATCCTCCGTCGTGGTGTATCTGGACGACATCCTGATTTTTTCTCCTGATCTGGAGACTCATCGTCAGGATGTCGTTCATGTCCTTTCCCGTTTAAGGGAGCACTCATTGTTTGCTAAACTCGAAAAATGTGTATTCGAGCAGTCATCCTTGTCTTTTTTGGGTTACATTATCTCACAAGAGGGTCTGGCTATGGATCCTGAAAAGCTCTCTGCTGTCCTGGAATGGTCCGAACCTCATTCCTTGAAGGCGGTGCAACGCTTCATAGGATTCATAAATTATTACAGGCAGTTCATACCCCATTTCTCTACTTTGGTGGCCCCTTTGGTGGCCTTGACTAAGAAAGGTGCTAATCCAAAAGTCTGGTCTACTGAAACATCCCAGGCTTTTGAGGCAGTAAATAAACACTTTCAACTGCTCCCGTTCTTCAAAGACCCGATGAGAATAAGCCCTTCCTCTTGGAGGTTGATGCCTCTTCAGTGGGTGCTGGTGCGGTCTTGTATCAAAAGAACGGTGCAGGTAGAAAAAGGCCGTGTTTCTTCTTTGCTAAAACCTTTTCACCGGCAGAGAGAAACTATACTATTGGGGATAGGGAACTGCTCGCCCTGAGACTAGCCTTGGAGGAGTAGCGTCACTTGCTGGAAGGAGCGAAACATCCTTTCCAGGTCTATACAGACCATAAGAATCTGACGTACTTACAAACCGCTCAGCGTCTGAATCCTCGCCAAGCCCGCTGGTCCTTGTTTTTCTCCCACTTTCACTTCTCCATCAACTATCTGTCTGGGAGTAAGAATAACAAGGCAGACGCCCTGTCTCGCTCTATGGTTTCTACCCAGGAAGAGATTGACGAACCTCGTCTTATTCTTCCCTCCAGGGTCTTTCATACGCTCTCCCCTGTGACGTTAGACCAAATTCCACCGGGCAAGACCTTTGTTCCGCCGGATCGACAGAATGATATACTGTCGTGGGCCCACACCTCAAAGGTGGGTGGGCATTTTGGTATTAGACGGACACGAGAGTTACTCGAGAGGTGGTATTGGTGGCCACACTTAGCCAGCCACGTCAAGAGATATGTCGGTTCCTGCTACTCGTGTGCTCGCAACCGCCCGTTACGGCAGAGACCGGATGGGCTCTTGCATCCTTTACCAGTGCCAGATAGACCATGGGAGGTGGTAGGCATGGACTTTGTGGGTGATCTTCCGTGTTCACAGGGACATAGATTTGTGTGGGTCATTACGGACCATTTCTCCCGGATGGTTCATCTCGTACCGTTATTGAGAATCCCATCTTCCAGGGTACTAGCCAAACTATTCCTCAAGCATGTCTTTAGGCTTCACGGGATGCCAGATCGTATCATTTGTGATAGAGGCCCGCAATTTGCTTCCCGTTTCTGGTGAGATCTTTGTAGCCTTCTGCAAATTGAGTTGAATCTCTCTTCGGCATACCATCCGGAGACCAATGGTTTGGTTGAGCGTACCAATCAATCCATGATTATATACCTTCGACACTTTGTTGCTGAGAACCACGACAACTGGTCCTCCCTCCTACCCTGGGCAGAATTTGTCCTTAACAATTCGCTGGCTGAGGCCACTGGGCAGACACCGTTCGTACTCAATAATGGGCAACACCCTAGGGTACCGGTACCGTTTCCCGCTGCTGCACCTCCTCCTCTTGTTGCCGACTGGGCAACTAATGCCAGAGAGGTTTGGGATCGGACTCAAGAGTCGATCCAAGCAGCTAAGGACCGTATGAAGACGGTGTCCGATCGGTTTCGTCGCCCGGCTCCTGTCTTTTCTCCAGGGGACTTTGTGTGGCTCTCTGCAAAACACGTGAAACTTAGAGTGAGCTCTGTCAAATTTGCTCCTCGCTTCCTGGGTCCTTATGAGGTTCTTCGACAGGTAAATCTTGTAGTCTACCAATTGAAGTTACCCGTCCATCTTAGGATCCATGACAAATTCCATGTTTCACTGCAAAAGCCGGCTATTTTACCTCACGCTCGTGAAGTGCACTCTCCTGCCTCTGATTCCTCTCGCTCTGGCTATGAGGTACGAGCCATAGTTGGTTCTAAGATAGTTAGAGGGCGCAGGTTTTTCTTGATAGATTGGGAGGGCTACGGCCCAGAACATCGCTCTTGGGAGCCTGAGGAGGCTGTCTATGCTCCCGACTTAGTTGCCGATTACCTGCGTCGCCGGGAGGGGGGCCCTTGAGGGGGAGGTACTGTTACAGTTGCTGTGGCTCTGGAGACTATCTTCGGATTTCTTGCTACTGTGCAAGCACATGTGCAAGCGCTGGAGACTAAGTCCTATCTTGGAGCCATTGCACATGTGCGGGTGACATCATCGCTGACACGAGGTCACATGTCTCTGACACCTTCTAAGCTGATTGGCCGCTGGTCATGTGCTTGTGACACGTGGTCACATGTCTCTGACACCTTCTATGCCGATTGGTCGCTGGTCATGTGCTTGTGACGCTTTGCTCGGTGATAGGCCAGCGTGACGTCATTCCTGTCGTTCTGGCAGCGGATTGGCTCTGGTGTCCTCCATCTTGGATGAGGCACAAAGTCTATATAAGACCCTGACGCACGCTGCCCGGCGCTCAGTCCTCTTGGTTCATGCATGAGGGTAGATGCCCTGTGCACGTCCCTCTAGGCATCTCTCTGTCTATGTTAGGTGAGCGCTACCAGCAGGGTAGCGTTCTTATACCTTACAGCTTCGGCTGGAGTCCGTATCCTTACCTCTTAGTGGAGCGGACATAGGCAGGTGCCTGAGGCACATGGTCCGGCTGGGCCTTGTGATTCTACTCATAGGTGGACGTTGCCGCTAGGGTAATGTTCCTTATACTGCGTCTGGCAGTTGTTCATATCCTCGCACACTAGGGGAGCGAACAGAGGTAGGAGCTTTGTGCGGCTTACGCTGCTGTCTGTCTCTCTTGCACCACTAGAAGAGCGGACCTAGGCAGGTGCCATATCTAGTGGTTCGTGTCCTCGCACACTAGTGGAGCGAACGCAGGTAGGAGCTTTGTGCGGCTTATGCTGCTGTCCGTCTCCTGGAACCACTAGAGGAACGGACCTAGGTAGGTGCCATTTCACACTCACTGCTTTTGTCTCTGTGATCATTAACAGAGATCATTCCACACACCCTCCAAGTAAGGGAGGAATTGCCTTATTTACTAATTATATTCCTCTGTGAGTTTAACAGAGGTATTGCACTCTGCCATAGTCTGCAGCAGAGTCTTTGCACGGTGGACCCTGACTGTCTGATATTCCTTTAGGTTTTATTATCAGACAGCCCCCCGTAAGAGAAACTCTGGTACTGCATTACTGCTATATGAAAAAAATGAGATTTTTAGTTTATGAATTGGCCAATGCATGTAAGCCCGGAAACCAAATGGCAAGGTAAATCTCAATATTCCGGGTCCCTTGGTGGCCTGGCCTGGTGGCCACTTCAGAACTTCCAGAGAATTGTTTCCATACATTTCTGGGGACTTCTTGAAATATATTTGGGATCATTGTCCTGCTGGAAGACCCATGACCTAGGACACAAACCAAGGTTTCTGACACTGGGCACTACATTGCAATCAAGAATCCTTTAGTAATCTTCAGACTTCATAATGCCTTACACACTGTCAATGCACACAGTACCAGGGGCAGTAAAACAACCCCAAAACATCTCTCAACCTCTACCACATTTGACTGTAGGTACTCTGTTCTTTTCTTTGTAGACCTACTTCCACTTTTGGTAAACAGTAGAATAGTACTTTACCAAAAAGCTCTATCTTGGTCTCATTTACTCACAAAAGACACTTTCCCAGGAGGATTTTGGCTTACTCACATATAATTTGGCAAACCGCACTCCACCTTTTTTATGTCTCTGTGTCAGCAATGGAGTCCTTTTTGGCCTCCTGCTGTAGCGTTTCGTTCCGTTCAAATGTCAACAGATAGTTTGCACTGACACTGATGCACTCGGAGCCTGCAGAACAGCTTGAATTTCTTTGGAACATGATTGGTGCTATTTATCCACTATCCAGAATATCCTGCGCTGCAACCTTTAATCAAGTTTTCTCTGCCATCCATGTCCAGAGAGATTAGCTACAGTGTCATGGGTTGTAAACTTCTTTATTATGTTGCGCAATGTGGACAAAGGAACAGAAAAATCTCTGGAAATGGACTTGAAACCTTGAGATTGTTGATATTTTTCAACAATTTTGGTTATCAAGTCCTTAGACAGTTCTCTTTCTGTTCTCCATGCTTAATGTGGCACATACAGACACACAATGCTGGCACACACAGACGCACAAAGATTGAATCAACTTTTCCCCTTCTTATCTGAGTTCAGGTGTGATTTTCATATCAACCACATCCATTACTTGCCACAGATGAGTTTGAACACATGCTTGAAACAAAGTTGTTTAACCACAATTTCGGAAAGTTGCACACACTTTTTTATCTGGCCCATTTTGGAAGGTTTGTGTGAAATTATGTCCAATTGCCTTTTTTCTTTGTTTTCTTTTTTTGTTGTCTCAATACACACAAAGAAAATAAACTTGTATAACAAAGCATATGTAATTGCAATAATTTTCTGGGAGAAATACTTAATTTTCTGGAACAATTTCAAGGGTGCCAACACTTTTGACCAAGACTGATCAAATAATTGTTCCAACTGCAAGCGATAAACTGGCAAGAATCAATTATTTAAGCATCTAACATATTAAAGGAATCTGTCAGCAGGTTTTTGCTACCTCATCTGAGAGCAGCATGATGTAGGTAACGAGATCCAATCCAACATTGTGTCACTTAGATTACTTAGTGCAATGGTTCTGACACAATCAGAATTTTTAGATTTAGCAATGCAGGAGAGCTGAAAGAGATATCCTCCTGCCGACATCAGGCTCTGTATAGAGATTACGCATTGACAGTGATGTGTGAATCACAGGAGGCGGCATGCCAGACTGCTGTGTGCAAGACTTTGTAGTCCAAGCAATGATAAGTCCTGTTGATTAAACAAACATAGCAAATAAATAACAGATCCAACTATGACAAGGCATGCATTCTTGAATTCTATGTTTTAATCCTTGCACCATGCTTTGTTTAAAATACATAGCAAAAACCTGTTGACAGATTCTCTTTAAGCTGTCCATAGGCACAATGATAACATTGTCATTGCTGTCATTGTAAACTATTAATTACTATATATGTCTATGTACATTAAAGAAGAAATATGGAAATGATACAACCCTAGGAATAATAAGTGATGCTTTTAAGCTCCACAGACATTTTCATTTAATGGTGGCTGCTTACATTGGCACCCACTTTTGACTAGCTAAATTCCCTTTTTTACTGCACCAGTTCAGCACTATTTTTAATTAACTTAGTCATAAAAGCAAAGATAACACTGGGGAACGCAATTTTTTAGGAGTTAGGTCAGACAACTGTTCTTAATTAATTTTTGGATGCTGAATCCAGAAATGATCTCAGTTTTTCTCTATCACGTCAAGTTTTTGAACTATAGGATTTTTGTCTTCTCAAAAATATGTAAACTACTGTACCTAAAAAGTGTTTTGTTTTTTTTAAATAGTACAAATATGAACAAAAAATGAAATATATAAGAAATAGGCATGACAAATATGTTTTTTTAACACTATCATGTTTTTTTTACAAAGGATATATATATATTATATATATGCAAGTATTTAAGGTAAAAATGTACATTTATAGCTTTTTCTGGAGTGTTTAACTTGAGGACAATCACGTTTGATGTTCCAGCAATAGTCAGCCATCATATGTACATCCCATCTATCCTGGTAACGGTCTTCCATAACCTTCAAATCTTGGTGAAATCGTTCACCTTGCTCATCGCTAACAGCACCAAGATTTTCCAGAAAGTTGGCAAGATGGCAATGCAGAAAATGTAGTTTAATACTCATGTTGCAACCAAGCGCTTTGTAGCTCTCCAATAGTTTCTGAACAATTTCTTTGTAATTACTTGCACGTGTATTTCCAAGAAAGTTCTTGATGACGTCTTTGAATGATAACCAAGCATTCTTCTCAAGATCTGACATAGTCCCGGTGAAATGTTCATCTTTGATGAGCTGTCGAATTTGTGGACCATCAAACACACCAGCCTTGATTTTTTCAATGGAGAGTCCAGGAAGTGCCAACATGATGTACTTAAAACAGTCACCGTCAGTTAGCAATGCTTTTACAAATTGCTTCATGAGACCTAGTTTTATGTGCAGAGGTGGGAATAGTATATTCTTCCTGTCAACAAGTGGCTGATGTAGAATGTTAGGATCTCCAGGTTTAAGACCAGATCTTGGAGGCCAATTCGACTTAACCCAATGCTTTTCTCGAGCTCTGCTATCCCACATACAGAGAAAGCAGGGATACTTTGTGTACCCACGTTGCTGACCAAGAAGGAAGCAAACCATTTTAAGGTCAACACAGATGATCCAATTGTGTGTGTCATATTTCAATAACTCAATAACTCTCTTTACATCTCCATGTTCTTCACGAAGAGAGACAGAATGCCCAATAGGGACTGCACCAAATAAATTGCCATTGTGTAGAAGGACACACTTAAGACTCCGCTTTGAGCTATCAATAAAGAGTCGCCATTCATTTGGATTGTACATTGAAATCCCGAATTCTTGTAGTAAACCAGGAATATTATGGCAAAAACAAAACCGCTGTGACACCGAAAGTACTGCAAAAATGTACTTTCTCTAGTACGAAAGTATGATACCTTCGCTCCTTGTTCAAGTAACTGTTTCTCATTCAGCCTTGATGCTAGTAATTCTGAAGCTTTTTTTGATAAGCCCAATTCACGTGCTAAATCATTTAACTCGTGCTGATCAAATCCCTTACGAACTGAATCCTTGTGAATTTCAAATTCTGCATCATTGCTGTCACTGTGTTCGTCAACATCACTCAGAACTTCTAGAGATGGTAGATGTTCGAAAACTGGCACTGGAATTTCAGCTGAATGAGGCATTGGTCTGATAGCTGACGGTAGATTTGGATAATCTATTTTACTTTTATTTTTCCTGTTAAATCCTGATGTTTTCACTAAACAGAAGTAACAGTCTGTGGAATGACTTTTTTGCTCTTTCCACACCATGGGGATACCAAATGCCAACTTTTCACGTGTTCCTTTGGTCCACATCCATAAACTCTCGACACACTGCTTGCACACTATGTGAGGGGCCCATGGCTTATCTTGATCACCGAGTTTTTCTTTAAAATATGCAAAATATGCTTGTTTGACAAATGCACTGATATTTGCCCTTTGAACTGGAATGGTGAAAACACCACAAATATAGCAGAAGGAGTCAGGGTTGTTTAGGCATTTACGACGAGAGGAAGGAGGAGCAGACATGATCTGAAACAAAGGAAATATGTACATAAGTAAATAAAACACTGAGATGGAAAATTAAAAGCTTTGAAAACTAACAAAGAAAAAAATCATAAAAGATATATAAATTACAACTAAGCGCCCAATGTAAAGAGAAAAGCTATCACAAATCCTATTTATTACTACTATGATACATTTTTTGTGTAAAGATATTGATAATTATGACGTATTGGGAGCAGCACACACCTCTCACCACACTGTCTCAGTTGTGACTACTCTTACAAGTTGCCACGTAGCTCTATATGAGTCGAATTGTACTCAGATAACAAGTCTTATTACAGAAATCAGTGCAATTGTGCTTCTATGGCAGGTAAGTTGAGGAGGAAAAACTTGACGTGATAGAAAAAAACTGACTACATTTTTGGAATCAGCATGCCAATTTTAGTATAAATCAGCTCTAAAACCTAACTCAACAGAATTTTTTTTTCAAATTGTTCCCCAGTGTAATAATTCTATTTTATGCCTATAAAAATCTACAAATACAGTAGTATATTTTGTATTTTGCAAATAAATATCTAAATAAAGAATTGGTTTGTGAATCATAATAATTCAAGATCAACGTGAAGTATATCTTAGACAATTACCCAAAATTGTACAGAAAAATAGCCTTCTAGTGGCATAGTTCCCATAAAAATCACCGCCAATATACAAGGATATAAGGAAATTCACAATGTAGTGTAGATGGGAGTTTTGTATTTTCATAGAGGCCGTCTAATTGAGGAGTTGATTATACATCTGTTATAATAATAACAGATAATAATTGGAGTACGTATAATTGAGCCAGCATAGTCCCATAATAATATGAACTAAGATTTAACTTATTCTTTTCTTTTATTTCCTATAGGTAGTCGGGAAGCAGCTTTTGTCTATGCAATTTCTTATGCTGGAGTGGTATATGCAATCACCCGAGCATGCAGTCAAGGAGAACTGAAGTCTTGCAGTTGTGACCCCAAAAAAAGAGGGCGCTCCAGAGATGATAGAGGGGAGTTCGACTGGGGAGGCTGCAGTGACAACATTGACTTTGGAATTGAATTTGCAAAGGATTTTGTGGATGCCAAGGAAAGAAGAGTTAGGGATGGCCAGGCATTGATGAACTTACACAATAACCGCTGTGGAAGGATGGTGAGTTTTCCGAGACTTAGCAAGGTATTTGTCAGAACTATGAAATTAATGCTTTACTGTCAGCATAAATCGTCCCCTACAATCATACCATCACATATGTTTAGGGAATTTATTTAGGTGTAAAACCAAAAATCCATCGAGCTAATTTCTCTCAGCTGACAAAATGTGGAAGGACAAGAAAAGACCTCCTCTTCCCTTTTTCCAGATGTCTTCCGATCTGGGACGAATGTCTAAACTTTTTCAGCTATTAATGCTATTTCGAAAAACCCCACTGGAGGTTGAGGCATAAATAATTTGTGCAATAAATACATTTCCATGCTGGGTAATTTATGGTCCTTCAGCTTAAAGAGAATAAATAGTTATGGTTTCAAAGCGAGTCATAAGATAACATTTTAAGAGGAAGGGGTTTATGGGAAACATTATTCTGCCAGATTTCCTAGGCCCATAATGTAGCATCATCTGCAAATTGGATATTTTAAATTCTTGACTCAGTTTAATAGTTTTGTCAAACCTTATGTCACAAATTATTTTTGGAGAAAAAAGGAACCATATTGTGCTAATAGGGTCATATATCAGGTTTACATAGATTAGTAGACCTGGATTGATCAGTTTACGACATTTGGAGCACTTAAGTATTCATTTAGTAAATACACGCCTCAGTAAAAAAAAGATCCATATTTCTAGAAGAGCTTGAAAAAATAAACCCTATTCCTGATTTTAGTTACATCATGAATCATTACACCATAGTGATTGTAAAAGCTTGTCTTATGTGTAGTGAGTGCTTATAAACCTTTTTATGGGATGCGCCAATCTAATTCCTGTCTTCTGTCTAACAGGCAGTAAAACGTTTCATGAAGCTTGAATGTAAGTGTCATGGGGTCAGTGGGTCATGCACATTAAGGACTTGTTGGAAGGCCATGTCAGATTTTCGGAAAACAGGGGACTTTCTTAGAAGGAAATACAATGGAGCAATCCAGGTAACCATGAATCAAAATGGGACTAACTTCACCGTCGCCAATCAGAAATTCAGAAAACCCACCAAAAAGGACCTTGTATATTTTGAGAATTCTCCCGATTATTGTGTGATGGACAAGTCTGCAGGTAAGACTCATTTTTCTTGTCATGGTAAGAAAAGATTTCACTAGCATGCTGTAAACACCCTCAGGCGTTCTGCTGTCCCAGTCAGAAGGTATCTTGCAAACCTCATCACTTTGATCTTCCTGCAGCCAAAACATGAAGTAATTAGATGCTTCCTCATGGTTAAATGTTATCAGGGAACAAGCTGCTTTGATATCTCAGATCTCTATCATTTTATTGGATATTTATCATTTTGCAGTTCTGTAAAATTAGTGTTCCTTAAACAATTAAGCTGCCACAAAAACAATCTTTCTTTGATGGTTGAGACATTACTTCACAAGATAGTATTGCACAAAATTATACCTTTTAGGAGGGAATGATGTTTTGTGCTCTAAAATCCTAAAATGGGCCACTGGCAAAATTTGAGGTTTAACTGTTTCAAGTATTTCTCGTTGCTGGCCATCTTTTACAACTTTAGATATTCAGAAATGGGCATTCTAACAAATGTCAATGGTATCATTCAGCAAAAGGATTGCAAGACCCTTATCCATTGATAGTCATATGCTATCAGACCAGAGCCCTGCAAACCTAATACTACTTGCCACATCCCTGGCACTTCTACCAATTAGTAGGCCGCTGTGACATCATGCGTCCTTCACATCCCATTGTAATGACATCATGGAAGACTACTAATTAGGAGAGGTAACGGAGATTATGCATATAGTCAGAGATTTAACCCCTTTATAACATCATCGTACATGGTGCAAGTCGGAAGAGGGTGTATAGAGAGGGCTCAAAGGAGTAAGCTGTGTGTTACCTGTGCTAACAATCACGGGTGGAGCGGATTGTTAATCTGTTAAATCCCACTGTGAGACTCTGACTGCGGGATTTAACATGCATCGGCAGGGGGGTGCACCATTTTAAGCACCTTTCGATTCACCCGTGATGTGGGTTGCTATGAGAGCAAGGATTGCTGAAGATCTCTGTGCTTGTCATAGCCTTGCTACTTTTAGAATCTGCCTGTGGCCGGGCTTCAAACAAGACAGTAGTTTTTACTATATACAGCAATCTTGTGGCATTCTGTATATAGCACAAGCGATCAGAACATTGCAGGTTATAGTCTCCTAAGGGGACTATTAAAAACAGTGAAAACTAAAAAACATTTTAAACTAATATGAAAAGAATAAAAGAATCATAAAAGCTCACATCGCTCCTTTAAAAATAAAGATAATAAAAAAAACGTAAAACTTTTCTTGTGCTGTAATAATAAGTGAGCGAAATGTCCTATCTATTCCAAAATGTTATCAATAAAAATGTTGTCTCGCCTTGCAAAAAATAAGCCATAACTCTATCAATGAAAAATGTAAAGCGTTACGGGTCTTTGAAAATGGCAACACAACCCCCCAAATTTATTTGGGTTTTTTTCAAGGCTATAGCGGTTCATAGAAGCTCGGCAGCAGAATAAAAGTATAGAGGATACAGGGGAAAAGGTGGATCAAATAAAATTGAATTTTAATATGTTAGTTATCGACCAGGTAAATGTCTCGTGTTATTTATTAATGGTAGACATAACGTCTATTTTACAAACTGAATGGGCATGTGAATTCCGTGGTCTAGAATTATCTGTCTGATAAAACTAAGCCAGTATGAGTGATCTTACCAAGTGAACTTGCAGAATTTCTTTTAAAAGTATGGAAGCTTCTATTAATGACACACAAAATCATTACGACACAAAAATAGATGATGAGGTCGAGGTTGCAATTGTTTCCTAACTTGGACAACAATATTCCACTCAACTGGACTGAGGTAATGATCGAATAAGTGAAGAAATTAATGACTTTGTAGGGGGCTTACAGAATAGAATTTCAAAATTTGCAGATGATACTAAACTCAACACAGAGGAGGATAATTTAATATTGCAGAGGGATTTGTGTAGGCTGGAGGCTTGGGCTTAGAAATGGGAATTGAATTTTAAGGCCTAAGACACACAGCATGAAAATTGGACCGAATGAAATGCGATAAAACCGCATTGTACTCGGACCAATATTAGCCTGTGTCAGCACCCATGAGCAATTATTTTCTTGGCCCCAATCGGACCGAGAAAACAATTGCAGCATGCTGATACTGTAATACGAGACTCTTTCTCTCGCACCCATTCAAGTCTATGGTATGAGAGAAAGATCGCACTGCACTTGCAGAACACCGGTGTACCGCGAGTGTAGGGCGAGAATGGCAATAGCCGGCTACGGAGGAGAGAGGGAGATAAATCCCTCCCTCTCCTCCTATATGCCGGCCCGCCCCTCCTCAGCCCTCCCTGGCCCGCCCCTCCTCAGTGCTGGCCAATCCCCCGCAGCTGAATTCCGATCGCATGATCAGACCTCAGTCGCAGTGACACTCGCATGACACTCAGCTCCCACTGTGCTGCCAGCGTGAGCCAAGTGTCATATGAGAATCGCATCAGTCACCGTGTGGCCCCGACCTAATGCAGGTAAATGTAAGGTCATCCACTTGGGCACTTGTGAGAAGGAAATGAAATGTATAACTATGTACTAAATGGTAGAAAAACTGAGTAAAACTGTCACTGAAGAAGACTTTGGCATATCGGAGGACAGCAAACTCAACTTTACTGACCAATGCCAGGAACCTGCTGCCAAGGCTAATAAAATAATGGGATACCTTAAGAGAGGCATAGAGCATAAATGTCACATGTGGTCACACTTAAGTGAGCTTTACACGCTACGAGATCGCTACAGCGATCTCGTTGTGTGTGACTCCTAGGAGCAATTTTGGATTGTTGCAAAAACGTCTAAAATCGCTCCTCGTTGACATGGGGGTCCTTTCCCAATTATCGCTGCTGTCGCTTGGGCGAAGTTGATCCTCGTCCCTGCAGCAGCACACATCGCTACGTGTGACACCTCAGGAACGAGGAACCTCTCCTTACCTGCCACACGCCAGCAATGAGGAAGGAAGAAGGTGGGCGGGATGTTCGTCCCGCTCATCTCCGCCCCTCTGCTTTGATTGGGCGGCCGCTTAGTGACGTCGCTGTGACGCCGAGCGAACCGCCCCCTTAGAAATGAGATGGTTCGCCGGTCACAATGACGTCGCCGAGCAGGTAAGTACGTGTGATGCTGCTGTAACGATAATGTTCGCTATGGCAGCGATCTTCACATATCGGCATAACGATAGGGGCGGGTGCTATCACGCTCGCCATCGCTAGCATCGGCTAGCAGTGTTGCAGTGTGTAAAGCCACCCTTAGGATACTGTGTACAATTTTGGGCTCTAGTGTATAAGAAGGATATAGTTGAATATTTGCAAAGAAGAGCAACCACAGTTATTAAGGGAATGGGTGAACTGCAAAACCAAGTGAAATTATCAAATTTGAGGTTATTAAGTTTGGAAAAATGTAAGCTTAGGAGTGATCTTATATCAATGTACAAATGTATGAAGGGACAGTAGAGGAGTCTTTTTTATAATCTTTTTTACAACTATGCCTGCAATGATTACAAGGGGCATCCTCTACGTCTAGAGGGAAAAAGGCGAATCTTTACTGTACAAGTAGGAGGACTAAGGAACTCTCTGCTGCATGGTATTATAATGGTTGATTTGCTGGAAAAGTTCAGGAAGGGCCTGGATGCCTTTTTTTGAAAAATATAATAATACAAGCTATGGGTACTAAATTCTGCGATGGGACATTGATCCAGATAATTAGTATGATTGCCATATGTGTTATCGGGAATTATTTTTTCCTGTACTATGAGGCAATCAGCATTTGCTTCATGGGGTTTTTGCCTTCCTCTAGTTCAACATGTCACTACCTGGCAATTTTCCATTTTTCGTTTTTTTTTTCTCCCCTTCTTCCAAGGGCCATAACTTTTTTATTTTTTCCATCAGTATAGCCATATGAGGGCTTGTTTTTTTGCTGGACGAGTTGTACTTTTGATCGATACAATTCATTCTGCCCTATGTTGTACTGGAAAACGGAAAAAAATTAAAATGTGGTGCAATTCCACAATTGTTTGGTGGTGCTTAATTACCATGTTCTCTATAAGGTAAAAATGACATGGCAATATGATTCCCCAGGTCAGTATATCTTTGTAGATACCAAATATGTATAACTTAATTTTTATTAAGGTAACCTGTCAGGTCCAATATGCACCCAGAACCATGAGCAGTCAGTTCTGGGTGCATATTGCTAATCCCTGCCTTACCGTCCCTGTATCTGGTAGCATAGATAAATAGATCTTTAGAAAAAGCAGTGCTTTTTTGCAGTGGTACGCGCCGGTACGGCGTACCGGAAAATCTGAAGAGCGCCTCTGGCTCGGTCCACATGGCTAATTTGTACACTATACAAATTAGCCATTTGGAGCGAAGGCACAAGCCAGAGGCTTCTCCAGGGGGCGCTGTCGGGCTGCCTGATGCAGTGGTGTGGAAGTCTGCCGGGTGGGAGCCGCTATTCTCTAAGCGTGGCTGTCATGCTGACAGCCGCACTCATAGAAAGTGCAGTGCGCGGCTCCCACTGCTCAATTGTCCTAGTATCTGTCAGACCCGAGGACAATTGAAGCAGTGACGCCGGCGCTGACTTCCAGGTCAGCACGACGGCTGTCATATGATCAGTTCAGCTGATCAGACTGCTGACCCGGAAGCCAGCGCCGCAGCGCAGAGGCGGCAGAGAAATGCTGAGAAGTGCTCCACTGTGGAGCTGAAGAAGACACGGACAGAGGAACATTATTGGGTAAGAGGGGAGAATTTGTGAAACAGTATGGGGGAGAGGGGGAGGAGGGAACTATTTGTGGACACACTATGGGGGGGAAGAGGCTGGGGGATGGAACCATCTGTGCACACACTATGGGGGGGACAGAGGTTGGGGAGGGGGCAATATGTATATACACAGTATGGATGGGGGAGGGAACTATCTGTGGACAGAGTATGGGGAGAGAGAAGATGAGGTTTCATGCATGGGGAGAGAAATGATGAGGGGTGATGTATGGGGAGAGAGAGGATGAGGTTTCATTCATGGGGAGAGAGGATGAGGGGTGATGTATGGGGAGAGAGAGGATGAGGTTTCATGCATGGGTAGAGAGGATGAGGGGTGATGTATGGAGAGAGAGAGGATGAGGGGTGATGCATGGGGAGAGAGAGGATGAGGTTTCATGCATGGGGACAGGATGAGGGGTGATGCATGGGGAGAGAGAGGATGAGGTTTTATGCATGGGGAGAGAAATGATGAGGGGTGATGTATGGGGAGAGAGAGGATGAGGTTTCATGTATGGGGAGGGAGAGGATGAGGTTTCATGTATGGGGAAAGAGAGGATGAGGTTTCATGCATGGGGAGAGAAATGATGAGGGATGATGTACGGGGAGAGAGAGGATGAGGTTTCATGTATGGGGACAGATGATGAGGGGTGATGTTTGGGGAGAGAGAGGATGAGGTTTCATGCATGGGGACAGAGAGGATAAGGGGTGATGCATGGGGACAGAGAGGATGAGGTTTCATGCATGGGGACAGAGAGGATGTGGAGCGAAGTGGAAGGAAATTTTGAGGACACAGAATAAAAAGTGACATGGTATGAGGAGCAAGTGGGCAGGATGGGGAGTGAGGTGGAAAAGTATATGGACACACAGGAGGTAGTGAGGAGACAGGAAGGGATGAGAAGAATGTGAGGGGCACAGAATAAAGACTGGTTAGTGGAGGGGGTGGTATGGAGAGGAGGCAGAATGGGAGGACAGTGTGAGGTTATAGCAAGGAGGGGGAGTGTGATGAGGGCACAGTATAAAGACGGTGCAGTATAAAGGGACACAATGTAAAAGACACTGTAAACAGTAGGCTCATTTTGGAAAGAGGGAATATGGAGGGCATGTACCATAAGAGGGACAGTATGGGTCATATTTTGTGCACAGAATACTGGGACCATTATTTATTCTGGGGCACTGCGTAGGGCAGATATTTTTAAGTAGAAGTATTATAATCATTCTGCTATTTTAGGGGCATCTTGTCGGGATGTGTTACAGAAGACCGGAGAAGATGGAAATCTGCAGAGACGAGATGTGAATGTGAAAAGTCATCATGGCGTCAGGACAAGATGAAGAATAGAAAGAAATGACTAGAGACAACATCATCTATAAGGTACATGAATGTAAATGTTTATTTGTGATACTGACTATGTCTTATCATTAGGCCTTGGTCCCACTTGCGCATTGTTTTTCATGTGAGCGCAATGGGACCCCCACTGATTAGCTGATTATGGTGCAGGTGTCCGGAAATGCTTATTTCTAGATCTGCTCCATCCTGTGATGGCGTCTGCGGCCGGGTACTGCACATCCGCCTCATTGATTTTAATAGGAGACTGCTGCCACTATCAGAAGACGGAGCAGATCCAGAACTGAGCACTTCTGGCCACCTGCCACCACCGGCACCTAGTATAGGGAATTGGCGGGGTTGCCAGGTGCCGGACCCTGACCAGTCAGACATTGGTGACCTATGGGTCATTAATGTTAAAGTAGTGGACAATCTTTTTAATAAAGTCTTGTGCCGTCTGACAAGTTAAGGGTTACTTTGTTTTTATTTATGTTGTTAGGAGCTTTAAAGCGGTTGTCCAAGTTTGTGATGAGTCTGCAGTCACTTCTTGTGTCACTCTGTGACTGCAGACTTCTGAATTCTCTCAGTGTGCACTCTGCCCGCTGTCAGGATTCTCTGGTGCCGGCGGTGAGAGTGGGAGGTTATGAAGCTGCAAGTATGCGATTTACATAGATGTGGTCACGTGCTGAACAGACATGCTCAATGAAAATGAATTGACTGAGGCTGGAACATCAAATCAGAATGTGGCCAGAAGTATACAAATCTCATACTTGTGCTCACATGATCGTCCACTCTCTCCACTGGCACCAGCACCCCCCGCCGCAGCCCCGCTACTCAATGTCGGCTGGCAGCGCGCCTGACAGCACCCCCAAAACACCCCCCCCGCTCCTCGCCTGAGAGATGCGTACCAGCAAATATTTGTTTACAAAAAAAGCACTGAGAAAAAGTATTTCTAAAGATCTTTTATCATATGCTAATGACCGAGGGGGCTAGTCCCAAGGGCGTTGCTTCTCTTGCTAGTCGGCCCCATTAGCATGTCCGCACACCTCTGTGGGTATACTAACATGCTAATGAATGTGCAGCATCAGAGGATGATCTCATTCACCTCTCCGGTGCCATCACTGCACGATGCTAGATTTCGTCTCAATGCGCATGACCCCGGACTTTTGGTCATGCACACTACTTCAGTTTGAAGCCAGGACAAGTACACCCGGCTTCATAGTGCGCATGACCGAAACTCTGGGGTCATGCGCACTGAGCTGAAATCCAGCATGTTAGTACGTCTACAGGGGCCCACAGGGCGTACTAACATGCTAAGGGGATTGACTAGCAAGGGAAGCAATGCCCTTGGGACTAGTCGCCCTTGCTCATTAGCATACGATAAAAGATCTTCAGAAATACTTTTTCTAAAGATCTCTTTATCTGTGCTACTAGATACAGGGGTGGTTAGGCAGGGATTAGCAATATTCACCCAGAACTACTCGTGGTTCTGTGCATATTGGACCTGACAGGTTCATTTTAAATGGTAAAAAAAAAAATTCTGAAATTTGTTAACAAACGAAATGCGCTTTTGTCAAGATTTTCTGAGACCCGTGGAGATCTAATTTTTTCGCAATCTGGGGCTCAGTGATGGCTAATTTTTTGCATCCTGACTGAGCTGCCATTTCTAATTATACCATTTTTGAATAGATCCGATGTATTGATCCCCTGTTACTGCATTTATTTCAGTTTTTGCGGTAACCAAAGAAATGTTATGATTTTTTTTCTCATTACACCCTTTGCCGATTAATTTATTTTATATTTTGATAGATCAGGCATTTCTGAATGCAGTAATACAAATATGTGGAATTTTTTTATTGTTTTATTTTTAATGGGACAGGAGGTGATTTGAACTTCTGGTTATTTTCATACTTTTAAAACTTTTTTTTTACACTTTTCCTTGTTTTTACCAGTCCCCCTAGGGAACTTGAAGCCTGCACTGTCAAATAGCTTATGCTGTTCAAAGCAATGCTTCTGAACATCTCTGTACAGCAGAAATGCTGATCATCTGCGATAGCCGGCGCTCAGCCAGCATTCCCAGGAACTACATCATGATGACCCCCAGCTGTCAATGACAACCCATCGGCACCGTGACTTATTAGCTGCACATGTTGGCTGATCAGATCAGCGAGCTCGCATTAAAGGGACAGACACAACCTTACATGTACCGGTACATCATAGGTCGTGAACAGGTTAATACCTATGAAACTATGAAAGTTGTTAGTTTTATTTTTCTAATAAATCAGCATGATAAGGCTCACAAACATTATTAATAGACTAAAAACATACCAGACAGTATATTTCCATTTTATTGCTGTGCTGCAGAGCATGATCAGATTCGCCAAATATATGAAAAGTCCCTGATTATAATATTATTGCCCAATGTCCATAATAAAAATAAAGAGTCTATCATTATTGTTTTAAGATGGGTGTGATATAATAGATTATCAGGTAATTAGGTAATAACCGCCAATGTACAGGTCATAATGAATGTTGATAGTGTGTTCATATTATGTAAAGAGAAATGAATAACAGCGTCCTCCTGAGTGCAAATTCTTTTCTTTCTTTATTCCATCATAGTGCAGTAAACATGCAACGTTTCAACATCAGTTTGTCTTTTTCAAGAATAGCAATAGATCTCAGCTGTCCAATATTTATACAAATGTCAATTATATGTAAACCAATTAAAAACAACCTCACACCCCCATATGCAAATTACAGTCATATGAAAAAGTTTGAGCACCCCTATTAATGTTAACCTTTTTTCTTTATAACAATTTGGGTTTTTGCAACAGCTGTTTCAGTTTCATATATCTAATAACTGATGGACTGAGTAATATTTCTGGATTGAAATGAGGTTTATTGTACTAACAGAAAATGTGCAATCCGCATTTAAACAAAATTTGACCGGTGCAAAAGTATGGGCACCTCAACATAAAAGGGACATTAATATTTTGTAGATCCTCCTTTTGAAAAAATAACAGCCTCTAGTCGGTCCTGTAGCTTTTAATGACTTCCTGGGTCCTGGATGAAGGTATATTTGACCATTACTGTTTACAAAACAATTCCAGTTCAGTTAAGTTTGATGGTCGCCGAGCATGGACAGCACGCTTCAAATCATTCCACAGATTTTCAATGATATTCAGGTCTGGGAACTGGGATGGCCATTCCAGAACATTGTAATTGTTCCTCTGCATGAATGCATGAGTAGATTTGGAGCGGGGATTTGGATCATTGTCTTGCTGAAATATCCATCCCCTGCGTAACTTCAACTTCGTCACTGATTCTTGCACATTATTGTAAAGAATCTGCTGATACTGAGTTGAATCCATGCGACCCTCAACTTTAACAAGATTCCCGGTGCCGGCATTGGCCACACAGCCCCAAAGCATGATGGAACCTCCACCAAATGTTACTGTGGGTAGCAAGTGCTTTTCTTGGAATGCCGTGTTTTTTTGCCTCCATGCATAACGCCTTTTTGTATGACCAAACTACTCATTCTTTGTTTCATCAGTCCACAGGACCTTCTTCCAAAATGTAACTGGCTTGTCCAAATGTGCTTTTGCATACCTCAGGCGACTCTGTTTGTGGGGTGCTTACAGAAAGGGCTTCTTTCGCATGACTCTCCCATACAGCTTCTCCTTGTGCAACGTGCGCTGTATTGTTGACCGATGCACATTGACACCATCTGCAGCAAGATGATGCTGCAGGTCTTTGGAGGTGGTCTGTGGATTGTCCTTGACTGTTCTCACCATTCTTCTTCTCTGCCTTTCTGATCTTTTTTTGGCCTGCCACTTCTGGGCTTAACAAGAACTGTACCTGTGTTCTTCCATTTCCTTACTATGTTCCTCACAGTATAAACTGACAGTTTAAATCTCTGAGACAATTTTTTGTATCCTTCCCCTGAACAACTATGTTGAATAATCTTTGTTTTCAGATCATTTGAGAGTTGTTTTGAGGAGCCCATGATGCCACTCCTCATAGGAGATTCAAATAGGTAAACAACTTGCAAGTGGCCACCTTAAATACCTTTTCTAATGATTTGACACCTGCCTATGAAGTTCAAAGCTCAATGAGGTTACAAAACCAATTTAGTGCTTTAGTAAGTCAGTAAAAGTAGTTAGGAGTGTTCAAATCAAGAAATTGATAAGGGTGCTCATACTTTTGCACCGGTCAAATTTTGTTTAAATGCGGATTGCACATTTTCTGTTAGTACAATAAACCTCATTTCAATCCAGAAATATTACTCAGTCCATCAGTTATTAGATATATGAAACTGAAATAGTTGTTGCAAAAACCCAAATTGTTATAAAGAAAAAAGGTTAGCATTAATAGGGGTGCCCAAACTTTTTCATATGACTGTAATCTCGGACATAAACAATGTTACAATAGAGCTATCTGACAAAGCTACATCTCATCAGATGTTAAAGACATAACAATATAATGCAAAATAGACTTATAGTACATACAGATATCACAGAATCGCCGCACTTGTTTGTAAATCGCAGCTCCATTCCTGAGTAGCATCGTTGTCATGGAGATCCAGTACCCAAAGTTCATTGCAGGCAAACCACATGACTCCCAAAAGCCAATTCAATTATCACACTCCCATTCATGTCTGGATGACGTCACAGGGCTCCTCCGATAGTATCATTCAGGCGTTATAGCTGTTCCCAGAGCAATCCAGGCAGCTTCCATGCGCAGATGCAGTAACTCTCCAGGGACATCCAGACCTCATATCAAACTCCATATTCAGTGGAGATATCGTCACTGTTTAAATCGCACATGTGCCCCAGCTCCGTCATACCAATAATGTATAAACAGATCATACCCACAGAATATCGATATACATAACAATACTCAAATATATTATTGGTATGACGGAGCTGGGGCACATGTGCGATTTAAACAGTGACGATATCTCCACTGAATATGGAGTTTGATATGAGGTCTGGATGTCCCTGGAGAGTTACTGCATCTGCGCATGGAAGCTGCCTGGATTGCTCTGGGAACAGCTATAACGCCTGAATGATACTATCGGAGGAGGCCTGTGACGTCATCCAGACATGAATGGGAGTGTGATAATTGGATTGGCCTTTGGGAGCATTGTGGTTTGCCTGCAATGAACTTTGGGTACTGGATCTCCATGACAACGATGCTACTCAGGAATGGAGCTGCGATTTACATACAAGTGCAGCGATTCTGTGATATCTGTATGTACTATAAGTCTATTTTGCATTATATTGTTATGTCTTTAACATCTGATGAGACGTTGCTTTGTCAGATCGCTCTATTGTAACATTGTTTATGTCCGAGATTAATTTGCATATGGGGGTGTGAGGTTGTTTTCAATTGGTTTACATGTAATTGACATTTGTATAAATATTGGACAGCTGAGATCTATTGCTATGCTTGAAAAAGACAAACTGATGTCGAAACGTTGCATGTTTACTGCACTATGATGGAATAAAGAGAGAATTTGCACTCAGGAGGACGCTGTTATTCATTTCTTTACATGGTATGTGGAGTCAAGTGATCCCTTGATACTGAACGGGCGTGCCAACGTCGCCGGATTGTGTGCTACACAGGCGGCCATTACCTACAGGTGCTGCAGTCTGCTGTGTTTATATGAGTGTGTTCAGATTAGTCTTCTCCACTTTAGATATAATGTAGTTACTTCACGGCTGATATCAGAATAACAGTGTCCAAATGCAAGCCACAGAGAACTGTATGAGTAAACTTTACAGCTTTGTTTATTGTGGCAAAGATAAAAAACTCACCATAAGGTATAAGCCATCCTGACTAGGGATGAGCGAACCCAAGCAGTAAAGTTTGGTGTTCGTAGCAAACACAGACTTTACAAAAAAAATCAGTTTCAAGTTCAAAGTTTGGTTGCTTTACGTATGCTGACCACTCAAGCGAGCATCGGTGGGGGTACGCTCAGCGCTCAGCCCAGTGGAAGCATTCCTTGCACTGGGGGTAAAATCAGCGTTATTGGATGTAGTGTATACAAAAAAAAAAAAAATATATCCTCCCTCCCCCAATAATGCTTTGAATATAGTTGTGACTTCATTCAGTGACTTCCAATAGGGTTCAGATCAAGTCCAGGTCCCGAACTGAACTTTATCTAAAGTCCGGCTGAACCCGCCGAACTTCAGTGAGTCCGCTCATCTCTAATCCTGGCCTATAAAAGATACATTTCCTTGAAATTGCCTTTTGTGAATCCATCAACTATTTCCACTGTGAAATGAAGAGTAAAGTTAGTAAACTACACGATTTCTGACAGGGTCTCTCGACTTTTCATCAAAGGATGATGTCAAGAAATAAAAAGCTTGGGCACCTCATTTAGAGGCCATTAAACATTTTTCCTGCAATGGAGGATAAGCTTCCTCGACTGTACATTTCTCGGGAAAACCTAGAGTATACAAATTACTTAGAATTTTTATTATTCATTCTCAGCTTTCCAAATTGTCCATAAAAATGTTGACTGTCCATGATATTTGCTAAATTGTCCATGAAATACAAAAAAGATGTTTTCAACCCTGGATAAAAAAAAATTACCAAAGCAGGGTTAAAATTATTGTCCTTAAAATTCAGACAAGCCTTCTGGTGTATGAGGACCGGAGTCCCATTTCCTTACGAGAAGGAAATTATAAAGTTGATGACAAGGAAAGGTTTAACGGCAATAGTGAAGATATCCATTAAAAAAATTTTTTGATCTCTAAAGTTAATTTTTTCCAAACAGAAGATGTAATTTCTTTAAATCATCCTGCAAGTTGTGCAGGCCCTGAAGGAACATTGCTGAGTAGTTTCAATGGGTGTTTAATCCTCTCTCTCTTCCAGTTGCTGGAGGGAGATTGAGAAGGCCACACAGAAAAGGATGAAAAGGAGTATATTACCCAAAGAATGCAATCTCATATAGACATGACGGGCGGTAAATTTCAGTAGACAAGACCTAGAGATATGAAATCCATATTAATTGTAAAATAAACAAAATGGGTCTTCTAGATTTATTAAAGAGTAGCAAAAATGTTGAACTCAATAGTCTTTCAGCTGTATGGAGCTCCCTGCTGCTATAATAGGTAACGAATATCAAGTAGGCTTAATACTTGCTGTTGAGTCAACTATGTTAGAGAAGGGATTTCCCCTATGATTTAATAAAATAAACTGTACAATGTGATGAATCGGTGATGTCAGATGCTGGATTATTAGTGAACATGCAACCTCAGGTTTTAGAGAAGCTATTAATGTACCATGCTTTATCATGGAGATGTAGCAATATAGTCCTCAGGGCTTCTCAAAACTATATTCTCAGTGACAAAACAACTAAAAATAGAAAATTGAAGATTGTTTCATTCATAGATTAATCTAAATGTTCTATCACTATAATAAAAAATAATATCTATGGCCTTACTCAGATGTCAGTGGTATTTCTGATATGTAAATAAGGTCCGATTATCATCAGTGATTTCCACGTATGAAAAAAATAAGTGAATAAATTCCAAAGCTTCTCCTATCCTTTGCAATGTTAATCCCGGACAGAATATGGACTGCACAATGATTCCATCTGTGCAATTTATATAGGTAATTTTCATCCTTTACTCAGATGAAAAACGTACATGTCTATGTGAGCAGCTCCATAGATTGTATTGGGTATGTGTTTTATTTGTGAAATGCATGAATAAAATACATATATAAAGAGCAGATGTCTGAATAAGGCCTAAAGCTAGGTTCACATTATGCTTGGCTATCATGTTCAGCAAGGGCATTTCGAATCTGCTAGTGTTCTTCTACTATATTCCTAGACAATACACTACACCTATCATTGACTTCCAAAAAAAAGGTTATATCTCATGGTATACATTTTTATAGAGTTTTTTTAAAAGTCATATTCATCAAAGTCTTTCGATAGAGTAGGTATCATTATGTAGGCTCACCAAACATTGCTTATTGGCTTTTTATTGCATATGTATTTCCAAGGACACATTTCGTTATATATAAGTCTCATTTCAAAAGTAGTAACAGTACCACTTAGACCTTCATCAAATACTGATGTTGAGCTAGAAGGTATATATTTCCAAAAGAGACAGATTCCTTCCTCTTAGTGGAGCGCTAATTAATGAGGTTGTCCACTGCAAGGACAACCCTTTCTCATTCCACATGTTTGTCCCCATTGAAATAAAAAGCTTATACATACTTTCCATGATGGAGCTGTTCAAGTGGTTTCAGCACTTGGCCTGCCAGGGCTCATGGGGAGTTGTTACACCATGCAAGCCCCACACCCAATCAGCAGCGGCTTCACAGTCCCCATGTTTGGATAAATAAGTACTCAAGAGGAAGTGAGAGTTGCAGAAGGCCACTCATTTCCTCTTGATTACTTATTCATCTGAAGGACGGTAAAGTGAAGCTAGTGCTGATTTGAAATGGGGCTCACATGGCATAACAACATCCCATGAGCCCTGTGCGGACACTGCTAGAATAGTGTAGGTAAGGAATGTGAGTACAAGCTTTTTTATTTGAACGGGGCAAATATGTGGCATGAGAAGGGGTTGTCATAACAGTGGACAGCCCTTTAATAATGGCTCTTTAGACATTTAGTATACTGTATGGCAGGAGTGTTTCCTGAGGTATACAATGAACATGGAGCCCATATGTAGTGTGAACCGAGCCTAAGTGCAAATGTTTATTTACACATCTCATTTCATAATTGTGAATTGCTCCAACAACCAAATATTTGAACTTGCCATTTTTTTACAGGATCCTTGGGCACTGCCGGAAGAGTTTGTGACAAGGGCTCCCGTGGGACAGATGGCTGTGAAGTAATGTGTTGTGGGAGGGGCTATGACACCACCCGAGTTACCAGGACGACAAAATGCGAGTGCAAATTCCACTGGTGTTGTGCCGTACGCTGTAAAGAATGTGAGGAGACAGTGGATGTCCATACATGTAAAGCACCAAAAAAGGCAGAATGGCTTGACCAGACTTGACTTCAAGCAAAATTTGCTCGTCGGACAAGAAGTCCTGGGCCCTACGGGATTCTGGGTATAAGTGTAGTCTGGCTGCATGGCTTCTTATTTAAATAATTCTGCAAGGCACTAAAGACAAGACTATACTTCCCAAGATGCAGTGTGGACCTTGTGACAAGAATCAAATCTTTTGTATGAGAAGTTTGCAATAAAACAAATGGTTCTCAATTTGGGATTTCTGGTCTTCTAGCGGTACTCACCCAACTGCTGCTTTACAGCTTTCTCCTGCTGTGTGGCTTTTCTCATTAAGAAGTGCTTTTGATCAATGTGCTACAATTATACCTACATATATTGATGACAAAAGCAAAATTAAAGTAAAATTAAGCATCCTGCAGAAGTGACAAAATAATCAAGAATTTGGAACCTCTGCAGTGAAAGGTTCATTGACAGTTCTCCACTTTCAGAATCATGGATACAATTCACTGGAAGGATTTAGCTGCACTTAACATGTACACGTTGCCATTTTTATGGTTAGTGACACCCCCGTTTGGATTATGGCAATTCCATTTATGAGAATATATCTGAACAACCTTTATAAAGCTGCTTGGAAGGCCATGGTGATTTTTCCAAAACCTTTCTTTGAAAACAATGAAGATCTCATGGGCCAAGTAAAATAAGTATAAATGGAGACTGATTCTGACTATAGAGGACTATGGATGTCACTGGGACAACCTCATTTTGTAAACTTGCTTGTATGATGTGTATAATGCCTAATTTTTTTTTTGTTTTTAAATCTATATAAACTTATATTGCAACCAATTTTTTTGTGTTCTTTGCCCATCAAGGACAGTTTGTAGAACATTTATTTATTCATATACACTATAAAGAGCAACAGAATAAAATATTAGAGATACAGATGCATTGGATATCATATGTTAATTAATATGTGAGTGATTTATGGCGTCAGATTAAGGCACTTGGTCTGCAACAAGCAACCAACAAGTTGCTGAAGTAAGGCGTTGAAGCTCTGTCATCAGATTTTTCACAAGGTGGCATACCATAAAATATGCAGGTTACCATGGCTCTGTTCTCCCAGGATATATCATTAAATAGCCACTGGAAAATTAAAAAACTTCATCTCCTCTGATATTTTGCTAAATGAACTATTTACAAATCACTTTATATAAAAATAGTATTGTCTTATCCATAAAAATTCTCCCCAAAATGTCATCCACTGGGCATCTCCCTTGAATCTAACTAGATGACTGTGGACTGTAATCTCTTACTCCAGAGAAGTAAAAGAGAATGTGAAGGTGGGTCGTAATACAGACTTAACATTAAAGGGGATCTTGATAATAGAGAGGTGGGATACCAGTTTTAGACATACTGGCAGGCTAATGCATGCGGGATTGAGATAAGTAAACCGATATGCAAGGGTTGGTCCAGCAGCCACATACAGTATGTAGTACATGATCACTGGACCAAGGCACTGTGAATCTTCTACTACCTTTGAGACCCTTGCTATCTTTCATGACTAGAAGACCACAAAGACATCATGGTTGTGAAATGATGTAGCAGCGACCTACTGTGCTATCAAAAGAGAGTTGGAGATGTCACAGATAGTAGGTGGTTTGCAGTGCTTTGGTTTGATGGTCACAGACTACCAACATTGCTGTTGAGGGTCCTGAGAATCTGTTTACTCAAGTCTAAATCTAGACATAGTAAGTAGAAAAAATTAAATTCCATATCTTATATTGCTGGCAAATTACTGATTAAGAGTGACCACTCACTCAAGCAGAGTAGATAGCAAGTTAGAAATCTGGAAATTTGGGACAATTCCTAAATACAGTACAGACCAAAAGTTTGGACACACCTTCTCATTCAAAGAGTTTTCTTTATTTTCATGACTCTGAAAATTGTAGATTCTCATTGAAGGCATCAAAACTATGAATTAACACATGTGGAATGAAATACTTAACAAAAAAGTGTGAAACAACTGAAAATATGTGTTATATTCTAGGTTCTTCAAAGTAGCCACCTTTTGCTTTGATTACTGTTTTGCACACTCTTGGCATTCTCTTGATGAGCTTCAAGAGGTAGTCACCGGAAATGGTTTTCCAACAGTCTTGAAGGTGTTCCCAGAGATGTTTAGCACTTGTTGGCCCTTTTGCCTTCACTCTGCGGTCCAGCTCACCCCAAACCATCTCGATTGGGTTCAGGTCAAACCTCCTCCTCCATGCTTCATGGTGGAAACCAGACATGTAGAGTCCATCCGTTCACCTTTTCTACGTTGCACAAAGACACGGTGGTTGGATCCAAAGATCTCAAATTTGGACTCATCAGACCAAAACACAGATTTCCACTGGTCTAATATCCATTTCTTGTGTTCTTTAGCCCAAATAAGTCTATTCTGCTTGTTGCCTGTCCTTAACAGTGGTTTCCTAGCAGCTATTTTACCATGAAGGCCTGCTGCACAAAGTCTCCTCTGAACAGTTGTTCTAGAGATGTGTCTGCTGCTAGAACTCTGTATGGCATTGACCTGGTCTCTAATCTGAGCTGCTGTTAACCTGCAATTTCTGAGGCTGATGACTCGTATAAACTTATCCTCCGCAGCAGAGGTGACTCTTGGTCTTCCATTCCTGGGGTGGTCCTCATGTGAGCCAGTTTCTTTGTAGCATTTGATGGTTTTTGCCACTGCACTTGGGGACACTTTCAAAGTTTTCCCAATTTTTCAGACCGACTGACCTTCGTTTCTTAAAGTAATGATGGCCACTCGTTTTTCTTTACTTAGAATTTGTATTATGGCAAGAAAAAAGCAGCTAACAGTCTATTCAGTAGGACTATCAGCTGTGTATCCACCAGACTTCTGCACAACACAACTGATGGTCCCAACCCCATTTATAAGGCAAGAAATCCCACTTATTAAACCTGAAAACCATTTCTGGTGACTACCTCTTGAATCTCATCAAGAGAATGCCAAGAGTGTGCAAAGCAGTAATCAAAGCAAAAGGTGGCTACTTTGAAGAACCTAGAATATAACACATATTTTCAGTTGTTTAACAATTTTTTGTTAAGTATTTCATTCCACATGTGTTAATTCATAGTTTTGATGCCTTCATTGTGAATCTACAATTTTCAGAGTCATGAAAATAAAGAAAACTCTTGGAATGACAAGGTGTGTCCAAACGTTTGGTCTGTACTGTATATTAGGCTGCTATAGGGAGATCAACATTGACAAGTAATGAGACCAACCAAAAAACGAATCATGGGTAAGATCCAATGTTATTCTACATTTTATTACTGCCTTATACTGATCGTTCTAAAGCCTGTTTGATGGTTATTTGACAGTCCAGAGTGCAGTTACTGTTTTTTCCTCTTCTATAAGATTATTTAAATATATTCATGTCCATATGGCAAGAATTAATCTGATACAAACAATTAGAGAAAAACAAGTTTGTCTCAGATTCCCGACCCCTGTGACATTCGTGGATTTTAAAGATGCTGCATAATGTGACCTTGATGACAGACAGTGACAATCTCTATTGACTATATTTGTTCATCATAATTTGCTATTGTGAGCAGATGTAACATACAACATTGCCTCCTCACAGATCTGAGAATTGATTTGGGATTACAGCTTCAAAAATGGGAAAATCTAGTTAAATGCTGAAAGTAATAAGTATATTTTCAGGATCCAGATAAAAAAACATATCAGACAGACTCACACAAGAAGATCCACAAGGTTATTCCATGGAATGTCCGGTGGCACATTTTCCAGTATCGGTGCCGGTAACCAACATTTAATGGTGATGGTATATTCACTTGATGCTGCTTGTGTATCGTCATAGTCAGCAATAAAGGATAGCAAGTTGTGTACATGGGATTAATCTGCATAAAATGTGGGTGACTGCCTCATATTTTCTGAGATAATACTTTTTATGAAAGTACTAACATGTATAGATGCAGATGTTGTGCACCAACCCTCAGTGACTTAACTAGGTACAACACGTTCCTGTAGAGAAGAGCCTCTCTCAGAAGTGGAACAGTTCAGTTTATACATAAATATGTTTATTGTATGGAGTTTGTACAGTTTCCAAACATTAACTGATATGTTTCCTTACAAAGTGTAGAAAAGATCTGTTTAGTGTTATCTCATTGGGTTTATTCTGTGTACTTTATATAGTGAAATGAGATTGTATGTCTTCTCCATAGTAATTGTACCCTTCCATAGAACAAAAATAATTTGGATCTCTCCATGACCTGGTGATTATTGGTAAGTCGGGAAATCCATTGAACTGGAGGGTGATAGCCCTGTGATGGTGCAGCGGAACATAGTGAACGATGAGGGAGGAGGAGTACAGCACAACCATCCGGTAGGTTAAAATCTACATTAATGTCAATCTATTAAAAGGTTTGGCAAATATTGATAACATAGATAAAACTACCGTATAGTACTACGAATATGTGTGCTAGGTTGCCAGTAATGTGTTAGTTTTAACTATGTTATGGATGTTTGCAAAAGCCATAACATAGTTAAAACTAAAAGAAAAAACTTTTGGTACCATGTTAGCCAAAGGTATCAAAACTACAAGATTAGAATGTTGTTTCTCTCACTGAGAGCAATTAATCATTTCTAAAACTAACATGTTTCTGGCAACTTAGCACCTTCATTCATTGTATAATAAATAAGGGTGCTAGGATGCCAAAACCGTGTTAGCCTTAACTATGTTATGGATGTTCACCAAACATTTAACAACTTTTAATTGATTGAAATACATTTATTTTTAATCTACCGGATGGTTGTGCTGTGCTCCTTCTCCTCGTTCTTTGTAGAACCCCCCCATAGTTCAACAACCAACGGAACATGTCCTATCCATGTGCATCTCGAGCTAATACGTGCAACATGTCCATAGGCGTGATGTATGAGAAAACATATACAAAGAGACCTGTAAATGGCATACTTGGCCATAAAATGCTCCAATCCTCCTTGTATAAGACTCATTATACTAATACGATCACTTGTGAACAGACATCTCTATCACTGTCAGCATCGTTCCCGCTCCCATCTCACACCTGGATGTCTGTTTTCATAAGTCAGATACAGGTAATGCAGGTAACTTGTTAAGAAAAATGCAGTGTTGAACTTGTCCTTTAATTAGAGATGTTAATATATCTTTTACCGTCCTTAGCTTTCTACATAAGGCACCAACATGCTTCTTTCTCTATTTTCCAGAGATACAGACTGCAGATCTTTTGCCTCTTGTGAGCAGATTTATTGACTTGTTTGAACTAATATTTGTGTAACCTGTGGGAGACCTTGGTACGGGAGGATATTTTAGATGAGGACTACAAGTCTATTAATTCTAAACATGAGGGGAACATAGGTCTCCAGCCAAAGGCTGTTAACTACTTGACTGCTAGTGCAATGCGATGTAAGACTTGCTGGAGCTGAAAAAAAAAGTCCTCAGGCGTGAAACAGATCTGAAAAACTAAAGACTAGTGGAGCTCAGGGGAGATCGGGATCAAATTCTATTATGTATAAGGTTTTCTTGTAGGTAAAATTCAGATTGAGTGACATAAATATTTGACATAAAAGATTTCCAAGTTCCCCAGTCAAGAAAAATGATCACACCAAAAGTCAGACGCCATGAATGAAGTGAAACCACCTGTGTGTAAAAGCCTTATGGCTCATTCATATCAATGTGGTTTTCAGGCCATTCCTATACATAAACATGAGAAGCAGGCTCCCGACTATGAAATTCAATAAGTAGGACATAACAACTCCTGAAAATATAGCGCAGGTAGTGAAAAAAAAGATATGGACCACACATCCAAAACATATAAATTGATCTGTTACAGCTAAGCAAAAATGTATAAACTGAACACAAGCTTAACATTCTGAGTAGACTGTATGAAGCCCATCGCCATGCCACGGTGAACCTTTTAGTGGGTGCGCACACCACTGAAGCAATACTGCACCAGCAGGGGGAGCAGCCAGCAGGTGCCCCACAACACCTATGCTGCAAGAAAAGCTCCAATGGCTCCATGTCCCACCACTCCACAGGAAAAGCACCACAACAACAATGGCCACCACACTGCACCAACAACAAAACAGAACCTCTATTGCTGTCTCCCGCTGATTTAAAAACTAATTAGCCAAACCAAATAAAAGTGCTGGTACCAAAAAAAACAAAAAAATTTAGGGGAAGGACAACCATGGCCATTGTTGCTGTGTTGCTGTTCCTCTGGGTTGGTGTCATCTGGAGCTTTGGGGGCTTTGCCTTGTAACATAGGTGCTGTTGGGCACCAGGTTACTCCTCCTGCTGGTGTAATATCGTGTCAGAAGTGGTTTCTGTACAACACCTTTAAAGCACCACTCCAGCTTTTTTTCTTTTATTTCAGCACTGGAGTGGTGCTTTATATGTAAGACCCATGCCCCCGGTCTTATACTCACCTGCCACTGTCTTCATTTTTTTCCAGCATTGCTCCCATCAGTCACCAGTGATATGTGACCTGCCAGCAGCTACTGTGTTTCATGGGGCATGCCAGAGGTCACAACTCAATACAACTATTGTGACATAACTTCTTACTGGCCAGTCAGAAGTTACAGGCACAAAATGGCGCCATGGACCGAGAGCGGTGCTGAAAAACAATGAATCTGCCGGAGTGTGAGTATAAAACCAGGGGCAGGGGGGCTTACCTTTAACCCCTTCACGACCTAGGACGTAACGGTACTAAATCATGAAGAGGTGATTACCACCAGCTGCCGCACATGTCCAGTAATGTGAGCAGCAGACATATGTGCCTCACATCTACCTGTGCATGTTAACCTCTTAAATTGCGCTGTCAAAATGTGACAGGGCGATTTACAGTGCTGCAGCTGGGAACGTGCGTTTCCCTGCTGCCATCGAAGGCCACTGGTTGTCATGGTAGCACAGGGTCATGTGATGACTCCAGTTGCTATCATTACATAGTTCCTGTTAGAACCAACAGAATGCCAGCTGTAACGAGAACGCATTTCTGATGATCAGAGCGATGTTGCTCTGATCAGGAGAAACAAATGAGCGATGAGACTGCTGATCATTATAGCCCCCTAGGGAGACTAGTAAAATTTAAAAAAAAGTCAAAAAAATATAAAAAAAAAACCCTAAAAGTTTGAATCACCCCCCCATTCGCTCCATTGAAAATTAAAGGGTGCAAAAAAAAAAAAAAAAATTATATATATATATATATATATATATATATATATATATATTAGTGATGACTGAGCGAGTACTAAAAAGCTCGGGTGCTCGAGGCTCGGGCCGAGCATCCCAAGATACTTGTGTACTCGGCCCGAACACCGAGCCCAATGTTATCCTATGGGAGACCCGAGTATTTTTCTGAAATGACCAGCGGCAGCATGTAGAAACCCTAAAAATGTCACAAAAGTCTCAGAAGAGTGCTCAAATGACATGGCAACAGCATGGGGAAGACCCCTTGAAGCATTTATCACTCAAAAGTCACAGCTGTGAACAATTTTGTCCGCGTTTTACGCCATTTTTACGGACTCACCAGAAAACCTTCCAAAATGACACCAAAATGAATTTTCATGGCGGAAATGTTAAGGGCACATACCCAACAGTGAGATAGAGCTGGTGTATGTTACTTTTTGAGATTAATACATGAAATATTTTACGTAAAACATTGTGTGGCACTCCGATGTCCAAAACGCACGTTTTGTGCTTTTTACTAGCGATGACGGTCATTTTTTTTTTTCATTCTATCTCCCGTCGGTCGGTCTCGCTCTGTCGGTCTCGCTCTGTCTTGTCTGTCCCCCTCTCACAGTCTGTCGGTCATTCTCCCCCCTCTCTCTTACTTACCGTTCCCCGATCACTGCCGCGGCGCTGCACAGCTGTGTTCACTAAACTCCGGTGGCTTTTCCTCTTTTGAAAAAGCTGGAGAATAAACAATCTCGTATTCCCTGCTTTCCTGCGCCTATGATTGGTTGCAGTGAGACACGCCCCCACGCTGAGTGACAGGTGTCTCACTGCACCCAAACACAGCAGCCGGTGTGTGTGTGTATATTGTGCAGTGAAATAAATAATTAAATAATAAAAAAAAACGGCGTGCGGTCCCCCCAATTTTAATACCAGCCAGATAAAGCCATACGGCTGAAGGCTGGTATTCTCAGGATGGGGAGCTCCACGTTATGGGGAGCCCCCCAGCCTAACAATATCAGTCAGCAGCTGCCCAGAATTGCCGCATACATTAGATGCGACAGTTCTGGGACTGTACCCGGCTCTTCCCGATTTACCCTAGTGCGTTGGCAAATCGGGGTAATAAGGAGTTAATGGCAGCCCATAGCTGCCACTAAATCCTAGATTAATCATGTCAGGCGTCTCCCCGAGATTCCTTCCATGATTAATCTGTAAATTACAGTTAAAAAACTCACACACCCGAAAAATCCTTTATTAGAAATAAAAAACACTAACAAAGTCCCTCATCACCAATTTATTAACCCCGACAAACCCTCCTTGTCCGGCGTAATCCACGGACCTCCAGCGTCGCGTCCAGCTGTGCTGCATGAAGGTGACAGGAGCTGCAGAATACACCGCCGCTCTGGTCAGCTTCACACAGCAACTGAGGTGAGTATAGCGATCAGCTGAGCTGTCACTGAGGTTACCTGGATCCAGCGGTGGATGCAGCGGTGGCCGCGGGTAACCTCAGTGACAGCTCAGCTGATCGCGCTACTCACCGCCGCTCCGGTCAGCTCCATGCAGCAATTGAGGTGAGTATAGCAATCAGCTACTGTCACTGAGGTTAATCGCGGCACCGCTGGATCCAGCGGTGGCCGTGAGTTACCTGACTGACAGCAGCTGATCGCGCTACTCACCTCAGTTGCTGTGTGAAGCTGACCGGAGCGGTGGTGTATTCTGCAGCTCCTGTCACCTGAATGTAGCAGAGCTGGATGCGACGCTGGAGGACTGTGGAGTACGCTGGACATGGAGGGTTTGTCGGGGTTAATAAATTGGTGATGAGGGACTTTGTTAGTGTTTTTTTATTTCTAATAAAGGATTTTTCGGGTGTGTGTGTTTTTTAACTGTAATTTACAGATTAATCATGGAAGGAATCTCGGGGAGACGCCTGACATTATTAATCTAGGATTTAGTGGCAGCTATGGGCTGCCATTAACTCCTTATTACCCCGATTTGCCAACACACTAGGGTAAATCGGGAAGAGCCGGGTACAGTCCCAGAACTGTCGCATCTAATGTATGTGGCAATTCTGGGCGGCTGCTGACTGATATTGTTAGGGTTGGGGGCTCCCCATAACGTGGGGCTCCCCATCCTGAGAATACCAGCCTTCAGCCGTATGGCTTTATCTGGCTGGTATTAAAATTGGGGGGACCGCACGCCGGTTTTTTTAATTTATTTATTTATTTTACTGCACAGTATAGACACGACCACCGGCTGCTGTGATTGGGTGCAGTGAGACACCTGTCACTCAGTGTGGGGGCGTGTCTCACTGCAACCAATCATAGGCGCCTGTGGGCGTGGAAAGCATGGGATATGAGATGGCTGTGTGCAGAGCACAGCGCGCCCGCCGGTATAAAGGCTCGGTCACGCTGTGCAGGCCGGCCAATCACTGCAATTCCACAACTAACAGGGCTGTGGCATTGCAGTGGTCTGCCAGCCAATCCCTGCATGAGGGCTGGCTCTCAAAAGAGCGCCAACATGCAGGGATGAAGACCACGAGTACAGCACGAGTATCGCGAAATTACTCGGTACCCGCCGAGTAGCCCGAGTACAGTGATACTCGTGCGAGTAGTAACAAGCATACTCGCTCATCACTATATATATATATATATGTATACACACACATACACATATTTGGTATCGCCAAGTTAAGAAATTCCCGATCTATGAAAATAAAAAAATCAATTAATCTAATTGGTAAATGGCATTGCGGTAAAAAAAAATTCCAAAGCCAAAATTACATTTTATGGTTGTCGCAAATTTTGCGCAAAATGAAATAACAGGTGATCAAAAGGTAGCATCTGTGTAAAAAATAGTACCATTAAAAATGGCAGCTCAAGATGCAAAACATAAGCCATCACTGAGCCCCAGATCCCGAAAATTGAAAACACTACAGGTCATGGAAAATTCCACAAAAAGTGTGCCACTTTTTGGACAAACTTCTAAATATTTTTAACCCATTAGGTAAAAGTAAACCTATACATGTTTGGGGTCTACGAACTCATACCAACCAGATGCATCACAATGACATCTGTTTTACCATATAGTGAACACGGTGAATAAAAGAATAAAATACCCCAAAAACAATTGTGCAATCACACTTTTTTTGCAATTTTTTCCGAACTTGGATTTTTTTTTGCCATTTTCCAGTACACTATATGGTAAACTCATTTAATTTAAAAGTACAACTCATCCCGCAAAAAAAAGCCCTCATATGGCAAGATTGCAAATAAAAAAAGTTATGGCTCTCAGAAGAAGGGGAGCAAAAAAACGAAAAACAGAAAATTGCCCAGGGGGGAAGGGGTTAAAACATCACTTCAGCGCTGAAAAAAAGAAAGCCGTTGCAGTGTGTTAAGTAGCTAAATAGGCCATATTACTTGTTTTTGGTGATGCAGATGTAAATCATTTTCCAGTTACATGAATAGGTGTCACAAATGGATTCAGAAGTAATCCACTTACGATCACGTGTTTATTTCATCAGATTTTTATTCTAAGAACTTTATCATCAAGAAAATTGTGCACACTTCTGAATTATATATTATTTATTAATTTACCAATAATTCTACAAATACAGTTAGGTCCAGAAATATTTGGACAGTGACACAAGTTTTGTTATTTTAGCTGTTTACAAAAACATGTTCAGAAATACAATTATATATATAATATGGGCTGAAAGTGCACACTCCCAGCTGCAATATGAGAGTTTTCACATCCAAATCGGAGAAAGGGTTTAGGAATCATAGCTCTGTAATGCATAGCCTACTCTTTTTCAAGGGACCAAAAGTAATCGGACAAGGGACTCTAAGGGCTGCAATTAACTCTGAAGGCGTCTCCCTCGTTAACCTGTAATCAATGAAGTAGTTAAAAGGTCTGGGGTTGATTACAGGTGTGTGGTTTTGCATTTGGAAGCTGTTGCTGTGACCAGACAACATGCGGTCTAAGGAACTCTCAATTGAGGTGAAGCAGAACATCCTGAGGCTGAAAAAAAAGAAAAAATCCATCAGAGAGATAGCAGACATGCTTGGAGTAGCAAAATCAACAGTCGGGTACATTCTGAGAAAAAAGGACTTGACTGGTGAGCTTGGAAACTCAAAAAGGCCTGGGCGTCCACGGATGACAACAGTGGTGGATGATCGCCGCATACTTTCTTTGGTGAAGAAGAACCCGTTCACAACATCAACTGAAGTCCAGAACACTCTCAGTGAAGTAGGTGTATCTGTCTCTAAGTCAACAGTAAAGAGGAGACTCCATGAAAGTAAATACAAAGGGTTCACATCTAGATGCAAACCATTCATCAATTCCAAAAATAGACAGGCCAGAGTTAAATTTGCTGAAAAACACCTCATGAAGCCAGCTCAGTTCTGGAAAAGTATTCTATGGACAGATGAGACAAAGATCAACCTGTACCAGAATGATGGGAAGAAAAAAGTTTGGAGAAGAAAGGGAATGGCACATGATCCAAGGCACACCACATCCTCTGTAAAACATGGTGGAGGCAACGTGATGGCATGGGCATGCATGGCTTTCAATGGCACTGGGTCACTTGTGTTTATTGATGACATAACAGCAGACAAGAGTAGCCGGATGAATTCTGAAGTGTACCGGGATATACTTTCAGCCCAGATTCAGCCAAATGCAGCAAAGTTGATCGCTTCATAGTACAGATGGACAATGACCCCAAGCATACAGCCAAAGCTACCCAGGAGTTCATGAGTGTAAAAAAGTGGAACATTCTGCAATGGCCAAGTCAATCACCAGATATTAACCCAATTGAGCATGCATTTCACTTGCTCAAATCCAGACTTAAGACGGAAAGACCCACAAACAAGCAAGACCTGAAGGCTGCCGCTGTAAAGGCCTGGCAAAGCATTAAGAAGGAGGAAACCCAGCGTTTGGTGATGTCCATGGGTTCCAGACTTAAGGCAGTGATTGCCTCCAAAGGATTCGCAACAAAATATTGAAAATAAAAATATTTTGTTTGGGTTTGGTTTATTTGTCCAATTACTTTTGACCTCCTAAAATGTGGAGTGTTTGTAAAGAAATGTGTACAATTCCTACAATTTCTATCAGATATTTTTGTTCAAACCTTCAAATTAAACGTTACAATCTGCACTTGAATTCTGTTGTAGAGGTTTCATTTCAAATCCAATGTGGTGGCATGCAGAGCCCAACTCGCGAAAATTGTGTCACTGTCCAAATATTTCTGACCTAACTGTATTAGTATACATTTTAGCATATTGATCACATGAAACGAACTGAAATGCTGACTGCAACATGATGCTTTAGCCATTAGTTTATTAATCAAGCATTTTAGAAGTATTTTCTATATTTACTGTACTGTTATTTAGTTATATTATTATTATTATTATTATTTATTTATTTATTTATTTTTTCAACAAATGTCACAAAATACTTTGTATTTTTTGGGACTATTTGTCTTTATGGTTTAGTAATTTCTGTGTTAACCAACATTAGCCATTCAAATAGAATCATGTGCATGTCAGTCAGTATACAGGATTTTAGCTGATCGCCCCTATAGACACCATTCATTAAAGTTTAGGAAGTTGATGATATTTGAAAGTCTTTTACATTGGTTTTGTTAATCCCTCTTGCTTTGAGGTATTAAACTCCCCTCCAGGGTGTTAGTTTTGAAATGTACTACTACCTACAGCTTTTGTCATTTTCTAGCTTGGAATGAACACAAACCAGCAATAATCATATATAAGAGCATTTACTCAGTGGGAAACTAAGATTTGACATCATGTTGTGACACAAGGATCAATATAACAATGGCTCTTCTAATCCTTCTATCCTAAAAACCACCTCAAATCAACATCTCAGCGGGAAATCCAATGCCTTGTCTGAATCTAGGGCATTATGAGCTAAGCACTGGGATTCAATAAATATAATAAATGTGCTAGTTATAGCTATATCCAAAGTTTTATGGTGTTATTAATTTTATAGGTACTGTATTTTTCAGACTATAAGATGCACTGGACCATAAGACTGGACCATAAGACACACCTAGGTTTCAGACGCAAAAAATAGTTAAAAAAAAGGAACAAAAAATGTGGTCATGATGCACTGCGATGATACTGTTATGGGGCTAATGTTGCCCAATTCTGTACTAAGGTCCCCAACCTTGGACCCCTTCCAGATATATATGTAGCACCCACGGGGCAAGGGGTTAAACGTACTTGTCACCGGGCCGGTGATGTCGGGTCTAGAGATGTCACGGGTGGCCCTGCCCAGCTTCGTGGCCCTGAGGCGTACAATGATAGAGAAGAAGGATGGTGGGAGTAGTAGGTTGTCTCGTGACGCCACCTGTGATACGCGGCCATAGATTAGCCGCCACTGCGGGTGATGTCCTCTGGGGATGGTGGTGTCACAGCAAGGGTGGTTCTGCTCCCAACAGGTGGAGCGGGCCCTGGGGAAGATGATGGAGGTTGTAGTCGGGGCTTTTGGCGCCAAAGCAATAAGAGTCTGAGTCAATTGCTGCAGTTCCAGGTCTTTTTACTCACCGTTCAAGTGCTGCCTCAGGGTACCGGTCTCTGCCGTGATGGGCCCCAGCCAATCCTGGATAAGTTGGAGATAGCCATCAGTATTTGGCAATGTCCTTTCTTAAGGGTTGTCCCTGAGGAACCCGGGCTTAGCTTCTCGCTCCAAGCCACAGGCCCCGTGAAGAAGAAAGAAGGAAGAAGTTGGTGTCATTATGCCAGTGTAATGTGGAAACACTAGTGATTAACCCCCCTCCTTACCCGAGATGAATACTACACCCTAAATGAGGTGCAGTACCTTGTGGCGACTGAAGCCTCAGAGGCGCCACATATATGTCCCCAATCTTGGTATATATGATTCCCATTAGGGGCCCGTCTTCGTTTATATGTCCTAATTTTGGTATATATGATCCCCATCCTGGTATATAGGTCTCCCAAACTGGTGGGCATGATCCTTATCAGGGTATATATGTCCCCCATACTAGCATACTAGTATATATGTTCCCCATCCTGGTATATCTGTTCCTCATCATGGGTCCATGCTGTTATATATGATCCCCATCAAGTGCCTATCCTGATATATATGTCCCTAATCTTGGTATAGTACATATGTCCCGCATCCTTGTGTATATGATCCCCATCCTGGTATATATGTCCCCCATAGGGTTCGGATGTAGCAGAGTTAGGACTGTTTAACTGGTTACCAAATGCTATCATCTGGCAGTTGGGTTAGCCGGTGGTAGACCAAGTTTTAGAAGAAATATTAGATAAGCTAGAGTTAAAGTAGTAAAAGAGAGGAGTGACAGATG